>NC_141689.1:473245353-473822853 GCF_964263255.1 Lissotriton vulgaris
ATCCATCCATTCCATCCATCCACCCCCCCATTCCATCCATCCCCCCATTCCATCCATCCATCCATCCCCCCCATTCCATCCATCCATCCATCCCCCCCATTCCATCCATCCATCCATCCCCCTACTCCATCCATCCATCCCCCTACTCTATCCATCCATCCACCCATCCCACTCCATCCATCCACCCATCCATCCATCCCCCCACTCCATCCATACACCCCCCCACTCCATCCATCCATCCATCCCCCACTCCATCCATCCCCCCACTCCATCCATCCATACCACTCCATCCATCCATCCATCCCACTCCATCCATCCATCCATCCCACTCCATCCATCCATCCATCCCACTCCATCCATCCATCCATCCCACTCCATCCATCCATCCATCCATCCATCCATCCATCCATCCCACTCCATCCATCCACCCATCCATCCATCCCCCCACTCCATCCATACACCCCCCCCCCACTCCATCCATCCATCCATCCATCCCACTCCATCCATCCATCCATCCCACTCCATCCATCCATCCATCCATCCACCCATCCCACTCCATCCATCCACCCATCCATCCATCCCCCCACTCCATCCATACACCCCCCCCACTCCATCCATCCATCCATCCCCCACTCCATCCATCCCATACCACTCCATCCATCCATCCATCCCACTCCATCCATCCATCCATCCCACTCCATCCATCCATCCATCCCACTCCATCCATCCATCCATCCCACTCCATCCATCCATCCATCCATCCCACTCCATCCATCCATCCATCCCACTCCATCCATCCATCCATCCATCCCACTCCATCCATCCCACTCCATCCATCCCACTCCATCCATCCCACTCCATCCATCCCACTCCATCCCACTCCATCCATCCATCCCACTCCATCCATCCATCCATCCCACTCCATCCATCCATCCATCCCATTCCATCCATCCATCCATCCATCCCATTCCATCCATCCATCCATCCATTCCATCCATCCATCCATCCCCCATTCCATCCATCCCCCCATTCCATCCATCCATCCATCCATCCCCCCATTCCATCCATCCCCCCCCACTCCATCCATTCCCCCACTCCATCCATTCCCCCACTCCATCCATCCCCCCCACTCCATCCATCTCCCCCACTCCATCCATCTCCCCCACTCCATCCATCCCCCCCACTCCATCCATCCCCCCCACTCCATCCACCCCCCACTCCATCCATCCCCCCCCACTCCATCCATCCCCCCCCACTCCATCCATCCCCCCCCACTCCATCCATCCCCCCCACTCCATCCATCCCCCCCACTCCATCCATCCCCCCCACTCCATCCATCCCCCACTCCATCCATCCCCCCACTCCATCCATCCATCCCCCCCCACTCCATCCATCCCCCCACTCCATCCATCCCCCCCCACTCCATCCATCCCCCCCACTCCATCCACCCCCCCACTCCATCCACCCCCCACTCCATCCATCCCCCCCACTCCATCCATCCCCCCCCCACTCCATCCATCCCCCCCCACTCCATCCATCCCCCCCCCCACTCCATCCATCCCACTCCATCCATTCATCCATCCCACTCCATCCATCCATCCCACTCCATCCATCCATCCATCCATCCAACTCCATCCATCCATCCCACTCCATCCATCCATCCATCCATCCATCCATCCATCCCACTCCATCCATCCATCCATCCCACTCCATCCATCCATCCATCCATCCATCCATCCATCCCTCCCTCTCCATCCATCCATCCCTCCCTCCCTCTCCATCCCATCCATCCATCCCTCTCCATCCATCCATCCCTCTCCATCCATCCATCCATCCATCCCTCTCCATCCATCCATCCCTCTCCATCCATCCATCCATCCACATCCATCCCACTCAATCCATCCATCCATCCATCCATCCATCCATCCATCCATCCATCCATCCATCCATCCATCCATCCCACTCCATCCATCCCACTCCATCCATCCCACTCCATCCATCCATCCCACTCCATCCATCCATCCCACTCCATCCATCCATCCATCCCACTCCATCCATCCATCCATCCATCCCACTCCATCCATCCATCCATCCATCCATCCATCCCACTCCATCCATCCATCCCACTCCATCCATCCATCCATCCCACTCCATCCATCCATCCATCCATCCACTCCATCCATCCATCCATCCATCCATCCATCCATCCCACTCCATCCATCCATCCATCCATCCCACTCCATCCATCCCCCCACTCCATCCATCCATTCCCCCCACTCCATCCATCCATCCATCCATCCACCCCCCCCCCACTCCATCCATCCACCACTCCATCCATCCATCCATCCATCCATCCATCCATCCATCCATCCATCCATCCATCCATCCATCCATCCATCATCCCACTCCATCCATCCCCCACTCCATCCATCCCCAACTCCATCCATCCATCATCCCCCCCACTCCATCCATCCATCCCCCAACTCCATCCATCCATCCATCCCCCAACTCCATCCATCCATCCATCCCCCCACTCCATCCATCCATCCATCCCCCCACTCCATCCATCCATCCCCCCACTCCATCCATCCATCCCACTCCATCCATCCATCCCACTCCATCCATCCATCCACCCCCCAACTCCATCCATCCATCCATCCCCCAACTCCATCCATCCATCCATCCCCCCACTCCATCCATCCATTACCCCACTCCATCCATCCATCCATCCCACTGCATCCATCCATCCATTCCCCACTTCATCCATCCATCCATTCCCCACTTCATCCATCCATCCACCCCCCAGCCCCCACTCCATCCATCCACCCCCCACTCCATCCATCCACCCCCCACTCCATCCATCCCCCCCACTCCATCCATCCACCCCCCCCCACTCCATCCATCCACCCCCCCCACTCCATCCATCCACCCCCCCCACTCCATCCATCCACCCCCCCCCACTCCATCCATCCACCCCCCACTCCATCCTTCCACCCCCCACTCCATCCTTCCACCCCCCCACTCCATCCTTCCATCCATCCATCCATCCATCCATCCATCCATCCATCCATCCATCCATCCCTCCCCCCACCCTCCATCCATCCATCCATCCATCCCCCCACTCCATCCATCCATCCCCCCACTCCATCCATCCCCCCACTCCATCCATCCCCCCACTCCATCCATCCCCCCACTCCATCCATCCCCCCACTCCATCCATCCATCCATCCCACTCCATCCATCCATCCCACTCCATCCATCCATCCATCCCACTCCATCCATCCATCCCACTCCATCCATCCATCCATCCATCCATCCATCCATCCATCCCACTCCATCCATCCATCCATCCCACTCCATCCATCCATCCCACTCCATCCATCCATCCATCCATCCATCCATCCATCCCACTCCATCCATCCATCCATCCATCCCACTCCATCCCACTCCATCCATCCCACTCCATCCCACTCCATCCATCCCACTCCATCCCACTCCATCCATCCATCCATCCCACTCCATCCATCCATCCCACTCCATCCATCCATCCCACTCCATCCATCCATTCATCCCACTCCATCCATCCCACTCCATCCATCCATCCATCCATCCATCCCACTCCATCCATCCATCCATCCATCACACTCCATCCATCCATCCATCCATCCATCCATCCCACTCCATCCATCCATCCATCCATCCCACTCCATCCATCCCACTCCATCCATCCCACTCCATCCATCTCACTCCATCCATCCATCCATCCCACTCCATCCATCCATCCATCCATCCATCCATCCATCCCACTCCATCCATCCCACTCCATCCCACTCCATCCCAATCCATCCATCCCACTCCATCCCAATCCATCCATCCACTCCATCCCAATCCATCCACCCACTCCATCCCACTCCATCCCACTCCATCCCACTCCATCCCACTCCATCCCACTCCATCCATCCATCCATCCATCCATCCCATCCATCCCCCCACTCCATCCATCCATCCCCGCACTCCATCCATCCATCCCCGCACTCCATCCATCCATCCCCGCACTCCATCCATCCATCTCTCACCCTGCCTCTATCTCTCGCCCTTCCTCTATGTATCTTTCACCCTCCCTCTATCTATCTATCGCCCTCACTATCCATCGCATCACCACAGCATCACTCAGGGGCACCTCAACATCACTATGCGCTACCAGAGCATCACTGAACGCCACAGCATCACTCGTCGGCGCCACAACATCATTCAGAGCCACCACAGCATCAATCTGTGCAACCATTCAACAACAACTGATTCAAATATGTTCTCTCAATGTTTCAAACTTTATTACAAATGTCACAAAAAAATGTTAATATTTCACTTCTGTTCTTGTATTTTCATCAAAATAAAATACACTAAACATAATATTCCAAAAAGTTATTTGCAAAAGTTTAAGCTATTGCCATTATAAATTACAATAACTTTTATTTAAGTATTAAATATTGAAAAAATACAACCCATTGTTATTTTTAATAATAATACATCTAAGTCATGTAAATACAACACATATTGCATTACAAATGCTATATGTGTCACGTTTGCAAAAGTTAACACTATTGGCATTGTAAATGACAAAGTTATTAATTTCGCTATTTTCAAAACAAAAACATAAATAAAAAATGTGTCATTTACAATACTAATACCTCTAACTTTACTAATACGAGCCCTATTGCATTGCAAATGCTGGTTTGTAATCCCATGGCTGTGAGGGTTTCCATTTCAGTTTTCCTTCTAGTCATTTAAGAATTGGAACCAAACAGGGAGAATTCCCTGAAAACAGAAGGTTCAAACTGAGTTGCTGTCTTAATCTCAGTGAGTCATAGCCAGGAGCTAGGTCTCAAACAAAACCTGTGGCCGTCTTAGTGGGCTGCCAAGTTCGAGGAATCTGCAGCAGCACTGATCACTTGGTTAGAGGCAAGCATTTCTTCATGCAGGATTTCATGAAAATCTTGTCAGCCTTCCCTTGGAAGTTTTTCAGAGAAGTGCTGTAGGAAAACTCAATGGGACAAGTCATACCGACCCTTCAATGAGGTGGCACTGGCAGTCTTCACTGCTACAGCTGATGTTTTACATACATTTCAGCCAAGTGAATTCTTTTACTCGTTGTCCGGATGAACAGTAGCGGTAGGAGCTACTGCATGACATTTTTTGGCTACAGAAACAATTACAAGATCTGGATCAGAATAAAGCCTGAAAAACTGAGGGTCTTGATCTGGAGGCTTGCACTTTTTCTGAAGACTAGATGGAGCAGCTCCTTCAGAAGCTGGAGTAAGGAATAATTGCATCACAGGCTCCAGAATACTGGGGACCAGACGCAGAAGAGGTCTGGAAGAAGATCTAGGATACAGAGTTTAAAAGATCACAGATGTTGCAATTACCTGATTAAAAGTCGCTATATTGTATGCTGGAGAGAGACTAGGAGGAGGACAGGTATTAAGTGTCAGGGAAGAACAAGTTACTTGCCTTCCTTAATGCTCTTTCTGGTGAATACTCTCACTGCAGATTCCTCACCATTAGATATTCCCCAAAACACTATCCATGCACCGATAGGCTGTGCCACATGGCTCTGAGGTGACTCCATACTGGACCGGAAGCAGAGTAGAGCACAGACATACTGGGTCTAATTGAGAACCTTTCTGACATCAGTTTCGTACTCTTTCACCTTCCACGCCATCACAGGTGACGCACTTCAAACGAATTGCAGGTGGCAGTGTGCCAAAACCTGACTCAGAAAATTATTATTGTATTAAAGAGTCCATTTCATGGAATGGGGATGCAGAAGGTCAGTGAGGAATGTCCAGTTAAAGAATCCACCAGAAAGAGTGTTATGAAAGGTAAGTAACTTGGTCTTCTGATGGATCCTTTTAACTGCAAATTCTTGACCTTTAGAATAGATACCATACCAGTGTCACCGAAAGGTGGAGGGTCTGAAACTTGAAATCAGATTAAAAATTATCACAAGACTGACCAGGCAAAATAGTAGTAGTATTTTGTGAACATGTACACTGACACCAATGTTGCTACCTGGCAGATATCCAGAAATGGAGACCCTTTGCCCATGTCATCATGGCAGCCTTGGCCCTGTTGAAATGAGCCTGCGCACCTTCTGGGGTGCCTTGTTAGCCAGCCTGTAGCGTATTTTAAAGCAGCAGACTATTCATCTGGGCAGAGTGCTCTTTCGCACCGCCCTACTTTTCATGGTCCAAGTTAGCCCAACATGGAATCTATTATCTAGATGATGGACTGTCGTCAAATGTATTTTTGAAGCTCAAAGCCTTCTGAGGGTTAATCTGGTGGAGCTTCTGCTACTATTTTGAGGAATTACGTGGAGCAAAAAATGTTGGCAAGATGATTGATTGGTCGGTATGGAAGGGTGATACCTACCACCTTTAGCAGTAAAGCAGCCCAAATCCACAGTACCAATTTTTCCGGGAAGAAAGTGATGTAGGAAGCTTGCACAGAAAGCACCTGCACTTCACTCACTCAATAAAAAGAAGTTCTCGCAATAAGAAAGACTGATGTTTCTGAAGAAAGATCATCAAACACAGTAGTGAGCATCTGTGACTAGATTTTGACCCAAGGAGGTAATAACAAATGGTCCTGGAAGGTACATATGTGTCAGGTCCTTTAGAAAAAGCATCACAACTGCCAATTTAAAAGAGAAAGGTCTGATAAGGAAGGCAAAAAAGGCCAAATGTGAAGGCAAGCTGTCCTAAAGTATGCCCACTGCAAGGCTGTGCTTTGCCAATGACAAAACAAACAATAACATCAGAGTTTGGCCTGCAGAGGCTCTTGTTGACTTACTCCACAGTAAGCCACAAATGTTTCCAAGCATGAGGCATAGCTGGACTTTGTGAACTGGTGCTTGGCTGCAAGAATGACACCTACCACTTCAGGTGGCATGTCAAAAGAAATTCGCTGCTGCTGCTGCTACATTTTCGATGCATGGAGATGTAGGTTGTGAAGCTTTGACTCCAGGACCCTCCCGCTCTTGCTGAGCCACAGAGTCCTCTCAAAGGAGTAGTTGGATCGGAGGGTAAGTGCTCAAGAGCTATTAAGACTTTGGGATGGGTCTGTCCTGACTTTACACACACCTCCAGGTTGTAGAGGCAATGGTAGGACCATATACAGGAGACCCTTGTCCCATCCTCTGAATGGAGACCTCACTCATGTTCCGCCAGCTGATATCTGCTCAGCTCATTTGCCCTGGCATTCAGGAACTCCCGCTGGGGGGTTGCCTACAGAAAAGATCACATTCTGGTCCATCCAGAGATATACAGCTTCCTGTTACCGGATCCAAGACTCCCATCTGGCTCTGCTTATTGCAGTACCACACAAAGGTCGTGTTGTCCGTTAGGACTAACCTTACCTTGAAGGTTGGTAGGAAATCTTTTAGGGCCAATCTAATCATCTAAAGCTACAAAATGTTGATGTGGAGCTGGTTCTCTGCTGGAGATAAGAGGATGTAGTGCTGTATCTGTCACAACCCTGACGCCTGGGTGGTGAGGGAAAACTGTCATGCCACTTGTCAGGTTGGTGCCATTATGTCACCGCATGAGGTCCTGATCCAACTGAAACCTCAGGTTCCACTGCAGGGTCTGCATGTGTCACCAGGAGTACAGGACGGGGAGGGTGTACGAGGCTAGGATGCCAAGAAGTCCCACAACCATCCTCACTGAGATAGTGCTGAGTCCAAAATGCTAGGATCATATTCGGAATGTCCAGGGCTTGCTACGGTGGTGGAAAGGTAATAACACTACATCGTCCAGGATAGGCCTTAGGCATCTGTCAAGGGCTCGAGTCAGACTTTAGCTCATTGATGGAAAACCCTAAGAAGATCATGAGTCTAGCCACTATCTGGATGGGTCTGTGACGGAGTAATGTGAACCATCCTTGAGCAGTCAGTCACTGAATTACAGGAATACATTTATA
Source organism: Lissotriton vulgaris (assembly GCF_964263255.1). Lineage (NCBI taxonomy): Eukaryota > Metazoa > Chordata > Amphibia > Caudata > Salamandridae > Lissotriton > Lissotriton vulgaris. The sequence continues at coordinate 473,253,331 of NC_141689.1, forward strand.
CCCCACCTCCGAAAATAGGCTGTGACCACTGCTATCACTTTTGTAAAGATCCAAGAGGTTGAGGTAAGGCAGACAAGCAGAACAGTGAAGTGGAAATATTCAGACCCCACCATGAAACACGCATAATACCTGTGGGACTGCAGGATGAATATATTAAAATATGTGTCCCGCAAATACAGGAACAGCATCCAGTCCTGAGGATACAGAGCAGAGAGGGTCTGGGTCAGAGTAAGCATTCCGATTTTGTCCTTCAGAAAAGCATTCATTCAATGGCCAGATGTCCAATATAGGCCTGAGGCTTCTATCCTTCTTCTGGATGAGTCAAATAGCACTTTTCGCACTTCTGCACCGTTTGGCATCTGCTTGATGAGGCCTTTAGTCTGTAAAAGATTGTCTTCTTGCATCAAGATAAAGGCATAGTCTGTCAAAAATTGCTCCAGTATGGAGGGAAAACGAAGTGGGCATGAAATGAAAGTACGGGCAGAGCCCATTTGAACAATTTGTAAGACCCACCGGTCTGATGTGATGGATCGCCAGCTGGAATCTCCTGACTGGTCCTTGACCTGGGATAGCAAATCAAAATGGCTTGGCAGCTGCTGAAGCAATGGAGGAAGAGTTTGAGAAGACCTGTCCCTGCTAATGTAAACCGGTTTGGCTGCCATTACACCCTCTGCCTCTGAAAGGACTTCATTTGCTACTTTACCACCCGAGAAGGCTGTCGCTGCCAGTTAGCCAGGCCTCTAGAATAACCCCTAAACTTTGTATATGCTGGTGAATTTGTCTAGCTAGAGACAACAACCCAAATGACCGAACTGTAGTATGACAATATTTGAAGTACTCAAGCGTCCATTTGGCCTTTTCGTCAAAGGTGGTAGATACATCAAAGAGCATGTCCACATGAAATGCTTGGAAAAACCCCGAAAACATTATTGATGGCATCCATGTGTGCCTTCTACATACTACACTGGTTACATTAGCATGATATGTACAGCCGGTGCTCATCAGGCCTGCACGTAACAAATATTTTTGCTTCCTGTCCATTTCGGATTGGGGCCAGTGAGTTTCTGAGGCACTCCGGCATGGCCAGCAAGAGCTTGCTGGTCATGTCCCATAAGCATTGGTGTACAACTTACAGTCAGGCTTGCTGAGGAAAATATTTTCTTTCCAAATGCATTGATAGGCTCAAACTCAACTGCAATCTTCTGCAGGTTCAACAATGTCCAAGGGAATTCAGGGCCAAATGGGACAAAATGTGGGACCGGCTCAGAAGGAAGTGACACTGAACCCATGGAGTGATGCCTTTGCAACTTCATGCCAGACCAAACAGTAGGATGCTGTAAAGTCTCACTTGGGTTTCTCACTCTTGCGGTGTTTTTTTGACTTACAAGAATACATTTTGCAGGAATAGGACTTCAAGCAGCACAGGCCTCGTGACTGTGATTGAAAAAAAGCCTTGCGACTTGGAGTGGGACCTCTGTTTTGTACTCAAACTCTATTAATGCTCAGCAACAAGCTTCACCTCTCAGGGTGCAGGGGCCAAACAATAATATTTACAGAAAGAACCCCGAGAAATGATAACGGCAAGCAAATTTTGCTTACATTTGAATTTTTTATGGTAAAAGGAGGATGCAAAAAGTGAGGACCTTCCTTAAAACTCTTGGTATACATTTACAACTAGAAGAAAGGAACAACAAATTGGCAGTGTACTTCATCCACCATACAGCTGAGGGACTTTCAGGAGCACTTTCTGATAATTATTTGCAAGTAGGAGCCTCGGATTCGAAGGCCCAGGAGAACATGGGCAGGATCACCATCTTGACTGTGTTTTTCGAATTTCTTTCAAAGAGCCAAAATGGCGACACCTTCTTGTGCACCAGAAATGTTTGGCATAACATTGCCTGCATTGTTAGAACGATTCAGAAAAGGGGGTGGTGATGAACAGAGTGTCTGAATTAAGCAGACCACTCTTACCCAGTCCAAGGATCAGGGCTTGATCCATCACCGTTTTTTAGCTCACTGCACCATCCCAGCTCAGAACCTGGCTACATGCAAATTAGTCTGTTCCTATCCCTGTGCATGATGGGAACAGGGCAAACCAAACTACCAAGCCAATTCTTATACTGGGAAGGAAACAAGCTTCCGGGGACCGGTTTCTGGCATTTCAGCCGTCGTCGGCCCGGCTTGCTTGAATCCTGATGGTGCAATGAGCAAGGGACTCACATCTGAGTATACCCTTCCACGCTTATGGTGGACAAAATGATTCAGAAAAGGGGGTGGTGATGAACAGAGTGTCTGAATTAAGCAGACCACTCTTACCCAGTCCAAGGATCAGGGCTTGATCCATCACCGTTTTTTAGCTCACTGCACCATCCCAGCTCAGAACCTGGCTACATGCAAATTAGTCTGTTCCTATCCCTGTGCATGATGGGAACAGGGCAAACCAAAGTACCAAGCCAATTCTTATACTGGGATGCACTGGGCCAGGGACAGACTGATTTGCATATAGCCAGGTTCTGAGCTGGGATGGGGCAGTGAGATCTATAACGGTGATGGATCAAGCCCTGATCTTTGGACTGGGTAAGAGTGGTCTGCTTAATTCAGACACTCTGTTCATCACCACCCCCTTTTCTAAATCGTTTTTGGCCACTATAGGTGTGGCAGGGTATACTCAGACATGAGTCCCTTTCTCACTGCTCCATCAGGATTCAAGCAAGCCGGGCCGAAGACGGCTGAAATGTCAGAAACCGGTCCCCGGTAGCTTGTCTCCTTTCTGGTGAAGAATTGGCTTGGTAGTTTAGTCTGCCCTGTTCCCATGATGCACTGGGCCAGGGACAGACTGATTTGCATATAGCCAGGTTCTGAGCTGGGATGGGGCAGTGAGATAAATAACGGTGATGGATCAAGCCCTGATCTTTGGACTGGGTAAGAGTGGTCTGCTCAATTCAGACACTCTGTTCATCACCACCCCCTTTTCTAAATCGTTTTTGGCCACTATAGGTGTGGCAGGGTATACTCAGACATGAGTCCCTTTCTCACTGCTCCATCAGGATTCAAGCAAGCCGGGCTGAAGACGGCTGAAATGCCAGAAACCGGTCCCCGGTAGCTTGTCTCCTTTCTGGTGAAGAATTGGCTTGGTAGTTTAGTCTGCCCTGTTCCCATGATGCACTGGGCCAGGGACAGACTGATTTGCATATAGCCAGGTTCTGAGCTGGGATGGGGCAGTGAGATAAATAACGGTGATGGATCAAGCCCTGATCTTTGGACTGGGTAAGAGTGGTCTGCTTAATTCAGACACTCTGTTCATCACCACCCCCTTTTCTAAATCGTTTTTGGCCACTATAGGTGTGGCAGGGTATACTCAGACATGAGTCCCTTTCTCACTGCTCCATCAGGATTCAAGCAAGCGGGGCCGAAGACGGCTGAAATGCCAGAAACCGGTCCCCGGTAGCTTGTCTCCTTTCTGGTGAAGAATTGGCTTGGTAGTTTAGTCTGCCCTGTTCCCATGATGCACTGGGCCAGGGACAGACTGATTTGCATATAGCCAGGTTCTGAGCTGGGATGGGGCAGTGAGATAAATAACGGTGATGGATCAAGCCCTGATCTTTGGACTGGGTAAGAGTGGTCTGCTTAATTCAGACACTCTGTTCATCACCACCCCCTTTTCTAAATCATTGCATTGTTAGAACAGCATTTTCTCCAAGGCTCCGTTCAGCAAGTAAGATGTAGCTAATGGGAGAAGGATGTGGGAATGAAGTCTGTTGGGAGGGACTGGATCTTAAAAAACAGGAAGGAGTACTTCCAATTAGATGATTTAGAGGAGCCACTGATCCGAGATGATTTCTTCTCTCTTCTCTCCAATGTAAGAATAGGGCTTGGAAGGAATTGAATTAAAGCTTTTTTTTAAAAATTAGGATTGGAATCTTCGCCCACTGCATCTGGAAGAGGCAAAGGTATTTTTCTGGGTACTGAGGTTGAAGTCGCAGCATTTTATGCAGAAATGGAAGACCACTGAATAGCTTCAAGTTCTTACATTGTTGGACAAAGGACTTAAAACACAAACTAAAGTCATTTGCAGTCACTCATTTGACATTTTTCCAGGAGTTGTCAAGTTTATCCCCCAAAATATGCCCCTCTTTAAATGGAATTTGCACTAATATACTCTGGAGTGTATCCTGGTACAACCGAGCAGTACCCATACAGAACACTTGGATTATCACTCATTATGAGTTTACAAGTCTGGCATAGGTTTTTTTGGGTAGAAATGTAGTAGTTTATTTGATTTCCACAGAACACGGTTTTAACATCTCAAACATGTAATCTTTGTATGATACTGTCAAAGACAAAAATAATGTTTTATCAACTGTCTGGTAACAGTTTGCACAACCAGTCTTTTGGACACCAGGTATGCTTTAGAAGTTGAGATTAACATTTGCTAGCCTATGTTTCGTTTTTAGCTCTTTCTTGGGTACTGGGTTGGAGGGGCATTCAGACATGGACTGTATGAAAAAGTTCAGGGGTGCTTTGTTCAAACCAGAAAAGGCTATGCATGCTGCCTAAAGACACCAAGATACAACTAAGCCAGTATGCTTTTGGTTTGGTAGTTTGAATTTGTATATTTAAGACTGCCACAACCTTTCCGACCAAAATAGAAAAAAAAGGGATCAGAAAGACCAAAATGTTTTTTAAGTGGTGTGCTGCCTGCTGCAATTATGTGAATCCAGGAACAATCCTGCATCAGTACTGAGAAGCTGAAGCGGTTCCACTTTCCTTTCACTAGTGTTGTCCTGTTTCGAAGGCTTCATACTCAAAAATAAAAGAAAATAATATAATTCAGCTTGCTCTACCACAAGATCCTAAAAGTTATGGATGCACCCCATGTTATGTAAATCCCTGAGGTTACCCCAGCACTGCTGAGCATGCACAGGTCCTGCACACTCCCCCCTATCATTGGGCACACAAGAAATTCCCGAAAGTCTACTATATGGGTGATAGGAACTATGGTCTCAGAAGTCCCATAGGTTTAACTTAATAGGCATGTGAAACAGGCTGCTAGGGAACACACAGTCTCCCCCCAAAGCCTGTAATGATGTTACAAGGCGTGTTAGTATAACGTGTGCTGTTACATCGCGGTTGTTACAGCGTCTGCGATGTTACCACGCTATGCCATTACAACGCAAGTCTTTACATCGACTTGCCTAGATGGCGTGCTAATATTAGAAAAGTGTAATTTACTATTCCAACTCCAGTCCACTTATCAGTAGGGAAGGTGTTGGGATAGTAAACTATACTATTATTAATGTTAGCACGCCATCTAGTGCAAGTCGATAAAAAGACTTGCGTTGTAATGGCATAGCATGGTTACATCGCGGTCGTTGTAACGACCACGATGTATCTGTCCGCGACGTTAATGAAGTTTCCCCTGAGAAGAGGCTACGGCAGGGCAACAGCTATCCCTCAGCCATCAACTTGTCCTGGCTGCCACTGTCAGATTTGAGCAGCAAATACCATACCAGATTGAGACCTGGAAGCATCATGGTGGGCCTATGGTAGAAGCAAAACTGGGGATTCCACCAAACATGTAGTGAGATTCGCACATCTGCCTTTCTAACTAGGTAAAATGAAGGCAGGTGGAAGTGACTGGCTTACTTAATGACAAATTCTGCAAGATTCCGCCAAAACGTTTTACAAGCTGAGCTGTATTATGCATATGTTCAATGATTTAGAATGGGACTTACAATCTATAAAAAACATTTCAATAGAGCATCTTTATCTGCACATTTAAAAAATAAAATGCATAAATACACAAATAAACAATGATGCAAAATTACAATATATATGGTTACTGACGGATAGAACTTTCATTCATTCCAACTTGCATAACTGGCACTTATAAAAAAAACTCAAGATCTTTTATGTTGGTGTCATTCTCACTCAAGGACATTCACAATGTAGTTATTAAACAGTTTTGTTACCTGTTGTAAAGTCTTCTCACAGTGAAGACAGGCAGTTGATACTTGAGACAAAAGAATTGTCATATCTTCTTGCTGTTGCCTAAGCCAGATTAATTTCTCCCTCACATGCGCATCGACAACACTGAGTGCCATTTCTTCCTGGCGACAAAGAGTTTCATGCAGATCTGAAAAATATGCCCGTACGCATGATCGAGCATTCTCTGCAATTCCTGGAACCTAAGAAAGTAGAAAAACATGCAAATAAAGAAAAGAAACTCAAATATACAATTTGACACCCCAGGAAGCCTATATGCCGCCTCCCCACCTTCACTGACCGCCTGGAAAAAAGGATTAAACTTTTGCATGGGCTTGGAGATTCCGGTGTTTAAGGCGAGAGGGTGCCCACAGAAATATCTTAAAATATGGAAGAGATGGGCCGACTACCGAAGCCTATGGTTGGAGCCCGTACTCCCGATGGACACATACACACACGCATTAGTATAGATGGGGGGTAGATAATGGTTGGTATGAGAACACATGCTGGGTATCAATGCAGCAGTGACGCGTCATTAACGCGAGGGAAGGTAGCAAGGTGTAGCACACAGAGGATTGGTTTAGAAACTTTTACGTTTTATGTTACTGTATAATCTCTACTCGTAGAGAATATAAACCAGATGTCAATATCAATTCAGTATGGTGTAATGTACTGCGATCGCCTCATGAGAATGGGTGTTCCAAAATGTACCCGACTGTTGACACAATAAAATACGTTAAAAAAAAAGGAGCCTATATAGCCATTAGGTGTAACACGGTTACGCTTAGACTGTGTACTGTATTATAATGTAGCATATATTCAGGACTTACAACACCGATATGGTGTGCTGAAGTACTTGCACAGCTTTCTACACTTTGTACGGTGTTGGCTGGATGTGTTTTCTTTGTTTTGGATCCTATGTTGCTAGTGTTTCCATGTTGTGGGTAATGACAACCGAGGTGTGGATATTGTGTCAAGCCTAAGGGCCTGAAGAGTACGGGATAGACGAGCAGGTTATGGTTTTCAGTAAACTCATGTCAAGTATATTTTTATAGCGCTCTATCACCTGTGAGGTTGTCATGGCACTTTTGCAGGTGTGAGACGGTAGCCTTGAGGGGACTTACTAGAAGAGCTAGGACATCAGCTTCTTGTGAAATTCAAAAGGAGTAGTTTCTAATGTGACATGGGAGGTCGTTCCACACCTTAGGAGAGATGTATGAGAAGGCTTGACCTCCTGACCTGTTTTTGTTTATGCGTGGGATGTGTGCTTGTGAAAGTCCGGCTGAGTAAAGGTGCCGGAGAGGTTGGTAGAAATGTACACAGCTGTACATATAGGATGGGCCGCTGTTGTGTAGCACTTTGTATGTGTGGGTGGGAAGTTTGAACTTTGTGCGCTTGTGTATCGTGAGCGTACGTTCCCTCGGATGAGGTGTGATGTGAGATTAGTGTGGAAGGTTGAGGACGAGCCTGGCAGCTATTTCCTGGACTGTCTGTAATCTTTTAGCGAGTTGCTTGGAGATTCCCGAGTAAAGGGTATACCCTTAGTCCAGTCTGCTGGTCATAAAGTCTTGGGTGACAGTCTTTCTGAAGTTTTTTGGTAGCCATTTGTAGATTTTTCTCAACAATATCAGGGTGTGGAGGCAGACCTTGGCAACAGTGCTGACTTGGGCAGCCAGGTCAATGTAGCTGGCTAAGGCACTTGGTTGCCCATTCTGAGATATTTGTTTAAAGTTAATGGTTCTGAGCAGGTAGAGTTTGGAGGGAGAGATGTGCTGTGATGAATTTAGTTACAGATATAATCGTCATTGTAAGATGTTAAGAAGTATAATGGTAAGTAGCTTATTGGTACATCAACGGTGGTCTAAATTAAAGTTCTACATCAGCCAGCGGCATGTGGCAGATATCTTAAGTTACATCCAGTGGCATGGTGAGCAAAAAAACTATGGATTTAGGCCCAGATCTCTGTACTGGGGTGAATGTAAAACATTGTTCTGCATTCTTTCCATCAATTGTTCTTTTTGCATTTGTCACCCCGAGTGGGACGGGTATGCCCAGACATGGGTCCTGTGCTCTCCATGCCACTGGAGTCAAGCTATCCTTGCTGAAGAGGGGTAAAACCCAGAAACCGGTCGTAGGATGCTTGTTTCCAGTCCAAGGAGGACCTCGCCCGGCAGTTCAGGCTGGACTGTTCCCATTGGGCGCAGGATCAAGACTGATTTGCATATGGCTGGGTCCTAACTGGAATGGCATGGTAAGCAAAAAACGATGTATTTAGGCCCAGATCTCTGTACTGGGGTGAATGTAAGACATTGTTCTGCATTCTGTCCATCAATTGTTCTTTTTGCAGATATCTTTAGTTACTTCATGCATGTTCATTTGGTGATAGAGGTGAAGTAGTGGGTCGTTAACATGACGTATAGCAGGTCTACCTTATGTGATTTTAAGAGAGTCAAGCAGTAGAAAGGAATTATCACGCAGCCTGTATGAACTACAATCGGCAGCTGTAAAAAGATTGTTAAATATCATGGACTTGGCTATTACCGACCCTCTGTACACTTTACTGTCGGCCATGGAACGGTCAGCATTTCTAAACTCTAATTCTTCTTCGCATAGCTCCCTCAAAGTGTGGCTCACACTCATTGCACATCATCTCATACACTTGGAAATGAAATTTGAACATTAAGCTAACATAAGATAAACTGGCATTAACAAAAGGAGCCTGGATCTTTATTTTTTATTTTTGATCTTATAAGGACCGTTCCTATCCTTTGTATTCTTTTTGTAAAACCAGAACCATTCTTCAACGGTTAATCCCGACCTTCACCTGAATAAGACTGACAAAAAAGAGGATTGTCTATGAGTGGAGATGAGTGAATGAACAGCTGAAAAAGAAACAAAGAAGCCCTTTTCTTTCTCGCTCTCTAGGGAATCGGCCTTCTCGAAAGAGGTTATTACCAAAGATAAAGGCCGCAGCATTTTATTGATAATTATTTATAGCCTCTTAAAAATGTCTGTCTCATCACCCCTGAATGGCTACTGAAAAATTAGAATTTCAGAGTGTCAAAGACGTTACAGATTGTATGGCTTCAACAAGTGGAATTTATCATGTTTATGTAGGCATTAACACCAAAGCATTATTAGTTTAAAAACATTCATGCCGAAAATATTACATACTCATTCGAATAGGCCCAGTAAGTGTACCAGTCAAGGCTACCTTCCATTTGTTTTTACAAAACTGACACTTTTATTTAGAGCCAAATTAGGGCAAGAAACATTGGCATTATAATTACCTAGCATCAAAGTAGAAGTCCAATAAACTGAAGGCTTCTTCTAGGCGCAGCTGTGTCGCTCCCAAACTAATTCGGGCCACAGGTGAATCATAGCTAACCTCTGATGTCCTGAACTATACGAAAAGATTTTTTCACACAGTTGAGATTTGTTATTTTCATTTTCCAGATGGTGACAGTTCACATGCCACTCTGCCCTATAACCCTAGTTATCAGCTTGAGATACAACAGTAACTATATACTCAATGAGGGCTCTCACCGAGCACTATCTACAGACGCATACAGACTATTTTTACAGACTTTCACCATTATTTTCCGTTCCAGATTGAGGATTAAGGAAACGTCTAATTTATTGTATAACAGTGCCAGTCACAGCACTCCATATGATCTACTAATGTACCATTATATATTGCTTTTTTTTTACCGGACATACCACTTCACTGACTTTCACTGCATCATCTACAGACTCACCCTGACGATGGTTCAAAGTGACAATCAACCAGGTCCAAATATTGACTTGTTTTACGAGACGGACAGAGACTATTGGATCGATATATAGATATAGAAACATTTGAACAGCAGGAAAGAGCAGAAAACACAGCGTTGTCAATGAAAGTAGACAAAAAAAATGCAAAAAAAAAGAAAATGGAGCTGGACAATATAACAAAGTAAAAGAGTGAGCGAGATTAAATACAGCAACACAATGGAAGATATGAGCTGAGAAAGAGAACATGATAGAACAAATAATAGACTGCATGATGAAGAGCTCTGCATAACCTACAGAACACTGGTTTCAATCATTTTGAGGTAGTTCAGTGGGTTAATACATCACATGCAGACAGATTGGTGTACCCTCCATTCACAGGTTTTAATCCTAGTTTGACAGCTCAGTTGTTGTATGCAAATTTACATATCCTGCAGCCACAGATTCCAATTCCACTGAAAAAGCTCAGTCAGTTAATGCAATTACTGCAGAGGTTTGTGTGTAACATATTAGTTACAGGTTCCAATCCAATCATACTATCTTAACTAGTGAGGTAATGCAGCTGATATGTGTATAACATGTATGTGCATCTGTATAAGGTTCCAAATGTAGTGGTGTTTATGGGATAAAATACTCTCTGCTGCACGTTTTACGGGTATTGCAAGTTACAACGGAGCTTCATAACCATATTAAGTAAAGAGGGCAAAGGCAGAGTTCTTGTATATGGCCGTTGGATTCCGAGGTGACTAGCAATATCCTTATAATTTAAGGCTGTATTTATTGTATTCTTTATAGTACATGGTGACACCATTACCATTTCCACCAACCGATTACATTCTTGGTGAAAGAGATAGTAAGGTACAGAGACGAAGAACAAACGAGTAATCTTTAGTGAAAAATGAACCACACCAAAAAGCAGTTAATAACTTGTTTCAAACATATATTGGAATCAGTTTGATTACATTTAATTAAAAAAAATGCTGTAGCTCAGAATGTACAGAAGAAATACACAGATATTGTAACGCCCCTGTAATGACTGATAGTATGAATACATTGAACAAGCTTCTATAATATCACCTTTATGTTGCTCATTGTTCATTTCGGAAAAATAGAGGAGAAGAATGAAATTCCAGTGCTCATTTTCGTTGTTTAAACTGCAGCAGTAATTGGGCTCTGTGACCGGCCTTCCTTTCACCACAGCTGCTGGTTCTGGCAGAAGGTATTACGACATCAAAGATAGACTAATAACTTGTTACAGTTGAGAAGCTATGTAATTTCTTTGTTACAGGTGAATATAGATGTCACAACTCTACTTTAATAAGGAAATTATAGACCGACTTTTATACTTGGATTGCAGGCTTCCTTATATTCAGTACCATCTTAACGCATGGGCACCCTGGGAGGTCGCACGGGGGCCCCATGCAGACCAGAATTTAACACTAATTTTCTGTTCAACATTTCTATTCCTATGGTTGATTGTGTAGGCAGGGCCCAGTGCACTGCTTCGCCCGGGGGCCTATAATGCTGTTAAGACGGCCCTGCTTATATTAGAAACTCCCTTCTAGCAATCCAGTTATAATGTGAAATGATCTGTGAGCAGCGACTGCTAGCTTCCCACATTTTGCTTACATGTTCAAATGTCAGAGATTCATCATTTAGTAATTTAGTAAACATTTGTAACTTTAATTTAAGTGTATAGTGGCCCCAAATATGTTACTTTGCATTAAACACAGGTTTGTACTGGTGAACAAGTTACTTACCTTTGGTAACAATGTATCTGGTAGAGACATAGTCTAGCCGCAGATTCCTTAACTTAGAATATCCCCCAGGTGTCAGACTGGTCCGGAAAACTTTGCGCAGCAGCACCTCTGCGCTTCGGGGGGCGGCGCCGCATGACTCCGCCCTGACGACGTCCATGGACGCAACGTCAGCGGAGCCATATATGCCTGTCCCCAGCACACCAACATCATTTTTCGTCAGAACGCGAAGCCACCACCAAAAAATGAAAACATGGGTACAGTGTGCAGAAAAAGAAACAAGGTATGGTGAAAAATATCAATACCAATAAGAGAGAGTAAGGGAGATTTATGTGAGGTGGGAACTCCTGGTCCCCGGAGCTAATTATGAAAAAACAAAAGAGGAGTAACCCCTCAGAGGCAGAGAAAAGTTTCTCTGGATCTAGGCTTGTGTGCTCGAGTCAGCACAGTTTGCCCCAACCTGTTATCGGATAATGCATATCCTTATAGAAGACCCCTCACTCACCAACCTAGTTGGTGACATGCTTCATCATCGGGGTCCCACCCCATAGGCCGAGTGCCTATAGGGTGTGCTGCGACACCTGACTACAGTGGAGCTGGTAAGTATTTTTCTTTTATGTGTGCATAACTATCAAGACATGTATTAAAAAAGGTTCAAAACTACTCACTCCAAGTGTTTTTTCTTGAGTGCTTGAACCTTGATTAAAAAGATGTGGCACCTGTGGCTAATTAGGAAGGCTTTGGTGTCATAAGAAGTGTTTTTGCAAGCGGTAAAAGAAAGAATTGAGACTCACAACGGGCAACCCAGGGTAAGGGTTGTAAAGAACACATGGCATACAGCCCTACCGTCCAAATACAAGGAAGGGTAGAGCAGAGCCACGAGACAGAATGTAGCATCGTGAGTTTAGAGAGAAGAGACAACGTCACCCAGCAGAGGAGTAAAGCCACCCAAAGAGAGGCGAAGACAAGAAGCCCAACCTGAAAAGGTTGTCGCAGGACGGGGAGGACGGGCGGGCGTTAAGGAATCTGCAGCTAGACTAGGTCTCTACCAGATACATCGTTACCGAAGGTAAGTAACTTGATCATCTGAAAGAGACGTCTAGCCGCAGATTCCTTAACTTAGAATAGTTACCAAAGCTATACCCATAGAGGAGGCGGGACTGCGACTAGACCCCACTAAGGTCCAAAAGAACCTAACCGTCAATAAATGACCAAAAGAGTGTTGTCAACCAAAGGGGGAAACACAGTGGGATAAGGACTGACAGCACAGCCAACCACCAGACCCCTATGCCCTGAAGAGAGCAGGAATCAAAGGGAAGGCTAGGGCACCACAGCCCATCCACAATAACAAGCAAACCTTGTATGTAGATGGGATTAGAGAAGGAAAAACAGCAAGCCAGAATGCTTGTGCCTAATTGACAAACGCCGAATTCCGAAAGAAGATGACCAAAGAGGCATGAAGGATCCAAGATGTCGACAAGAAGCCAGAGCTAGCCCCAGCCAAACAATTCGAATAGCGTAAACACTGTTGAACCTACTCCTGTAAAGATACGAAGGAAGCAGGAAACACACCTAGTAAAGAAACTGGTGTGAAAAGAAAGTTCAGCACCTTGCAGCTAATAGAACTGAACCACATGGCGTGAAAGAACCGCAGGATGAGGCAGTCGACAAACCCTACTCAAAGACCTGGTTGAGTGGCATTGCGGAGAGAACGCGCAGCGCCCTCACACGTACCACAGAAAAAGAGTACTGCGGAGACCCTTGCCAATTAGACGTGTGCAGAACATCAAAAGGATGCCTCTACACAACCCGAAAGACACTCACACGCGGCCAGGAGGAACACCAGGAAGCAAGACAGCAGAATGGGCTGGCACCAAAAGCCAGAGGGCAAAAGGAAGATGCCAGGCCATGTGAGGTAGATCGAACATAGACCTAGACCCGGAGTCCTATCACTACAGACAACCGAGCGGTGCGAACCTGCGGGACGCCGCAAAAGGGCGGTATATGAGCCCCAGAGGGATACCCATAATGGAAATTCCACAGGAGCGTACGAAGGCAAAGGCAGACACCTGCCACCCGCCAAAACCTCACATAGGGGAAGGGATAACCCCTGGCAAGAAGGGGGGGTGGGTCCTCTTGGCAAAACAGACAATCAGAGGACTTGAAACTAAAACAACCCAGCCATATGGCTATACAGACAATACAGAGGCACCAACTTGCCTCTGATAAAAACTGGTCCGTTAAGGAAGACCGCAATGAAGAAGAAAAGCCATCGGTCAGTGGCACGGCAGAATTACTGCAGCCCTGACAGAAGCCTGGAGATCGCAGAGTCAGCGTGGGACCCAAAACGGTCTATCCCATTAAACTGCATGTCTCAGAGGCTCTCCCAAATATTATCAGGAAAGCGACAGTCAGGCATCCAGGCATGACATGCAAAGCCACTGACCATTTCAATTTATTAGTATTTATTTATTTATTTACTGAAGTTATATGGCGCACAGCTACCCGGAGGTTTCCCGGCGCCTAAGGACAATGCAAGACAAGCGGCAAGGGCCAGCAGGTGGGGGGTGGGGGGTCATTAGAGGGTTTTACTGATTAAAAAGCCAGGTATTTAAATTTTTGCGAAATTTTAGGTACTGTTTTTCAAGGCATAAGTGTATATGAAGGGAGTTCCACAAGGAGGAAGCCAGAAAGGTAAAAGAGCGTCCTCCCATTCTGGCTTGTTTGATTCTAGGCACCTGAAATTTTAATTGATTTTAGGATCGAAGTAAGCGTGCTGCTTCATCGACAGTTGGTCGTCAATAATGAGGCCAAGGTTGCGGGCCGATTGCGATGGCAAGGGAAGATCACCCATCTGCGGAGGCCAATGTTGGGGGCCCCAGAGAGTTTTATTGTTGCCGAAGATGAGGAGTTCCGTTTCCCCCCCATTTAGCTTTAGTTTATTTGCGTGCATCCAGTCGGCTATCTTTATTAACCCAGGTTGGAGAGAGGGTGACTTTAAAGTTTCGTTGGAGGAAAGAGAGAAGATGAGCTGAGTGCCATCATCGTAGGAGTAAATTGTTAAGCCGTCTTGCTCTGCTATCGTGGCCAGAGGGCTGACATAGATGTTGAAGAGCAATGGACTGAGAATGGAGCCCTGGGGGACTCCATACGGGGACACCTGAGTCAGGGAATGAGCAGTTAGGGAGAAGACCTGAAAGGTCCTATTAGATAGAAAGCTGGACAGCCACGTGAGTGCCTTACCACTGATGCCCTTAGTATGGAGAATTTTTAGAAGCGAGGGGTGGGAAACAGTATCAAATGCTGCACTTGATTCCAATAGAATAAGTGCCACCGTCTCTCCTTTGTCGACTAGTTGATGAATATTCTCAGTAACTCCCTGTAGTGTTGATTCTCTAAAGCCCGATTGAGATGAATGTACAATGTTTTGTGCCTCAACAAACTTTGTCAACCGGAAGTTAATGTGCTTATCCAAGATCTTAGAGATAACTGGAAGCAGGGAGATGGCGCGGAAGTTAGAGAGGACCTCAGGGTCAGAGTTGGCTTTTTTGAGCAGGGGGAGGACCATCGCATGTTTCCAGGCTGCAGGAACCCTAGCTTCATGGAGTGATGTGTTAAAGAGCTAGAGGATAGTGGTGAGTATAGGGAGTTTTTGAAGCAAAGCAGGGGTGACCGGATCCTGTGGGGAGCCAGACTTGATGCTCGTAAGAATATTACAAAAAGAAAGCGAGTCCATTCATCTAGTAGACTGTTGCTACTGACTTGAGCTACTTCCTGTGAGGTGCAAGGTGTTGTAGAATAATTAGGTTGCAGATTTATTATGGTAGTTGTATGTTTGTAAAATTCGGAATAGATTTTGTCAATTTTATCCACGAAAAATATTGCCAAATCATTACACTGTTTGTAGTCAAGACCTGGGGGCTCGGGTTGACAAGTGGCACCTGAAAGTTCCTTCACTACTTTAAATACCACCTTGGGGCAATTTTGTGAATTTAAAATAATGTGATTTGCGTGCTCACCCCGAGCAGCATTGCACATTGAGTTATAGTTGTTCAAAGCTAGTTTATACGAGAATTATTTTGCCGGATCATAGTTTTTCCGCCAGCGTTTTTCAAAATTTTTTACATTTAGTTTTTTCTATTTTACGTTTTTCTGAGAACCACGGCGCTGGAGGGCGATGGTAATCCAATTTTTTATTGGACAATGGGAGGCATGCATCAATGGCAGAAGTTAGCCAATGCATGACCAATTGCAAGAGCATGGCCCAGGGAGTCTGTGGTATCCAGGGAGGAGTGTATTGTAAAATGAGCCATTTCCTTGCCGTGAAGGACCAGACGGAGTAACTCAGGGCGCAATTCCTCCGGAAGGGAAGAAGGTTAGCCACGGAGTCCTAGAGTGCAGAGGACGCCCGTGCAAACACGCATGTAGTGTTTAAAGCGTGAATGGCCACGCCAGAAGAAGCAAAAAGTTGTCTTCTACATGCATCCAGCCCTTGGATTTCCGGGTGGGGGAAACAAGGGCAAAGTGGAGGAGTCCTGCAACCCAAAATCCGCCTGAAGCACCAGGCCTTCAGCTGTAGGATGGAGGGATAGACAAAGTGGATCCCCCAGCGCAGTGCCTACCGGCAATAGCCCGATCCTTCGGGGCCCTGGAAGAGGGCCGTGCCCATGCGCCACGCAGTACCTCTAATAAAGCACCCCCAAGGGGTAGCAAGGGCTACACGGTAATGAGCTCGAGATGAAGCAAATCCATTAAGGGATAAGGAATGAGGGATACCACAGGAGGCTGAAAGCCGAGAAAAACAGCTGCCTGGTTGATAGTCCACGCATAAGCGGCCCCTAGCTCAGTAGTCGCCCTAGAGGGGACAAGAGGCCATCCGTAAGAGACGGTTGGAGACTAGTCCTCCCACTTGCCATAAAGAGCGGGGCTGGGGAACGACTGGAAGGCCATACCACACTAGGGACCTGCACCAGTGGCTCCCGACCAAGGGAAGCAGCAGCATCTGAAAGGGCTGTAGCGGAGACTGGTGTCACCCGACCCCGCTGAGGAGACAGAAGCGAGGAATCCGGAGGAAGGCCAGCCCCATGCGTGGACGCTGGTGTCGATGACTGGATGACACCAGCGGCTAAGGATGTGTCGACAGCGGCGTCGGTGGGCGCAGTGTCGGAGTCGACCGGACGTCGACGGCGTCCACTAGGGACACAACCTGGGCGCCGACCGACGTCGGCTTAAGCATTGCCCCAGACGTAGGCTCAGGCTTAGAGCTGGGTGTGGGCTTGTCCAACATGAGGCCCAGCTCCAAGCTCAGCGTCGTCAACGCCGCCCCCGTAGGAAGCCACACAGGGCTATGCGCTGACTGGCAGTGATAGCTTGGCGTCGCGCATTGACGGTGTCGAACCCGGCATCACTGGCATTGCAGGCGTTGCCGACACCTCTTCCGCTGTCCACTCAGGAAGCCGCCCAGGGCTATGTGTTCACTGGCGGAGTGTGCTAGAGCGACCAGGACGGTCTGGGCCACGGCCTAACGCCATCGCCTCGGCTCCGGAACCCTGGTCGGGGAAAGATCCGCCGATGAGGGCCCGGTCTGAGCACCCTCCGCCTCTGTGGGGCCCGAAGGCGCGCCAGGGAGAGAGGGGGGGCTCAAAGTAGGCTTGAAGAGCCCTGGAGTAGGCCCTCCATTTGGGCGCGTGTCACTCCAACTCCTGGAAAAGGAAGGTATGGAGGAGGTGACCTCCAGGCACCCGTAGCTGACCCCGTACGAGAGGAGTGGGCATCAGCGGCACGCCTACTAGAGGAGGACCTCAGTGGACGCTTGTGGCCCGCTTACCTTTTTTAGGGCGCCGGGCGCGGTAGCGGCCTCGCAAGCGAGCCCCCTCTGGAGAGGGAGAGCAGTGCCAAGAAGAAGCTGGGACGGATAGCCGTTCGGCCAACACCTTCGTACGGCGTACCCGAAGGGACTTTGGCTTAATCTGTTGACAGTCGCTGTACTGCTTGGAATCGTGGTGCACACCAAGGCACCACATGCAAATAAGGTGCGGGTCAGTGGCGGACATCTGGCGGGCACAGGCCTCACAGGCTTTGAACCCGGAGGGTATTGAACACTGTCCCGGTACGACACCAACGGTGTCAAGAAGGCCCGAAGTAGGCCAGGAACTGCTGGTTTCCAGGATCCGCGTTGTGACGCTGAAAAGAAGAAAACTGACATCGGTGCTCCGGGGCAGGGCATATATGGCTCCGCTGACTACGCGTCCATGGACGACACTAGGGTGGAGCTGTGCGGCGCTGCCCCCCCGGCGCGCATAGGTGCTGCTGCACAAAGTTTTACGGATCAGTCTGACGCTTGGGGGATATTCTAAGTTAAGGAATCTGCGGCTAGACCTCTCTATCAGATCTATAGGTTAATCTGGCAGTGCCAGATGTACCACAGGTCAGCGTGCAGGCTGGTTTTGTGGTGTGGTGGGCAGTATTGTGGTGGGCAGTATTGTCAAATTCTTTACTTAAAGACTAGGAAGTAGTAGAAGGTAGAACTTTGCAGCTAACAGGTCACTCTGGGTCCAAAGACCAGCATGGTATGGGATGAGTTGCATCATTTCATATCGGATGTCTTGTGGCAGGCCATGCAGTTCCAATTTGACCCACCACACCTACCACCAAACGCGCCACTTGACCCATCACACCTGTTTCATACATACATTCCCCAAGATGCCGACTCTCCTATTCTATTCCTAACCTAGTTGTCTGGGTGCTTAAATGCTAATTCCAGCTAACTGACTGATGTACATGGGTCTGGCCAATAGGGCACTCAAGCTGTAATCAGTATTTTGTGCAGTCTGAACTTTTAACTTTGCAGATGTCCGAGAAGAGAGATCCTGACTGGCTGGCAGGTTCTGTCATGCAATGCGGTTTGGCGGCGTCTGACACAATGGAGTAGTTGCTGAGGCAGACAATGAAGATTTTTTTATATACACGTTCTTCCTTTCATAGCTCACAGGTTTAAATGTTTTGGGGAAAAACCTTACATTAACTAAAATTGAATAACACGTTAATTACCTACGCTAGCTCTCTTTTTGGTAGAGACTTTCTAAAAGAAGACTCCTGACCTATTGACTATTCCCCCAGGAACGAGACTGGATCTGGAAAATCTTCAGCAGTACCCCTGCGTGCCATCAGGTGGCACATGTTTCTCCTTTGTTCATTGCCAGATGTGACTTGCGCGTCCCTATATAGGCACCACCATTGCATGCTGACATCAGCTGCTTTCTGAATTGTCCACCCCTGCAGACGCAGAGCCAAATTCAGATTATGACCAGTGTGCAGATCTCCAAGTTGGAATCTTATTAGATGAAAAAACAGCCCTGTTCACAGAACAGGGAGACAGGAGGTTTGGTGCAGAATCTGCAGTTAGAGTCTCTACCGGAAAGAGCATTACTGAAGGTACGTAACTAGTGATACAGGCTTCTAATCCAAGATTCATCACCTTCTGAATAGATACCAGAGCAGTACTTTTTTGGAGGTCTTTCTGTGGAGTGGCTCAAACCAATAAGTACTAAAGTACAGAGCAGGTTAAGTGCCCTTTTTATTGAACCTGGCTGTCTAGACAATAATACCTTGTGAACATATAGAGTGACGCCCACGTAGCACAGTGACAGATATACAGAACAGGCACCTCATGCACCAACACAGTGGAAGCCGAATTTGCTATGGTAGAAATATTCAAGGGGCTGCCTTTTGGACAGTACATAGCAGATTTTAATACAGAGCACAATCCTGAGCGAGATGGTCCTTTTCTGCACAGCCGTGCCTTTCTTTGCTCCAGAGAATCCAATAAACATCTGATTGTCTACTCGGGGTTCTTCAGAACAATCAATGTATAAATTGAGAGCCCTTTTCGGATTTGGTTGAGGGACGCCAGGCTGTCAAGATGACATCCACAAATTCAGGAGAAAGTTGAAAGCATTTAACTGTCGCCGTTCAATCTCCAAAGCATGGAGATGTAGGTTGTCCAGGCTTGGGTACAGAACCCTGCACGACAGATGCAACAGAAGATACTCTTGAAGGGTTAGCCTGACTGGAGTACAAATGCTCATGCTGAGGAGTTCGGGATATCATACTCTTCACGCCCAATCCAGAGACAGTAGGATAACTGGGGCCTGGTTGGTCCTGGTCTTCTTCAAAACTCGTGGCAGAAGTATTGGTGAGAAGGCGCACATGAGTCCTAAGTTCCACTCCACGCAAAAGGGTCTCAGAGTAAGAAATGCCTTGGAAACTCTAAAAAGTGCTGATAGTGCTCTTTCTCGGTGGTGGCGAAAAGATAGAGTACAGGCTCTCCCCATTTGCAGAAAAGACCCTGCACCTCTCAGTATATAACTAACATTAGTGATCAGAGAGGTATCACTGGCTTAGTTTGTTCACTCTGGTATGCAGGGAACCCACCAGGTGGGGTGTGTCACCAGAAAAACTAATTAGCTATCTATCCACATGTGAGATGAAATCCTCATTGGCCCAGGACCCCACTCGCCATGCTTGTTGGAACACCACATGGCAGTGGTGTTGTCCGTGAGCACCTGCACCAGCTAACCTTTGACAGAGTACATTAAGGCTTTCAACATGAAGTGGATGGCTCTCGGCTCCAGAAGGTTGATATGAAGCCAGCCTACATCAGAAACCAGACATCTCCACATCGCCTAGATAGCCTCCTCAACCCAGAAGTGATGCATTGATCACCGCTGTGAGGTCTGGTCGGGGTAAGGAAAGGGGTCTACCACTTACTCAATTGTGGTCCAGCAGTCACCACTGCAGATGTTTTTCAGTATTCTCCAAAATTTGGACTTGATCGGAAAGATCCCTCTGATACTGTGCCCACTGGGACTTTAGTTCCGACTGCAGAGCACGCTTATGCCATATGGCATGTTTGATGAGCTGGATGATGGAGTCCCAGCAGCCTCAGACTCATCCTCACTGAGTTCCAGTAAGAGGTACGGCTACCACAGCCATAATTTTTGTGTGAATACAGCACAGCAAACTGAAATTGCTTGTGGCCTACTGTTAAACATAGGTAAGGCCTGTGGGCCAGCAGGACGAGGATGTGTAAACAAGTGCCTTGCAGGACCAGAGCTGCCATCCAGTCTTCTTGGTTGAGGACGGGCACCAGGAAGTAGTGGGAAATAACAATGAACAACATCTTATGCCAGTACCATCACCATGGCTCTTTTGCCCACAAAAAAGCCTGCACTTACTACTGAAAGAGAGACAGATGGTGCTCTGACAGGCAGTCAGTTTGAGAAATAGTAAGATGTAACACTGTGGAACAATATGCAAGACCCATTTATCCGAAGTTATAGCTTGCCACCCTGGCAGAAAATGACAAACACTTCCTCTGACAGGGAGGCTTTGTGTTTTGAAAGGCATGATAAAGAGGCTTTGGCCATGCAGCGGCTAAGAGGTAAATACTGGGCTGCACTCTGCCCTACTGCCCTCTTTTGAGACTTTCGCTGCAATGGGCACAAAAAAGCTGAGGTGACAGTGGCACCGACTGGGTCTCTTGACAATACTGGAAGGCCCTGCCACAGAGGGGGTGAACTTACTGATGCAGCTAGTGGGTAGGGGCAGAGAGGCCCAGGGAGCACACGGTGACCCTGATATGGAGTGAATCAGGCAGAGGCTACTAGGCTGCAAAGGGTGCAGAATGCCGCGGCGCGGGCCATTGTTGGCCTTCCAAGACGCTGTTCTGTCTCTGCTGTCTTGACTTCCCTTCACTGGCTGCCGGTCAGACAGAGAATTAAATTCAAGGCTCTTTGTCTTACTTTTAAGATCTTGAAACTCTCCTCTCCTCCTGCCCTTGCGGGTCTTGTTTCCCCCTATGTTCCCACGCGGGCTCTCAGGTCGGAATCTCTTCATCTGGCGATTAAGACCAGGTTCAGACTGAGTAGGATGGGAGGTCGTTCTTTTCGAGTTCTGGCGGCTGGATTGTGGAACTCTCTCCCTGCCCATATTCGTGCCCTGAACAGCCTTACTCTTTTTAGACGCGCCATAAAAACCCATCTGTTCGCTATTGCTGAATGATTCCCTCTCTTTTCAGCATCTACTCGCTACTGCTGACTGATTCCCTCTCTTTTCAGCATTGATTTGTTGTGTTGTGGCACTTGATCAGGCGCCAGGACGCCCCTTCGCTGGGGCAGCTGTGCGCCAAATAAAAGTTATTAACATAACATAACATAACATATCTTTGACGCGCTCCAGGGCGAGTTTGCTTTGCCCCTGAACAGTCATGAATAGTCAAATGGCATGTCCACAAGACTAGCCTGGACGTCTCCTGAAAAGCCAGTGGGCCATATCAAAGTGTGCTGGTGCCAATAGCTGTATCAAAAGAGGCAGTGCTATCTAGCCCACAGTAAATGGTAAACCTGACTATCTCATGGCCATCCTGCATGACCTCAGAAAGGATGGCATGGGTCTCCTACACCTTCATGGGCGATACCTGGGCCACTGAGTCTCACAAGGCATGAGAGTAGTAGCCTAAAAGGCAGCTGTCATTCACAGGGCAAAGGGCATACTCAGATGAGAAAACTCACTTACCAAAGGTTTCTAGCCTCTTCGATTCCCTGTCAGAGGGAGCAGTGTGAAATGAGTTTGGCCCCTGGTGATCTATCGATTAACCAGTGGGCTTGGGAAGGGATTGGCCCAGGTCCCCAAAAGTGTGTCGGTAAGAAATTCACTGAATAGAAGGAGGGACTTATAACTTGTTTGGCCGAGCTGCAGGACCTCAGTCCGGATGTTGGTCTTAACTTCGCTGGTAGGAACCTGAAGATCGAGAACCTCCGCTTTCGCACAACCATAACAAAGAAGGTGCTGTCTTCTGTGGCAGTGCCCAGAGTTGAAACCAGTTCAGTGGCTAGGCAAGTATCTAGACCACTGGCATCCTGGAGGTCCTCATACCAGCTCCCAAGTTGATATGGCAGGGTTAATTCATCACTAGCATCATTGCCACCATTGTCAGAATCAAACAAGTTACTTACTTTCAGTAACGCCTTATCTGGTGTTGACTATCTAGCTGCAGATTCATTACCTTAGAATTATGACCAGGCATCAGACTGAATTTGGAAATGTTTCATGATCAGTACCCCTGCGCACTGGCAGGTGGCACTGTTTAGCTAACTGTGACGGCATCATCCGTGCTGGAAGTGGGGCATGCAGTGCCTATATAGGTGCCACCACAATGCGCTGACATCTGTTTCTTTTCACAACTTTCCACGGCAACAGTGCACAGCCACGTAAAACACTTGCCACTGATGTGGAAAACTAGGGCCCTGAAAAGGGGAAAAGCTCAGTCCTCAAAAATCAGGTCAAGGGGAGGATGGGTGGGTTGGTAAGGAATCTGCATGAGATAGAGCCTTTACCAGATAAGGCGTTACCGAAGGCAAGTAACTTGTTCATCTGATAGAGACTTCTAGAAAAGGATTCCTTGCCTTAGAATAGATACCCAAGCAATACCTCCCTGGTGTTTGGTCTACAAAATAATTTCACACTAAAAAGTCCTGCAGGGCTGAAAGGGCAAAGTGCCCATCCCTACAGACCTGACTGTCCAAGCAGTAGTGTTGTTAAACATGTGCAGGGATGCCCACGATGCTGCCTAGCAGATGTCCAGGACCAGAATTCTTCATGCTAGCGCAGTGGTCACAGCCTTGGCTCAAGTGGAATGAGCACACAAATCTTCCGGGGTTTGCCTTATGGCCAATGCGTAACAGATTTTGATATGGTGTAAAATCCATCTGGAGAGGATTAGTGTATGTACTGCCTTCCATTTATAAGCACCGATTTACCCCACGAAGAATTGTTCATCCACCTGGAACTCTTTTGTGCAGTCAATGTAGAACGACAACGCTCTTATTGAGTCCAGCCGGTGGAGTCGCTCCTCTTCTTTTGAGGGATGAGGCGGAGGATAAAAGTTAGCCAGGGTGATGGACTGGCCTACATGAAAGGGAATGGTCACCTTCGGTAGGAAGAAAGCTCTAGTGCAAAGGGCCAGTTTATCTGGGAAGATGTTGAGGTACGGTGGCTTAGATGACAAAAATCCTGGAGCTCACTGACCCTCCAGGCAGATGTTACTGCCACAAGAAAGGCCATCTTGACAGTTAGGCGTGAAAGGCACATCATGTAAGTCAGAACTAAATTTAGGTCCCATTCCGGCATGATAAGGGTAAAGGAAGGAACAAATGTTGGAGATCTTTCAGAAACCTATTTATAATAGGGGATTTGAAAAGGGATGGCTGATCAGGCAACCCGGAAAATGCTGATATGGCTGAACGATAGCCTTTTAGGTGCCCAAAGCAGAGACTTGATGGGCAAGAGAAAGAATAAACAGAAGAACCTGAGAAAGGGGGGCAACCTGTTTTTCTGCACACCACGCCCCAAACTTGCCCCGACGGCAGATGTATACCTTCTTGATGGACGGCCGCTTGACTGCCAAGATTACATTATATACTCGGGCAGAAGGTCAAAAGCGCTCAACTGTTGCCACTCAATCTCCACACATAAATGTAGGGAGTTGACAGGTTCAGGTGGAGAACACTCCCCTGTGCTGCGGCAGAAGATCCTCCTGAAGTGGCAGCATGATTGGAAAACCGATGGCCATGCTCATAAGCAAGGGATACTAAACTCTCTAGGCCAAGTCCGGAGCCACAAGAAGGACTTGGGCCCAGTCGTTCCTGATCTTCTTGAGAACTCTTGGTAGGAGTGGTTTTGGCAAAAAGATGTACAGGAGCTCCACTCGGGATGAAAAGTTTCTCCGAACAAGTCACCTTGGAAACTCCAGAGCGCATAAGCGCTGACCTTGTGCGTTCTCAGTGGTGGCGAACAGATCTAACCAAGGCTCTACCCACTGCTGAAAGAGACCTTTCCTCACCTACAGAAACACCATTTGTTATCCGCTAGGCATCTTCGGCTAAGTTTGCCTTCTCTGGCGTTCAGAGAGCCCGCCAGTTGTTAAACCACCAGGGAAATACCCTGATGTTCCAACCATGTACCGAGAAGCAAGGCCTCTTGACAAAGGGTCTACGATCCCACAAAGACCAATTTGTTGCAGTACCACATGGCATTGGTGTTGTCTGTGAACTTCGGCATTAGCCTTCTCTTAATGGAGTGTAGAAAGGCTTTTAATGCCAGTCTGATCACCCAGAGCTCCAACAGATTAATGTAGAGCTCGGATTCAGCCGGAGGCTAGAGGACTCTGATCTCTACCTTTCCGGAATGGCCACCCCACCCAGGAGTGGTAGATCTGGTTGAGGAAGGAAGAGGGGTTTGCAGCTTACCTAATCACAGTTCTTTAGCCACCACTTGCAGAGCCCGCATATGCCAGTGGGCATGTGTCACAAGAAGGATGTAAGAGGCCAAGAGACCCAGCAGCCCCAGAGTCAGTTTCACCGAGACCCAGGACAGAGGCTGAAACATCAGTATCATAACCTGAATATCCCAGACTCGCTGTTCAGGAAGACAAGCCTGAAACTGCACTGTGTCTAGAACAGCCCAGATGAAATGGAGTGCCTGGGAAGGGGTCAGGTGTAACTTTGGCACGTTGATAGTGAACCCCAGTGAGTGCAGGAGGTCCGCCATAATATAGAGGTGAGAGATGACTGCCTGGGACAAGCGCGCCTTCAACAGTCAGTCATCGAGATAGGGGAACTAAAAGTGATTGTGACCTGCCATGAACTGCAGGTAACATCTGCGGGAAGGCAGGACGAGGATGTGGAAGTATGCGTCCTGCAAGTCCAACCCTACCAGCCAATATACCGGGTCCAGAGCAGACAGGACTTGTGCGAGCATGAGCATTTTAAATTTAAAATTGCTCCTTTTTGAGGAAGAAATTGAGAGGGTGCAGGTCGAAGATAGGATGAAAGCCTCTGTCCTTCTTGGGCACCACAAAGTAGCACAAATAGCAAACACAACATACTTCAGTGAATGCCCATGATGGTCAGAGGGCAAACTAAAGAGGCTTGGAGGCTAAAGCTGCCGGGGCAAGGGGTGGGGTTACTGGGCCAACATCTTGCTGTCTAACCCATTGGGTCTGTAGGTGCTGTGTCCTTGGCCACGCTTCCTAGCTGTGTTGGCTGGTTGGCTAGAGACGTGACTGGAAGTATCTTCTGTGGCTAAGAAAAGTGGACTGGGCTTGATGGGGGGCCATGGAATTGTCCAAGTACCTGTCGTTGCCCTGCTGTCCTTAAAGCGCTCCAGTACTGGTCTCCGAAGAGGTGGGAGCCATCAAATCAAAGGGTATGTCCATAAGTGAAGTTTGGACATCCCATGAAAAAGCCAGTTGTCCTCAGCCAGGCGTGTCGCTGCAAGACCACTGACAGAAAGACCGTTCTGCCTAGCGAGACAGTTGTGTCCAGTCCATATTGGATTGTAAACTTAGCTGCATCTCTCCCATCAGTCATAGCTTGGGAGAGTATGGCCCGGCCTCCTCCGGGACCATTGGCAGCACATCCGCAACCAAATCCCAAAGAGAATGGCAGTACCGGCACAAAAGGCATGCAGTGTTCACAGACTACAATGCCAGGCTGGTGGAAGAAAATATTTTCTTACCCAAAGTGTCCAATCTTTTGGATTTCCTATCCAGTGGGGTGGTAGGGAATACACCAGGATTTACCCTGGAAGTGGAGGCATGAACCACCAAGCTCTCTGCGGTAGTGTGTTGGGTAAGCAAAAAGGGGTCCTGTGGGTGGGACGCAATTTTTACTGTTCACAAGAGCCCCTGTGCAGAGCTTGGACCAGGCCCTGAGCAAGATGTCCGTGAGGGCTTCATTAAATTTATGTAGTAGTTCTGAAGGGGTGACGCTCAGTTGAAGAACCTCTATCAAGACATTGGTCTTACCATACGCAGAGGGCAAATGAAGGTCCAGGATGACGGCCGCCCTCCTCACCACCATAGCAAATTTGTCTCCCTTCTCTACAGCCATAGCAGGAAGAGAGGCAAAGCCAGTATTTGAGGAGATGTCCAGTCCACTGGCATCTGTCAATTTCGCACACCAGTCCCTATCCGGGTCTAGGGGAAGGTATTCTTCAGGGTCCAATGGCCCCTCCCAATCTTCCCCAAGTCCTAGCCCAAAGGAATAGGACTCAGGCTCTGACCTGGAGGAAATAGCTCCAGTCCGCATCGGACGATGCCCCTCTGATTCAGTGTTGCAGTTGGAGATAAAAATGGGGACTGTAGCGCTGAAGTGTCAACAGTAGGGCCGTCGTCAGGCCAAGGTGGCACAACAAGTGATTTTCCGGATCAATTTGTGAATCCATGGCACCCAACTGGCAGTGAGAGCAGACCTGCCAGCGGGCAACCAGCAAGGGCTGCTCCCAAACCCATGGCTCTATTCTTACTCACATTCTGTTGTGCTAAGTCTGCAGTATTTTATTTTACAATTAACTACCATACAGAGCATTTCGTGCCCTAATGACATCCCTCCCACCAACAAGACTTCTATTCCAAGACACTTGTATTTGTCTATACCCCAGCATACTTGAAACATTTGGAAAGATACTTCAGGCTGTTGATCCCGACACTTAAGTTCTCACTAAAATATTGATACACCCTCTCAGGGACTCAATGCTGTAATCTACATTGGTATATATATGGGTATATGTTCAAACACGATCCCCACCATATATTCACCATAAGCTACTGATGATGTTGCAAGTAGCTCTCATTCTCAA
Source organism: Lissotriton vulgaris (assembly GCF_964263255.1). Lineage (NCBI taxonomy): Eukaryota > Metazoa > Chordata > Amphibia > Caudata > Salamandridae > Lissotriton > Lissotriton vulgaris. The sequence goes on from NC_141689.1 coordinate 473,280,543, forward strand.
AGCAACAAGACGCATTTTTGTGCATCTTTGCTTATAACTCATTTCGAAAAGGAAGAACACGCCCTTCTGTCACATGCGCAAACTAGCAGTGCCTGCATACCTAACCCCCCTGCACTTGGACTTGTATTCCTCGATCCGTGATAATCTTTTGAATAATTTCTTGACATAAAGTGATACTAGATTCTATTAGCAAAAAAATGAATGAAAATACAGTTATGGCCATAAATTTTAACTTGCACAAATGGTCTTGACGGATTTCCCAAGAGTGCGTTTGTATTTGGGTTTAACTGTTCTTACTGGGTAGTGCAATAATGACCGCTTTAAAAGTGATTGCAATTAATGTCAAAAACCCATCCTCAATCCATCCTCAACCATTTCTTAAGAAGGTTGACAGAGATCATCCATAGTCTTGGAGGGGCACTTCTGTCACACTATTTCTTAAGAAGGGGTCAGCTGATCGGGGATATTATTGACTTATCTCTTTCGTGACTCTGGCTGAAAAAATCGTGGCAAAGCTTGTGCTTGAATGACTGCTGCAATGCTCGACTTGAGAGCACTGTACAGATCCCTCTAGCACAGGCTGGGGAGCTCAACTACAGATGACTGGCTTGTTCTTTGGGAGGATGCTCATAGATCCATGGAAGCGACAAATACACCCGGATTACAGGCCACATTTTGACTCAATGGACAAGGCACTATTCTGAAACAAGCTGAGAAAGTGGCATATTTCAGATGATCTGCTATCTATTATTCTATTACTTCATTAAGGTCATTCGAGCACACCAAAAAATGCCTATCAAAGAGGAGATCTTGTTAAAGAAACTATAATTTTCAAAAAACGGGCTTAGCCAAGGCTGACTGCTTGCCCCATTACTGTTATGTCTTTTCGATCAGATGTGCCAACATCAGTAGCCCAGGCTCATTCTTCCTCACCAAAAATTGGTGCTAACAATGCGGGATGTTTATTATTTGCTAACAATTCCGTTACGCTCGATTTGACACAGAGTGGCCTTCAAAGGAAGATCTATGTATTACAAAATTATTGTCTTGTCAATAAACTGGAAATTAAGACTGATAAAACAAAGGAAATGCCATGTGATGTGCACCGATTAGAATCCACTAGGTGGATCATTAAAAAGAAATTTGAGATAGTAATTATTATTTGAGAATGAGCTTCTCAAAAAGTTTGGCAGAGTCCCAAGCACTGGTACCAAAGGAAAGCAAAGGCCTGTAGTATTTTGGGTAGTTTGATACACCTCAACAAACCACTAGGACGCTTCTATACAGTGCTACTGCTTAAAGCCACTTTTGGGAAGTGAATTGTAATGATATTGTATGGTAGTGAATGACTGGTCTGGGTGGGAAACAAAAATGTTATTATATTAAATGTGTACTATTGATGAAAGTTTGGGGCCCCTCTAAATAGTGTGTGATGTTGGCCATACGGGTGGATCATTTGCGTTAATCATGAGACCTACTTGCCACGCAGCAAACTATCAACTTTCATTTTTGCTTAAATGATTCTAACAGGGATAACCTCTCCGTTAAATGCTCACTTTGTTTACTCGTATACCAGACTGCGATTTATTAGTCCTAAAACGTTTGCACATTCCTTATAATACAACTGTTTAAGGGAACTGTAATCAAATGTTAAGGAAAGGGATGAATGAAAAGAGAGCGTTTTGGTTATGTGTGTTCCAGACATTTATTTGGCTACAATAGAAACAAGCATTTACAATGCAACGGTCTCGCCTTTGCAAAAGTTAGAGCTATTTGCATTGTAAATGACATAAAATGTTTTTATGTGTTGGTTTTGAAAACAGATAAATAAATGGCATTTTCATTTACAATGCCAATAGCTTAATCTCTCACAAATGTGAGACCTATTGCATTTGCACACACACACACACACACACACACACACACACACACACACACACACAGAGCCACACAGAGCCACACACACACGCAGAGCCACATACACACACAGAGCCACATACACACACAAACACAGAGCCACACACAGAGCCACACACACACAGATAGAGCCACACACAGAGCCACACACACACAGCCACACACACACAGCCACACATACACACACAGCCACACATACACACAGAGCCACACATACAGAGCCACACACAGAGCCACACACTTGAGCCACACACACACAGAGCCACACACACACACACACACACACACACACACACACTGCTGGCAGGCGCTGTTGCGGTGCATCACACGCTAATATGGCGGCCAGAGATGCGGATTGTGAGCAGCAACTGGCAATGGTAGCAGGGTTAGTGATGACCACCACGCAGGACAGCAAAGAGTCTGTACTCACAGTTCCGGAGGCTCCGAGTTGCGGTGTATAGGGCTGCAGTCAGCTCATCGTAGGTCTTAGCTGATAGCCACGCTTGGATCAGGGGCGGGAGACAACAGTCGTTCTCCGCGGCCTGCGTGCATCGCAGATGCTCTTCTAGGCAGGCGGTGATGGTGACGAGGCTAGCCCCGACAGGAGTCAGGCAGTGCTTTAGGGGAGCCTCCGTCAGCCCAGGCGGCAGCGGCAGACATACGGACAGTCCCGGCTGCCCTGGGGGTCCCTGTCCGCCCGGCGCCCCGATGGTCCACCCGCGCCCAAGAGCGGGGAGCGCCACGGGCGTTGTTTACTTCAATGAGAAAGAAGTGTGTAAAACCACACAGAAACAGGCCCAAAGGAAACACACCGGGTGTGTTTGATGCGAAGGGGAAACTGGACTGCAGAAACGGCGAGAAGACGGGAGGGGGAGAGGGAAGAGGATGGCAGAGAGAGGGAAAGCGCTGCCTTTAATCTTTTAGCCCCGTCCCTTTCAAACTGGAGGGCCAAACTTCCCGCTGGCATAAAAGGCTTATCTTCTTTATGGGGCCTTCTGGACCCCTGTAATAGCCGACTTTTTCGACCCTCTTTTAGAGGGAGGATGATGGAAGATGACTCCAGCCTATTACCCTTGCAGTATAGGGATTAGGACTATAAGTAGGACCTATCCATAAGGCACAGTAGTGCATTTTCGTACCCTTTTCCTTAGATCAGGGCTTATAAACTTAAGCTAGGGGATAGATATATAAGTATTAGTGATGATCCGTCCTTTTGCAAGAGTATTAGTATATCTTCTATGGAGTTATGCATATTTTGGACCTTGTAGGCCTTAAACGGGACAGACTCCATCTTGCCCTCTGCCTGGTAGCTTGAGAGGCTTTCTAGGTCAAGTGTAATGTTTTAGTTTTAAGGTGTTGTTCGCTTGGAGAGAACCGGTTCAGGCTGGCCCTTATCGAAAGACTGTATTTTTCTCCACTCCGAAGACACAACTTCAGGCCGGCCGGCTGGGAACGTGTCCTTGGTACGGGGAGGTACAAGAATTTGGTGGGCGGCAGGTTACTGGCCGTAACTTTCCATGAAGGGACAGCTTCCATATTAGCGAAAGTGTTAGGCAATGAGTCAGTCAGTCTGTAGGCGGCAGCTAGCCGTTAGCATCTATGCCATTAATTATTTTCAAGGCAGACAATCGCCATTTTGAAGTCCGAGAAAGATTCAGAAACCGAGACTCTCTGAGAAAGACTGAAGGAGAAATAGTGCAGAGCGCACAGAGACAGAGAGAGAGAGAGACGGTAGCTAATAGCGAGCAAGGTTCCAGTGACTTGGAGGGAAGCAGAGGAGATTGAGCATAGCGGTGCAGACGTGTACCCGTGACTGCTGAGGTGTGAGTCCGAGACGAGCCAAGACACAGAGACGAGACGGGAACCTAGATGACTGCCGAGCCCCGACTTCATATTAACCAGGTGATCTCTGCCCTTTCCTTGTGAAGCGCGCATCTTAACCTTTACTTTTCTTTGCAGCATATATATATATTGTGTAGTATTGTGTTTATTTTTATTGTAATAAAACACCCCAGTTCTTAGTGAACCGACATGTGCCTTGTATTCTTGTTCAATCAGGGTAATCTAAATCTTCTAGTCAGACGTTGTTTGCATGAACGGATGTGAATCCCGATCAGGTAAGGAGTGACTGAATAAGAAGGGAGATAGGGAACATTTGATGCCAAGAGCAGAAGGTACATATTGTAATTCGGAAAACCATACCAATTTCTATTGTCGTAGTTCTATCCTGAATAGATAACCACAGACTTCATCCCTAAGTGTTCATAGGAAAGTGATCGTCGTTGGTATACGGCGTTAATGAGAGCACCTAAGGTAGATGGTGTGTAGGTCCGCTGGATTGTGGACCGTGTGTGAATGAGAGCACCGGAGGGACACGGTGTGGAGGCCTGCCGGATTGCGGGCCGTGTGTAAGTGAGAGCACCCAAGATAGAGGGGTGTGTAGGTCTGCCGGATTGCAGACCGGGTATAAATGAGGACACTGGGACTGCAGGCCCATGTGTGTAGGCGCGCCGGATTGCGTGTCGAGTGAACACTGATGGTGATCAGTGCGTAATGGTACATTATCAGACCTGCCCTAGGGTAGACTAGTCTGGGCCTACGTGGCCGCGAGACTAATAGGTGTGAATAGGATATTGTAGAAAACCAATGCATGTTTATTGCTACTTTCCCCATCCTTAGGTACGAGATGTACATACATATATCCATATCCATTGTAAATATGTTCTAAGGAGGGAGTTGTTTACGTTCCGGCTGGGTTAGAGGAGCTCCTAGGAGCTGGTTCCATCTGGTCCGAAAATCTGGTCGGTACATCTGGCGTCACGAACTGTTTACGAAGCCTGTGTGCGCTGTATTGTTTTCATCTTGTTGGTTTGCGCTCGGCTCGTACGTATTTTCTTTCTTGATAATTGTGTATATATTTTTTGTGTGTCAAAATGTTTTCGAAAAAATCGAAATCCACTTTCAAATTGCCTATTGATATTCCAGGCTGGGAATCAACGCCTTATGAGGCTTTGGCCCGTGAGTGGGCTGATTCTACTGGTTTGAGTGAGAATTGGACTTCTTGTTTGGAGCAGGCGGAGCCCGCTAATGTGGTTTCTTGCTTGCAAAAAGCGCCAGTAGTGAAGGGTGATGAGCTTCCTATTTTAGGACGCAGAGGTTGGATTGTGCTGACTGCGTACAGAGTGCTGCATGAGAGGTTCACTAAATTGCAGAAGCGGTTTGTTGATATGGAAGAAAAGTTTGTTGAAGTGCAGAATGCGCACACTCTTTTGCGATGTCAAAATTAATTGCTTGCCGACAAACTTGAGACTTATCAAACTATAGCCGAGAGGGCTGCAGTACGCATTGCGAAATATAAATACAGACACCGTCGTGGTCGTGTATCTACACGGAAAGTGCGTCTGGTCGTGACTGGATTGGAACCCCGATGAGTGGGATGGTAATATCTGGGATTCGAATGATTCTGGCTCCTCGGCTGAGGAGAGTGATAAGCGCGAGTCTTCTCGCTCCGGACGTGATTGTAAACCTGCTTCTTGTGACAACGATGACATTTCTGGCGACCGTGGTCGCTCTACCCATTCTGATGACGTATCACGCCCTGATTGTTCCTCTAAATCTAAGGATCGGGCTTCCTCAGAGGCTCTTCCGGAGGTTTCTGCTCACCCTGTGTTTCGACGCAAATTACAACAGGCTCCTGGTATGCCAAATGGTGTTCAATTGGATAGTATTGAAGATTTTACTCAACAGGAGGTTAGTGACATTTTACAACGATTTCGTCAACGGCCCGGTGAAACTTTGCTTACATGGATGGTGCGCCTTTATGAACTAGGTGCTGCCGGTATTATGCTTGATGCTGGTGATTGTTTAGGTTTTTGTTCTTTGAGTTCCGATTCTACTGTACAAGATCATTTTCGGAATTATAATGGTGCTGGCCAAATTAGTTTGCTCCAGCTTGCGAATGATGGCTGTAACCATAAATACCCTACTGAATCTGATTGGCCTGTCAATGACAAGCCATGGTACACTTTGCGCGATGCGTCGCAACGTTTGAAAGAGGAAGTGATGAAAACTGCGATTTTTCTCAGTACTTCTGACAGATTGTTGGATGGTCTTTTGACATCTTCTGTGCGTAATCGCATTATCCGTTCTTCGCCTGTTGCTTATAAGCAGGTTATGATGACTTTGTTGATCAATCAAACTGGCAATCCTTTGTCTATGGTGCTTGAATCTGTTCGTCAGCTTGGTGAGTTGGGTGAATGGTTTAAACCTGAGAGGCAATCTCGACCCGAGGGTCGTACCGCTGGGGATTATAAATTCTCTAGACGTGATATGTTTCTTGCACTGATGGTGTGAAAAGGGAGGACATTGACGGTGAACCTAATAATCGCTTGTGGGAAATGTTTCGTAAGCGTGGTTTAGATCGGAAGGAGGGTGCCCGTCGTGTACGTAAGAATGATTGTGATCGTGGGCCCGATGACAGTGGTGATGAAAGACGTCGTGTGGATGCTGATCGCCGTGATGACCGGCGCTATGAACGTGATGCTTCCCCCCGCCGTGATAACATAAGGGTGAGAGAGGGAGAGAGAGACAGAGGGAGAGATGATTGTGTCTCTAATAGACGCAGAGATGAGAGGAGTTATTCCCCTGACATTAGACGACGGGAGGATCGTCACAAGCTTTCTGATCGCAATTCTCAATTCTTTGAACATGACAATAATCCATTTCGTAATAGAGATGGATATGAACAAGATGTTCTGATCCCAAAGAAAGTTGAAAACATTTATCCTGATTTGTCCTGGTTGACTGACCACGGTAAAAATGACTAGGAAATAGGTCAAGCTCCGGTACGCAGGTGGGCTCACAAAGACAATAGACCCTATGTAGATATTGAAATTTTTTGGAAACATCGTAATATCTAAAGGGCCCGAGCATTGGTAGATACTGGGGCGGAGGCCACTTTAATTCATGGTAAATCGAAAAAATTTAAAGGACAATTTTTCACAATTACTGGTTTAGGTGGTAAAGAAACCCCCGCTGTGCAAACAACACTTGAGATGAAAATTGGTAGAATTCCCCGCAAAGAATATTCTGTGTTAGTTGTGCCACTCCTGGAATACATAATTGGAATTGACATTTTGAAAGGAATGACTTTGCATTTAGATGATGGTTGCTGTCAATTTGGAACGAAGCATTATATTTCGTCCAGACCCGTACGGGTTGGTCGTTTGCGAATGCCCCCCATTAAAATTCCCCAGGCTACGAAAGTGGTTTCTCAAAAGCAATATCGTATTCCTGGTGGTCATGAGGAAATTGGTGCCACAATTCAGGATTTGGTTGATGCTGGAGTTATTACTCCAATTACTTCTGCTTGGAATAATCCCGTGTGGCCTGTGCGCAAAAGTGATAATTCTTGGCGCATGACTGTTGATTATCGAGAATTGAACAAACACACTCCACGTTTAGCTGTTGCAGTGCCAGACATGGTTACTTTGATTCAGAGAATTCAGAAGCATCCAGGTACATGGTATGCGTCAATTGATATTGCTAATGCTTTCTTTTCAATCCCGATTGCCCCAGAGTGTCAGGAACAATTCAGTTTTACCTGGCATGGACGTCAAATGACGTTTAGGAGTCTTCCTTAAGGTTATGTACATAGTCCTACGATCTGTCACCGGCTGGTGGCGGAGCATTTATCTGAAGTGCCCGTACATCCCCAAATTCAGGTGTGTCACTATATTGATGACATTTTGATTCAAGGTGAGACGCAAGACCAGGTCCAATCCCATTTAGATCAGATTCTTGACTGTTTACGTGCTAAAGGTTGGGAAATTAATGCCGATAAATTGCAGGGCCCTTCCCAGAATGTTAAATTTTTAGGAATTAATTGGCATGAAGGTCACAGAGAAGTGATCCCGCAGGTGAGGCGGAAAATTTTGGATTTTGCTGTTCCGAGGAACAGAAAAGAGGCTCAAAGCTTCATTGGCCTGTTTGGTTTTTGGCGTCAGCATATTCCCCATTTGAGTCAGATTTTAGCTCCATTATATCGAGTCACCCGTAAAAAAGAATGCGTTTGAATGGGGTGAACCACAACAAAATGCTTTTATTTTGGCGAAAGAAGCAATTCAGTATGCCTTGGATTTGTGGCCTGTGGGCGAAGGTGACGTTGATTTGAATGTTTCTGTGGATGGTCTGTATGCCAATTGGAGTCTATGGCAAAAGCAAGGCAGACAGAAAGTGCCATTAGGTTTTTGGACCAAGAAGTTACCTGAGGCTGGTGAGCGTTATACACCGTTTGAAAAACAACTGCTTGCATGTTATTGGGCTCTGGTGGATACCGAGCAATTGACCCTAGGTCATACTGTGATTTTGAGACCTGAAATTCCTATCATGCAGTGGGTTTTGAGTTCGCCGAAATCCCATCGAATTGGACATGCTCAAGAGGCAAGTGTGATTAAATGGAAATGGTACATTCAGGACAGAGCGCGTGTGGGTCCGAAAGGTGTGGCTGTGTTGCATGAACGAGTGGCGCAGGCGCCCTCGACTGAGACTGGAAATGATTGTTCTGTGCCTGTAGTTCAGGAATCTCCTGTCAGGTGGGGTAAGCCATTTGATGATTTGTCCGCGGAGGACAGAAAACATGTGTGGTTTACAGATGGTTCAGCGAAATTCATTGGTGAAAAACGGCATTGGAAAGCAGTATCATATAACCCGATCACACAAAAATTATTGAGTACAACTGGTGATGGAAAGAGTAGTCAATATGCTGAATTATATGCAGTTTACCAAGTTTTGAAACATGAACTACCTGGCACATGTCATATTTTCACTGATTCCTGGTCCACTGCTAATGGACTGGCGATATGGTTACCAACTTGGCATTCTCATAATTGGGAATTGCATTCAAAAGAACTGTGGGGAAAAGAATTATGGCAAGAAATTTGGGAATTACTCCCACAGAGTACTGTTACAATCTTTCATGTGGATGCTCATACCCCGATTGACTCCCTTGACAAATTCTTTCATAACATTGCAGATGAAAAGTCTAAAATTTCTGAGGCAGTGGTGGACATGCAGGATTCTGATTTGGCGGGATTGGCGAAATGGGCCCACCAAAAAGCAGGACACTTTGGAGAAAGAGCCACTAGCAGGTGGGCTTCCGATCGAGGAATTCATATTCCTTTAAATTTGATTTAAGATGTCATTCTGCATTGTCCTATCTGTCAGCATGCTAGAAAAAGAACAGTGCCTCATATTGTTAAAGGCCATTTACATCGAGGAAAAATGCCCGCTCAAATTTGGCAGATTGATTATATTGGCCCGCTCCCTATGAGCAAAAATTGCCAGTATGTTTGCACAGCTGTTGATACTTATAGTGGCCTATTGGTCGCTTTCCCTTGCAAACAAGCTACCCAAGTCAATACCATTAAGACTCTTGAATTACTCATATTGTATTATGGTGTCCCATTCCAAATTCAATCTGGTAATGCATCCCATTTCCGTGGAAGATTGGTGCAGGAATTCTGTGTGGAAAATAACATTGAATGGATTTTTCATATTCCATATTATCCGCAGGCCTCGGGCCTCATTGAACGCATGAATGGCTTGCTGAAAGAACAGCTGCGTAAATTGACTGATGTGCATTACAAAAACTGGAGAGACTTTTTGCTCCAGGCATTGTTGATATTAAATAACCGCCCTTTGTTGCATGCTGAATCTCCTTTAATGCGTTTGTTTCCTCCAACTGTTGATGCAAAACCTAATTCCATGTCCAATACTGTTATGTACTGGGAAATTACCCCCGGAGCTTTGGCTCCATGCAGAGCGACCACATGTTCCGCAGGTTTGGACCTGCATGCTATGAATGATACACTTCTGAAAAGTAGAGACCGAATCATTGTTGAGACTGGCATTGGTGTCTGTATACCAGCCGGTAGCTTTGGACTGATTGCCCCTAGATCGGGCCTTGCCTTGAAAGGTATTCAAGTTCTCGGAGGAGTAATTGACAGCGATTATCAGGGTGAGATTAAGGTTCTTCTGCTTAATAGCAGTGAGATTGATTTATCGATCAATAAATCTGACCGTGTTACTCAGTTGCTGATTATGCCTGTTTTCAGTGGTGAGATTAAGAAAGGCACTGCCCCGACCTTGCTAACAATACGTGGCCAAAAGGGCTTCGGATCCACCGATAATCCCGGTGCAAAAATTTGGGTGCAATCGCCTAAACATCCCCCTGAACAGGCTGAAGTTATTGCGACCGGTCATGACAACACCATTTTGGTGATGAAGCCAGGGAAAGATAGCTGGGAAGCTGTCCCAGCTGACAAATGTTATTTACGAGAATGATTAAGGCCTGTGTTTGTATTCTTTCAGATCATTCTCTGGACTGCTGCTGCAGGATGTGCCGGCGTTGGACTCCTTTTGGTCTGCTACGCCGGGAGAGGAGAGGACCTGCCGACTTCGGTTGATTGGAGAACCCGAGTTCCGCGTTCCTTCGCTGCGTGGGACTCTTCTTCGAACTTTTGGATTACCCTTGCTAAACGGGTTACAAACTCCCCGCATTTTTGCCTCACTCCTATGAGGTCTGTGACTGATATCCTAGCGACCTGCTTGGTTGCTGTCCCTGCCTCCACTGAAACGTTGCAGCACATTTTCAATATTTCGAGTGCCCGACCAAATGTTATTCTGGGCGATTTTGCGGCTCATGAATTTTGCCCTTTGTGTTCTGCCCTTTCTGACTCTGCTCCCCCGATTCATTCCCAAATTACTACATATAACATTACGCAAGGTGATTTGTGCTTTATTTTTACATGTGATCCCAAGGCCATTTCTGAATGTATAAAATTAAAGTTGCGGGCTGCCACTTCTTTTTCAGCTCATCAACGATTGCTGTGTTTACGAAGACTTCCAAGTTCATGTATTTCCGTTAAGAACAATATGACATGTAAAAGTTTATTAGTTGTTCCTAGTTATTATCGTACAATGTTATTGCCTACTGGATGGCTTTTCTCTTGCGGGAATACCTCTTGGCCCTATATTCCCGCTAATATTTCTGGAGGTCCATGCGCTATCACTAGATTAAGTTTGTTAATGTTTTCCTCACACCCTGGTTCCCATTCCCGTATAGTACGAGACTCTATGATGTTAAATGAAGACTGATTCCTCCATACATCTCTACTCTAAATCTGAGTATCTTAGTTTAGCTTTTTCTATTATTGGTGTCCCGGCATTAGCCGTTTATAATGCTAAAACAATCGGCAAGATGGCCTGCTGGATGGTTAAATCCATTATTCAGACTTCTACTGTATTATCTGACCTGTTATTAGATGCCCAGGGTGAACGTCGTGCTATTCTACAAAACCGCGCAGCGATTGATTATCTCCTGTTAAAACATGGCCATGACTGTTCTGACTTTGAGGGTCTTTGTTGTTTTAACCTCTCTGACCATTCTAAATCGATTCAGGCCCATATTGACAGACTTCACGATTTGACTGCAGAAGTTAGAAAACATATCGACCAGGGCTGGTTCGACTGGCTCTTTAATTGGTTGCCTGACTTACATTCTTTACGACAGATTTTAGGGGGTGTTATTATCTCAATTTGTATTTTAGTAGCTATTTGCTGCTTTATTCAGTGCATTCCTTCTTTATTACAATTTTGTAGATTTGGTAGAAAGAGTAGGTCAGTTAATTTTGTTTCTTATTATTCTTCCACTGATGTTAGTTCTATATAAGACAGGGCTAATAGACTGGAGTCAAGGGTGAAGTGTAATAGCCGACTTTTTCGACCCTCTTTTAGAGGGAGGATGATGGAAGATGACTCCAGCCTATTACCCTTGCAGTATAGGGATTAGGACTATAAGTAGGACCTATCCATAAGGCACAGTAGTGCATTTTCGTACCCTTTTCCTTAGATCAGGGCTTATAAACTTAAGCTAGGGGATAGATATATAAGTATTAGTGATGATCCGTCCTTTTGCAAGAGTATTAGTATATCTTCTATGGAGTTATGCATATTTTGGGCCTTGTAGGCCTTAAACGGGACAGACTCCATCTTGCCCTCTGCCTGGTAGCTTGAGAGGCTTTCTAGGTCAAGTGTAATGTTTTAGTTTTAAGGTGTTGTTCGCTTGGAGAGAACCGGTTCAGGCTGGCCCTTATCGAAAGACTGTATTTTTCTCCACTCCGAAGACACAACTTCAGGCCGGCCGGCTGGGAACGTGTCCTTGGTACGGGGAGGTACAAGAATTTGGTGGGCGGCAGGTTACTGGCCGTAACTTTCCATGAAGGGACAGCTTCCATATTAGCGAAAGGGTTAGGCAATGAGTCAGTCAGTCTGTAGGCGGCAGCTAGCCGTTAGCATCTATGCCATTAATTATTTTCAAGGCAGACAATCGCCATTTTGAAGTCCGAGAAAGATTCAGAAACCGAGACTCTCTGAGAAAGACTGAAGGAGAAATAGTGCGGAGCGCACAGAGACAGAGAGAGAGAGAGACGGTAGCTAATAGCGAGCAAGGTTCCAGTGACTTGGAGGGAAGCAGAGGAGATTGAGCATAGTGGTGCAGACGTGTACCCGTGACTGCTGAGGTGTGAGTCCGAGACGAGCCAAGACACAGAGACGAGACGGGAACCTAGATGACTGCCGAGCCCCAACTTCATATTAACCAGGTGATCTCTGCCCTTTCCTTGTGAAGCGCGCATCTTAACCTTTACTTTTCTTTGCAGCATATATATATATTGTGTAGTATTGTGTTTATTTTTATTGTAATAAAACACCCCAGTTCTTAGTGAACCGACATGTGCCTTGTATTCTTGTTCAATCAGGGTAATCTAAATCTTCTAGTCAGACGTTGTTTGCATGAACGGATGTGAATCCCGATCAGGTAAGGAGTGACTGAATAAGTAGGGAGATAGGGAACATTTGATGCCAAGAGCAGAAGGTACATATTGTAATTCGGAAAACCATACCAATTTCTATTGTCGTAGTTCTATCCTGAATAGATAACCACAGACTTCATCCCTAAGTGTTCATAGGAAAGTGATCGTCGTTGGTATACGGCGTTAATGAGAGCACCTAAGTTAGATGGTGTGTAGGTCCGCCGGATTGTGGACCGTGTGTGAATGAGAGCACCGGAGGGACACGGTGTGGAGGCCTGCCGGATTGCGGGCCGTGTGTAAGTGAGAGCACCCAAGATAGAAGGGTGTGTAGGTCTGCCGGATTGCAGACCGGGTATAAATGAGGACACTGGGACTGCAGGCCCATGTGTGTAGGCGCGCCGGATTGCGTGTCGAGTGAACACTGATGGTGATCAGTGCGTAATGGTACATTATCAGACCTGCCCTAGGGTAGACTAGTCTGGGCCTACGTGGCCGCGAGACTAATAGGTGTGAATAGGATATTGTAGAAAACCAATGCATGTTTATTGCTACTTTCCCCATCCTTACGTACGAGATGTACATACATATATCCATATCCATTGTAAATACGTTCTAAGGAGGGAGTTGTTTACGTTCCGGCTGGGTTAGAGGAGCTCCTAGGAGCTGGTTCCATCTGGTCCGAAAATCTGGTCGGTACAACCCCCAAAGAATTTAAGAAACCTTTTACTTAAGCAGTAAGTCAAGGAACCCAATCTGAAATGGACGGGGCTAAAAGAGAAAGGAGAACGTCACTAGGACCTCTTCTCCACTGGCTGGCCACCGTTTAGGAGGCCAGCCAATGGAGAAGAGGGGCGGTGCTTAACCTCGCTAGTGATATTCTCTCTACCTCATTAAATCTCGCCAGCGAGACTGCGCAAGCGCAGCCATTGCAGGCTGAGACCTAAAAAGGGGTTCAATGGTGTGGGTGTAATATATATTGTAAGTATTAAACACAAGGAATACCTACTAATATCACTATGATGAAATTCAACTAAACCCAATATGGTATTCTGAGAGAGCATGGTTATGCTGCTTATAAGAGCACAACAGATTATGTTCCATATAAGCTACATACATTTGTAAATTGATACAAAAAGGACATACAGGGTATTCCATACAATGGTTGCTTTCAATTCACTTGACACTTAAAACAGCTGTGAAACCCAGAGAGTCATACTTCTTACATGTTCAGTGTGTGCCATTCCATTGCCGTCTTCAACTATTTGTTCTCCACCTTCAATGTGCTGCACAATACCAACTAGTTTCCTGGAGTACTCGGATATCTCTTCCGTGAAGGTTCTTATACAGTGTGCCATGTCCAAAATAGATGCACGGATTTGGTTTGCTTCTGCCTCTAGAACAGCATGCTAGATACAAAGACAGAGAAGAAGAAAATCAGAAAATGTACTAAATACAATTCAAAGCAAGCACCAATTTTCTGTTTCCTAAATGTGACTAAAGTGAATCTCATGTTTAAAAGTTTACCAGCTTGCACTTATGCTTTGAATCAGTTGTCTCCAATGTCACCTTGCGCATCTCCTTCCTTTCAAACTCTTGCCTGGCGGGTGTGGCTTGGGAGCTTGGTATATAGGCAAGGGAATATGAAGCTCTTGTTGTGTGTACCATTTAAATACTAATTATGTAAAGAAAAGATTATTCAAATAGTATACCTAGAAGTTATTGGAGATTTTCTCAGCAGAAGGTTTAAAGTAAAGAATAAAGAACAGCAGCCCCGAAGGACGCATTTGTTACTAGGGCATTGCCTGGGACGCAGAAGCCTCAAGAAAAGTATAGATGAAACCACACATAGAGAGCCTGAATAAGTCAGCTTCCACTCCCAGCCTCCTCCTCCCACCCAGTCAAAAAGGTAAAGCGGGAAGTGACGGAAGCGGTCTAAAGAATTGCACCTACTGTTTACTGCTGAGGGGGCCACAGGCTTAGTGAGGACTGTATGGCAGGTAGCATTATTACTTGGATAAGTTTAGGACACTTAGTGTAGGGAAGCAATATCATTATTCCACATGTGTCTTATATATGCGTACAGCAATTTAAAAACAGAGTGCTCAATTGAAACGTAGTGTGACGAACTGTATCAAAGAGATTCTGGGTCCTATATACACTACTCATTGACAGTGTGCAACTATACAGGGTCATGATCGGTTGTCCAAGTACTAAAAAACGTCTGTATGTTCAACATAAGCAGTAAGAACCACTCGGAGAGATCACTCCAGACTTCAATCAAAGAAAAACCATGTGTGCTGCTGCTCGCTCCAGAGACCCTTAGGCCGTGAGAGGGAACATTTAGACAAGAGGTGGGACATGCACCCGCGTTTGGCCATTTCGGTGCTTTCATTATTGAAAGCCACACGCAAAGGCCAATAGAATGTGTGGGTGGAGTCCGACCCACACATTTCATTATTGAAAGCCACACGCAAAGGCCAATAGAATGTGTGGTGGAGTCCGACCCACACATTCGGGAGAAGTTTCGGGGAAGTTTGGAGTGCTCACAAGAAGCCTCCCATAGAGCAGTGCATGCGCGCTGCGCTAGGCTCGACCTAAAAACAGAACTGCCATGTAAGGCTTTGGTCTGCAGATGGTGCTGTCTGCCATTAAACCAGACCCTGTGGCCAGCCCAGGAAAAAGAGCTTAGGCACCAAGAAAGCCCCGATTTGCTGAGGCACGTTTTGGGAGAGATGCATATTCCCGGCTAGCTTGTCCTTATCAGTAATAAATTGGTTGTGACAGTATTTCTTTTGGGACTGAACTGTGCCCAACAGAAGATTCACTCTACAATTCTAAGTGCTACACAACGTCTACATGGAAAATAAGTGTGGCACTACCTGCAACTGTTTAAGCATATAGTTTGACCCTAAGTGCCTGTGTGTCTATGAACGTTGGTTCTGTGACCCGACCCAGAGAAGGTATTGGGACAGAAATCTTGACTGCTATCCCACTGGCTTGGGACAAGACTGAAATCCTCAGGACTAAAGCCTATTGCTAATGTGACAATACGAAGGAATTGAAAGATGGTCTGGCATGCATATCACTTGTCTTAGTCCGTTAAAGCACCCAATGGTCAACTGTCTCTTATTTTGTACTGCGGACTACTGCCTGGAAGAGGATTAGCTTGAAATAGTAGTACTGTTTTTTTTGGGGGTTTTTAAACAGAGTTTTATATAGCGCAAACTTCACCCGAATCGGGTATCAGAGCACTTTACCTAGCACCAGTTGCTTTACATCAGGACACATTCATTTGTATTAGGCACTGTGAGATTAAGTGATTTGCCCAGAATCACAGGATGTTCAGCGTCTTTGCCGAGACTTGAACCCAGTATCCCAGATTCGAGGTCGACCGCCCTAGCCGTTAGGCCAACTCCTCTCCTACTATTGTGAATGTAAGCATAAACAAAGGAACCATAACCCACAACTCCATGTCTCTGTGAGAGTGAAGTAAAGTTTTGCAACCTATGAAGTCTGCCATACCACAGGCATAAGAACACAAGGGTCATGCCACAATCTTTGTGAAGAAATCCCTTACAAATGTTGGTGTGATTACAATTCTATTTTACACAGACAATTTATCGATAGAATGGAAGTGCTTTTTATTTGCATCCTAATGTGTCCTGCTCGCTGTGAATTATGTTTAATTTGTACTGTTTGAGAGGTGCGTGGCCAAGATGCCGGTGGAATAGCAACCATCTCACGGAGCTCCGCCGACCAAGAACCACTATAGCATTTCCAGCGGCGGGAGAGGACATCCGGCATAGGAGAAGACTCCCTGAGGGGACCCAGCGCTAGAAGCTCTGGAGGATACGCTTCTGGGGGACCGGGAGAGCTGTGATTCGTGGCGGAGATCCAGGGCTGCCCCACAGATCTAATTTGGTGCCCTGGACTGCGAGATAAGCCGAGTCGAGCAGCGGCACCATCTTCTGAGACATGGCTCTGGTTAACTGCAGGAGCCAGCAGCCTTGTCGAAGGCCTTGGTCCAGGACCGGGGCTGGGCCTTCTGGCGACATCTGCGAACAAGTCGGATGGCACACAGAGAAAGCAGTGACAAAGTGACAGAGAGGACGGTGCCCTTGCGGGGATCAGACGCGCTGGCACAGAAGACACGCGCAGGGACCGTGGAGGAACCTGTTAATACACCTGTAACCAGCACCTTCAATTGAGAACCCGGACCTAGTGACCTGAAATAGGGTGAGGGGAGGCATGACCGGAGTATTTGAGGCCACAGGGAAATACAGTACGAGGAACTGCAGCCTGGATTTGTGGGACTTCACCATACAGGATTTGTTGGACTTTGGGGTTCCGGACTACAACAGCCTGCTGGGTGAGAATCACATGCACTAGCTTGTAAACGGTCTGTGCCCACATTGTAGGCCCAGTGAGATTCTACCTGGCTCCCGTGGGCTTATTCCTTCCCGAGATGACATCCCACCGCACAAAGAAAGAGGTGAACATCAAAGACATGCTGCAAAAGCCAGGAACAAAAAAAACTATGGGAATGCCCCTAACTTGCCACTAACACACATACAGGAGAGAGATTTGGACCCGCCCAGAACTGGTATGGAAGAGTAAATCACTCGCCAATTTCTGGAACAATTATTTGGTACATTAGGAAAGACTTTGTAGGACTACCCAGGAGGTTGCTGTTGACATAAAACAGGTCATAACTGACATCACGGAACTTGGTGACCGCATGGACACTCTGGAGAAGACCGGCGATCATAAGGAGGAAGAATTGAATGACCAGGCTCTGGAGCGGCTAGACCAGAATGAGGACCTTTGCCTGCACCTAGAGGACCTTGAAAACAGGTTGTGACGCTCCAATATCCGCATAAAGGGATTGCCTCTTCAGGATGATGCCGGGAAATTGGAGAATTTTGTGAGGCGGCTCTTCAGACACGTCGCTCCAACCTTGGGCAACAAGGAGAATGCCCTCAACTGAATCCACCACGCAACAGGCCCAGGTCAACTGCAAGACATATTTACCTGCCTTTATTCCTGCAGGCAGAAAGCAATCATTATGAAGGCAACACAGGACATGGCAGTTGTGTTATTTGGTGGTAGCAGGTGGGCATATATCAAGACCTCTCCACCTCACCCTCCTAGCGGCGTAGAACCCTGAAGCTAGCTACCACCTACCTTCACAAAAAAAGAATCCACTATCGCTGGGGGCACCCCTTTCGGCTGATCTTCGTCTGGAAGAGAGAGGCACATGCAGTGCGGTTCTGAATGAGGCGCTAGCTGTACTGGGAGCTGACCTGGATGATGGGAAGAATCTGGACCAGGAGGCTGTTGAAGTACTGGCAATGCAGACTCCGTAACCACGAAAGCAACGCAGGACGGTGAAAGATAAACATTCACAGCAATCTAAAATGACCCAGAAGGAATGGGAGGCTTTCCTTAGACAGCTGCAAGATCGTGAAGATAGAAGAGTGACACCAACGTCACACTAGATTGACTGTATTCTCACGGATTGCTGGTTACCTGCAGATACTGGGATGGAACATGAGCTTGGCCACATAAGGTGAAGCCCAACCCTGCGCCACTATACTTTGATTATGGTGATGTTCCGTTGTCTGTCTCACGGACACTTACACTACGGTGATATTGTTGCCAATCTTCGGCTTGTTCTCTTGTTGTTGATCTCTTTATCGCTACAATATTTTCTCAACTTTCTTTTCCTCCTTTCTTTCTCATACTTTTTGGATGCATTCCTCTTACACATACGGACTGGGGATTGTAATACCCCTCCTGAGAACCAGGGTATGTTGCATCTACTCTTATTGCTGCAACTGCAGAAGGGAGTCGAGGGGGGGCCCAAGAGTCTTTCTTTCCCGGGCTAGTCCTGCCAACTTACTCGGCATGCCAGAGACTCTGCTGGTGCACTACGTGGGATATCACTCACATGGGAATAATGCAGAGACCACTTATGGGCCCTATCCTTCCTAATATACAAGACAATTGGGGACCTCACAGGGCAGGGACAAGCTGGGCATCTCTTTGTTCCTCCTTAGTATCTGTTGTTTCCCTTCCTTGGTGTAGGACACATGGGAGTGGTTCCCTGATCCCTCTGGCGGGATGGCCCGACACTGCACATTTGCATCCTTTTCTCTTTTAATGGCTCCCCTTAGGGTCGCGCTATTGAGCCTCAACACATGATGCCTTAATTCACCTGTAAAAAGGTGCATGCTCATTACTTTGCTCAGGGATTCCCTATGGGACAGTTGCCTTTACAGGAGACACACTTAATGCGCACTGACTGGAAACGCCTTCGATCAAGATGGTTCGATCGCCAACACTTCTCTTCTGTAGCAGGGTAGAAGGTGGGGGTGGGCCATCCTATTCGCAACACACTTCCCTGGAAGGATGCTAGACACCCAGGTAGTGATACCAGGAAAAAGTCTTGCACTACAAGTGGCAATGAGGGGACATACTTACATGCTTGCTTCCATGTACAGCTCAAACGACCACCAGGAGGTATTCCTAAGAGAGGCATTGAACACCATCAGGAAATCCCCAGATGAGGACCTTATAGTGGATGGAGCTTTCAACATAGTGAGCGAACCACAAATAGAGAGATCCATGCAGAGGGTGGGACACTCTGGGGCACTTTCGGAATCCGGGTAACAGTGGCTGACTGAGGTGGGTCTGGTTGACTTCTGGCGACGGCGCGATCCCACTGCTCGGAAATACACCTTTTTCTCAGCAGCTCACCAAACCTATGCCGGTATAGATCTTTTCCTGACGGCCTTGTATGCCAGATTAGCAATACAAGACGCTAAAATAGGGATAGTGGAGCTCTCGGACCTCTCTCCCATTACCCTCACCCTGCATTTGACTGGGGATCACACTTGCCAAAGAAGGTGGAGGCTGAATCACAATTTGCTCACATACGATACAAATATTGAAGCGGTAGAGGGGGCAATACAAATTACTACAATACCAATGATGATGGCATTACCCCTGCCCCCTTGCTGTGGGACACTTTGAAAACAGTGATCCGGGGTCAGTTTATCGTGATAACAGCTATGCAAAATAAAGACACGAGGGACAAACAGGATCAGTTGGAAGGTCGGATTAGGGAAATGGAGGGGGTGCATCGGATTACGGGCTCTGTTAAGTCTAGATGTCAACTTACCCCTAAGCGAAAGCAATTGAAAGCATTGGATTTCGACCAGGCAGAGTATCCGCTCTTGCGCACTAAACAGCGCTATTATGAAGGGGGGAATAAAGCAGGGAAACTCCTGGCATATCAACTTCGAGTCCAAAGAGTTAAACGCCACATCGCAGAGATCGAAGGATCTCAGGGGGAGATAATACGAATGGACAATCTCATAGCTAGCGAATTTGAAAACTTCTAGACTGCCCTCTATTCCGCCAACTCTCTGGACGAGAAAGAGGCAGTGGCCTATGTGAACCAGGTGACAGTGGTTTCTCTGCCGACTTTAGAGGCAGCTAACATGGGACGCAGATATATACCCAGATGAAGTGATTCGAGCATACAGGGACTCACCTCAGGCAAAAAGCCTGGGGAAGATGGCTTTTCCTCTGATTTCTATAAAATCTTTGCACCTAATCTTGCCCCATTTCTCACATGTCTTTTTAATTCATTCAGTGGCGCTTGAGCTCTTGATCCTTTCATGCCATGGCTGCGGTAGTGGTGATACCCAAGCTGGGTAAACAACCATAGCGATGTGCCTCATACTGCCCCAGCTCCCTGCTAAATGTTGAATTGAAAATATTCACTAGCATCCTGGCTGCTCCACTAGCGTCATATATGAGGGATCTGGTGGATCCGCACCAGTCTGGATTCATACTGTAACAAAGTTGCAGTGATGGGACTAGGTGAATGTGTCACCTTTTTGACAAGGTCCAGCGCTCCCTGATGTCGGCTTGGCTTCTATCGGTGGACGCCGAGAAGGCATTCAATCGGGTCCACTGGCCTTATCTGCGGCTGGCGCTGGACAGGTTTGGTCTAGGTACGAGGTTCTTGAATTGGGTGGGTTGTACATACAATGAATCAAAGGCACGGATTAGGGTGAACGGTGTTCTCTCGCCCCTTTAAGATCTCGTGAGGACCGGACAGGGGTGCCCTCTGTCGCCCTAGTTATGCGCTCTATATATGGAGCCCTTCACGAAACGTATTCGCCAACATGGCGCAATAACTGGGGTCCATATGGGCGACAGGGAACATAAGATTTCTCTCCATGTCTATGATTTTGTGCTCTTCTTTACTCAGCCGTTCACCTCTCCTAACCCTCTACTACTGGAAACTGAAGATTTTGGCTTGGTGTCAGAGTTCAAAATTAACATTAAAAAATTGCAAGCTCTCAGCTGGACTATCCCCAAGACTGAACAGACCAGTCTAGTGGCGACATTTCCATTTGTATGGGCTCCAGATGGCATCACCTATCTGGGTTTGCAAATATTTCCTGCAATTGACTGGACGGTCCGGGAGAACTATGCTGCCCTTTTGTCGAATACTCCAGCAGAACTCTTGACCTGGAAGAGACTTACACTGTCATGGCTGAGCAGGCTGGCCGCCATCAAAATGACTTTACTTCTCCACGTCCTCTATGTGATGCAGACCCTGCTGCAGCAGCCTCCTCCTCAGGTTCTCGCCAAACTACAGTACCTTCTGGTGGATTTTGTCTGGGTCGGGAAGAAGGCCTGCATGGCACGCCACCAGACATACTTTAAACAGGAAGATGGAGGACTGGATGTTCCACACCTAGGGCAATACTATCAGGCACCCCAGCTGTGCTATGTGGTCGAATGGTACAGGCTTACATCGGAGAAACACTAGTGTTTTAATCACTGCACAACCGCCGGTATCCATGTTTAGAACGACACCGTCAAATCGGGGTCTACATCTCACCGGTTCCGAGGGCCTAACTGAACGTGCTGGACAAAGTGCCTGAACCTCGTGGCCTCATCCCTGCTGACCCACTTTATAGGTCATCTGGAATTCCACCTGTCTAGGGAAGGAAATAGCTGTGTCAAATAGCACGAAGCTAAATGCAAGAGAATTGGCAACCTCTGTGATGAAGAGGGGATAATAGATTTTTCCCAACTCTCTTCTGAATATAGCTTGCCTAGAGGTGCCTACTGGCAATATCTTGCCGTGCGGCATTGGGCCACGCAAGCCCATATTCGTCCTCATGCAAGTTGCCCACTAACAAAATTTGAGAAATGGTCTTTAACTCTACAATCAGATAACGGTCTGCTTTTGGATATATATTCCTTTCACCTTTCACCCACACAGCGAGTTAAGTCCCCTGCACAGCGTAGATGGGAATCTGAATGTGAGCGTGAATTCTCCCCCAAAGAATGACAAGACATAATATATTGAGCTAGGGCCTCCTCCTGCAGCACAGCTGGGAAAGAAATGCTTCTCAAAATAGCACACTACTGGTACTATACTCCAGCTAGGGTAGCACACTGGAAGCACAGGGGGGGGGAACCATTGTTGGCATTGGTGGGGCCAGGTAGTTAGTTACTCTGTCACATGTGTTGCGGCATTGCCAGAAGATACAACCCTTCTGGGATTCCATATTATCAGATAGAAATACCACTTATAATACAGATATACCCAGATTCCCTAGCTACCCACTCCTGGGACTCCCGAACACCTTAACCTACCATCTCAACTTAATGCCGGGGAAGTGGCATTACCCTGGCACTAGGCGCTGCCAAACAAGTGCTGCTTTCTAAATAAGAAACGGATGGGGTTCCATAAGATTGGCTACATAAGATTTGGGAAGTGGTTGGCATGGAGAAACTAACAGCAAGCATCATGCATAAACTCCCCCGTTATGACAAAACATGGGGCTCCACTATAGGATTTATCAATGGAATTCACTGAACTCACTTGCTCTAGATACTTAAGGGTACTTCGATTCAACGGGACACTCTCCTTGATGGATAGACACACTCCACCAAGGCAAATTTGACCAGCTGAGATGACATGCTTCCCTTTCTGGAACAATTACTCCTATTAGCTACAAAGGTCCCTCTCTTACCTTTCTACTTACTACTACTCTCTATTCTGCCTTCTCTTGACTATCACTATAACGATTCTCCCCACTGGCCTCCGGATGTAGGTGGTGGCTAATGTTCCATTTGCAGAACTTAATAAAAAAGATTTAAACCATAATTTGTCTTGTTCACTTTGAAGAAGTGTCTTCCGATATGTTAATTTATGCATACCTAGACTTGAGCTTAGGATTATATTAGTACAATGGTTTCTTGATGCCCAATACATCTGCAAGCCCTAGACCTGCCAGATTGATAACTGATGTTGTAATTCTCAAAACTTCGGTTCTATTGGAACCAGCAGTGCAAGTCCCAAAATGTCTACTTTTTTGAGAAATCAACTTAGCAAAGAAAGCGTTTCAAACTCATGATCCACAGTAAAGAAAGCCCTGAAAACACACGACACACATGCATAAAGATACAAACTTCGGGGGGCGTGGCCAAGATGGCGTCGGAGTAGGACGCTTTCTCGAGCCTCTCCGACGCCGATCCTGCATAGCGGCTTATAGCGGGGTCCCAAGGCGTCCTACCAGTGCTACTCGGTCGGCGGGGGCTGCCGATTGCTGGCGGTGTGCTCCGGTGCCGTCACTTTAGAGAAGGGTGACCAGCGAGAACCGACAGAGAGGAGCCGAGCTGCGGCCTGTGAGGCGGCGGCCTCGCGTGATCTGGAGGCCGGAGGGGGCAGAGCGGACCCGGGCCCTGGCGCAGCACCAGCGCTGGTGACATCGCGCTGTGCGGGAGAGGCGGAGAACTGGACTCGCCGGCGGAGGAACGGTCGCCGGAGGGAACTGGGAGGAACACTCGGCGGACCGCGCCGGTGGCTGGACGCCGCCGGTAGTCAGCAGAAGGAGCCGGGCATAGAATTGAGTGGCGGCCTCCTGGGGCCCGGAGCAGACCCGAGCGCTGCAGCGCCTGCCCAACGGGGGAAGAGCAGGAGAAACCCATCTCACCGAGGGCAGTAGATCGGTGTGCCTGCCGGCGGAGGAGGAGAAGCAAGGCTGCGAGGTGACGAGGCCACATATCTGCGCAGGAGCGAGCGCCACGTTGGTATCTGCGAGAATCGGACCTGGTGAGTGAGAGAGGCTGGAGGGCCGGCGCGTGGTCTTGCACACGCCCGCGAAACGCAAGGTGGGACATAAGGCCTGGCGGCCGGACCACGGTGGTGGCGGTGCTTTGGATACCATCGGGGAAAGTTGGCCCTGCTGATCGATACTGTGGAGTGGCCTGGCATTGCACTTGAGGTGGACCTACCCGGCGGCGACTTCACCGGCGCGGCCGCACCCTTAAGCTGTACATTGGCGCCTGGGGGGAGCGGAGAGTTCGCAGCTTGCAAGCACGGATTTTGGGGAGCGGAGCGCCGAGATTGCGGCCCGCCTGGGTGGTGGGCCCCTCTTGCGACTGGGCGCTTGGCGCCAATTTGGAGGAGCCCTGACTTTGGCGGACCGGACCGGATTGTCCCTGGTCTTGACCGTTGGCGGGGACACGTGCCGTATATTGGGGTCACGCAAGCCCTGTGCCTGGATGCCAGCTTTGAGGTGAAAGCCTTCCCGCCCGCTATCTGCCCCTGGGGCTGGACAGAATCTTGAACACTTGAGGCATCGGCGAGTCGTGGTGGCCCTGGGGAAGGCGAGGCCGCACTACCGACGGAGCGTACCTGAATGAACTCTGGGGAAGGAGAACAGCACCATCAACAGGTCGTCCTGACGCGGTGGGTCACCGTCCTGAGTCTTATCCTCCCGGCAGCGGCTATCTAGAGCCTAAGTGAAGGAGTGTGGAAACAGCTAACAGCCATGTCCAACTCGCAACGCAGAGGGGGGAAAACGGGGAAGGAGGGAGTCCCCAAACCATCGCAGCAACCGGCGTCGCCGGGGGCCAGCGGCTCCTCCAAACAATCAGATGATGAGGCGCCGGCAACTAAAGCCTTCATGAAGGAACTCTTCGCAACTATCAAGGAGGACATTACCGAACTCCGTACACAGTTGGCCTCGGACCTCAGAGAGGTACGGAGGGACGTGGATGGGATTGGCGAAAGGGTGGCGACGCTGGAGGACCATGACCTTAGCATGGCGAATGATGTGCACCAGCTCCAACAAGACATCATACGCCTCACGGAGCAAAATCTGGATTTGCAGACCCACGCAGAAGACTTGGAGAACCGCTCCAGAAGAAATAACATTCGTATTAAAGCGGTGCCATGGGACGGGGAAGCGGGGGACCTGCGTGGGTACGTCCAGGCCTTGTTTCTCCAGATCTTAGAGGATGAAGAGGTGCGTGACATCCAGATGGACAGAGTGCACAGAGTGGGGCTACCCAGGAGGGGCGGGGGGCCGCCACCAGATATCCTCGTTTGCGTGCATGACTTTCAGGTGAAGGAAAAGATATTGAGAAAAGCGAGAACCACTGCCTCGTTGCAATTTAGGGGCCATCGCCCCCAGCTTTACCAGGACCTGGCGGCGACAACCTTGCAGAAACTAAGGGACTTCCGGCCTGTGACCGCCTTTCTCCGGGAACGCGGAGTATCCTACTCCTGGGGCCATCCTTTCCGGATCATCTTTCGATGGGAGAATCGGCTGCGACAGATCAATTCCCTGCGAGAGGTGAAGGATCTCCTAGGTATAGAGGAAACGGAACCGTCGCAGGAGGCGCGTAGCTCTCCATTCCGGAGGCGGCGTCGCTCTTCCTCATGGCACAGGGTGGGCCCATCCCCAGAGCGGCGGCGACCGGACTTGGCGACTAGTGAGCAGGAGAGAGGGGCCGCAGTGGCTTCGGTGGCCTCTGCCACCATGACGGATTCCCAGATGAGCTCTGGAGCAGCGTGACCCCGAACTCATGGAGTGGCGTCGGAGGGGCTCTTGGCTTGAGGTCCCCGGGGTACAATGGTACTTTTGGAGAAGACACCCCGGATTTTGGACCTGGGGGTCCCCAGGTGGACACCCCTGCCCCGATTCCAGTCCAGTGGGGGACTTTTGAACCATGGCCTACTGGAACTGAAGACTGCGAGGTTCAGGTTCAGTGCCTTGAGTTGCATTTTGTTGTTCTTTGTTCTTGGGGGGGGTAGAGGGTGGGTCTGTTGGCGCTCTGAATATGGATGTTATGACAGGGCGGTTTGGGTTGGGGATGGGGGTCCAGGGGGGGGGTGGCGGCGACAGTGTGTGATGAGTGTGTATTGAAGGTGCCTTTGTTGATATTCTCTCCTGTATTTCGTATGTTGTTTCGGGATGTGACTTCCTTGACCCCCGCGTACTTTAGGAGCGTGGATGCCACGCGGGACTTGCGGAATGACCATGTGGGCCTTTCGGGGTGGTTGTGGCCGGGACCTTTCCCTCGAGTCCCTGTGTCTGTTTCTCTTCCTTGGGCTTGGGTCCTGGTGCGTGTGCGGAACCGGTGCGGGCACCGTGGCTGTCTGGTTGTGAGCATGGCGTGGAGTCTTTACTGCCCCTTATGCCTATTAGCATAGGAACTTGGAATGTAAAGGGCCTTAACTCCCCGCAGAAACGGCAGAAACTCTGGAAGTACATCATGGATCATCATTTGGATGTGGTGGCCCTCCAGGAAACCCACCTGGCTAGGAGGGATGAGTTGAGGCTTCGTCATAGGCAGTTCCCCCTTATCTACAGGGCGTCTGCGACCACGAAGCATAGAGGGGTAGCCCTACTCTTCCGGGCTTCCCTGCATTTTCAGCCCATGGGAGTGAGTGTGGATAAAGAAGGCCGTTGGCTGCTGGTGAAGGGATTGTTGCGTGGCCGCCTGTTTACTTTTGCTGTATTGTATGCCCCTAATGCGGGACAGAATGGCTTTCTGCAGGGTCTGCTGGACAAGATGGGGGACTTTGTGGAGGGTCACTTACTCTTGCTAGGCGATTTCAATATGGTATGGGACAGGGGTTTAGATAGTTCTGGGGCCCGCAGGGCAGACACTGGCATCTTCTCAGACGAAACTAAACGTCAGTTAGGAGACATGGGGCTGATTGACAGTTGGCGCTTTCTCCATGCACAGACCAGGGATTACACCTTTTTTTCCAACGTACATCAATCGTACTCCCGCATTGACTATGTCTTGGTTAGTCAGGCTCTTCGGGGGGGACATACAATTGGCTAATATTTTTCCGCTCTCACTATCGGACCATAGCCTCGTGGTTCTGGGACTACATTGGGCCACCGGGGGGGATGGTTGGCGTAAGTGGTATTTCCCGGCAGCTCTGGTGCGAGATGAGGAATCATGTAAGGCCTTACGCAAGGCGATTGGTGAATTTTTTCTCCTCAATCCACCTGCGGACACGTCGGTGTATACCACGTGGGACGCGTGCAAGGCCTCTTTACGGGGCACATGCCTCGCCCTCAACGCGAACTTGAACAAGCTGAGGCGCGAGGAGAGGGAGGCTCTGGAATCGGAACTGGCCTCTTTGGAACAGGCCCACAAGGCGAACCCCTCCAGGGTGACTCTGCGCCCCCTGACGGTGGTGCGAGGGAAACTGAGGGCCCATTATAATAACAGGGCGGAGTTTACTCTTCTGCGACTTAGGCGCACCTCCTATTCCCAGGGCAACAAGATCGGGCGCCATCTTGCCCGGCAACTCCGGGACAAACGCGAGAAAGATTATATAGGGGGAATTCGCGACCAGGCGGGCTCTGTTCAGCATAGAGATGCTGACAAGGCGACCATATTCGGGCACTCTACTCGAGTGACGCTCTCGATCCGGGCGCACAATCCAAATTCCTGGAAGGTCTGTCTCTCCCGAAAGTCTCTAAAGAGTGGAATGAATCACTGTCCTCCCCCATCACCCGGGAGGAGGTCTTAGATGCCATTAAAGGCCTGAAGATGCACAAGGCCCCAGGGCCTGACGGCTACACGGCCCTCTTCTACAAAACGTTCGCCTCTGAAGTATGCGACTACTTAGTCTCCCTCTTCAACGCAATGGCGGTTGATGGCAGAACCACGGACTCTATGGCCGAGGCACTGATCACTATTATCCCCAAGCCGGGGAAGGATCCTACTTTTTGTACATACTACCGCCCGATCGCGCTTCTCAATTTGGACGCCAAGCTGTATTCCTCTATTCTGGCGGGTAGACTGCAGGACCTGATGCCTGCCCTGATCCATCCTGATCAATCGGGGTTTATTAAGGGCAGGCAGACTCATGATAACCTGCGCCGCGTCGTACACCTCATCGAAAAGGCGGAACGATTTCGCATACCTGCGGTGCTAGTAGGGCTCGACGCGGAGAAGGCTTTCGACCGCGTCGACTGGGGTTTTTTGCACCAGACGTTAGTAGCCTTCGGATTCTCGCCTCCTTTCGTAAGGATGATTGAGGCCAACTACAGTGGCCCTACCTCTCGAGTGTTGGTCAACGGCCATAGGTCCGCGAGTTTTCGTCATTCCCGAGGGACGCGCCAGGGATGTCCCCTCTCGCCCCTTCTTTTTGCTCTTAGTATAGAGCCGTTAGCATTGGCGGTGCGGGAGAACAAGAGGATTCTAGGACTTCCCTTTACCGGCGAGCAGCACAAGATCTCGCTCTTTGCGGACGACGTCCTGTTGTCCATCAGGGAGCCAGCGCTGTCGCTACCGCATGTCCACTCGGTGCTCTCTGCCTACGAGGAGGTGGCGGGCTTCAAGGTTAATTTCGATAAATCCTACATCCTAAATCTGACCCTGTCGGCGGGGGAGGTGCAACTGACCCGGCTGCTTACTCCGCTCGCTTGGGCGTCGGAGTCCTTGCTTTACCTGGGCGTACGGTTGACTTCTACCGTGAATGCCCTGTTCCACGCTAACTTCCCACCGATGTTATCTTCCATTAAAACTGAGCTGGAACGATGGAAGCCTAAATTCATCTCGTGGCTGGGCAGGATACACGCCCTTAAAATGGTGCTCCTTCCCAAATTGTTGTACTTGTTTCAGGCTTTGCCTGTTCCGATAGGGCTAGACTACTTCCGCCGATTGAAGACCGTGATGCTGAGATATGTCTGGCAGGGTGGCCGAGCAAGGCTTCCGTTTTCGGTCCTGCGGCGCCCACGCTTGGAGGGGGGGGTTGGCTTTCCGGACATGCATTTGTACTACAAAGCCGCCCAACTGAGGATCATCGTGGAGTGGTCCCAACAGCTGTCGGAAAAGCACTGGCTCCACATGGATCGGAGCGTTGCGGGCCGCTCCATCTGGGATCTGGCCTGGAAGCCTAAGGCAGACCGACCCAAAAATGCTTACATTAGCACTCCCACGAGCACGGTGTTGAAGGTCTGGGACACGGTGAGCGGCGACGACCGTTGGACCACATTCCCGTCCCCATTCACCCCGATTCACTTCAACCCGGCCTTTCCCCCGGCTCTGGCGGAAGGTCCCTTTGACGCTTGGAGGGAGGGTGGCTGTAGAGCCCTCACCCACTTGTTCCATGGTGTCGAACCCCTCACTTTCCACAACTGTATGAGGGATTATGGCGTTCTTCCAACAGAACGCTTCAGACATCTCCAACTCCTGCATTGGGCGACGTCACCTGCCGTAGTGGACGCTGCTACCAGACCCTTATCGAAATTTGAGTCCTTCCTTCTTCGCACCTCCACCATGAGGGGAACGATTTCTTTCCTGTACAAATTGTTGTTAGACTCTACCGTGACACCGCGACCGCGATACCAAGACCATTGGGAGTCCACGCTGGGGAGGGACATTTCTACTAGTGAATGGCAGGCCTTATGGAGAGACGTGACGGCGCATAATCACTCTACTGGCCTCAGAGAGGCACATATGAAACTCATCTTTGATTGGTACCTATATCCCTCCAAATTACACCGCATATTTCCCACTGCTTCAGATAGGTGTTGGCGGGGCTGTGGGATGTTGGGAGACTTTAGCCATATATGGTGGGAGTGCCCCACCATCAAGCTATTCTGGGCTGAGATTCTATCCCACATAAAGGACATTTTGGGTTACCCGAACCCGGACTCCATGGCCTTTGTCTTATTAGGGCTTAGGGACCCGCTGCTTGAGCACCAGACTAGGGCGGATAAGCGTGTTATGTGGTTGTGTTTGGGTGCGGCCAAGATGACTCTAGCGGCCGCGTGGAAGTCCCCATCTGCCCCCGCTATTTCCTTGTGGCATGCCCGATTGTGGCGTCTGTTGAGCATGGAACACCTCCCTGACATCTTCCTGGGGAATTTTAAGAACTTTACGTACAACTGGGGCTCGCTTGTGAGGTTTCTGTCCCGAGGCCTACCTTCGGCTGTATGCCCATCAACGCTGCGGTCTCTTCATCTCTTCCAAATTTGATCTCGAGAATGTTTGTATTGCTTTGTATGCTTGCTGGTCGCCGCCACTGGGGGGGAGGGTGATGTTGGGGAGGGACGAGGGTGGGGGGATAGTTGGGGAAATTGCCTTGTGTTTTTTTCTTTCGTTGCGACTGGCTATGACTAGGGAGGGCTACTGGGCCATGGGCGGAGTTTGGGCTGTTCTTTCGGTCTAAGGGTACCGCGTCCACTGTTGGGTTACCTGTCCTGGACTAGGAGCTGCACTGGGTGGACTCTCCCCCGTTGCTTTGTCGAACTATTGTCGGCTACCTGTGGACTATGGAGCTTTGTTGCCCTTCTTCTTCGAATGATCCCCTCCCTATTTTTTGCTCCCCCTGTGTGGGGTTTAGTGGCGGTATGTCGCCTGTCTTTCTCTCTTCTTTCTGATTCCCCTATTACTGTTCCCTACCCCCTCTCTGTTTCAACTGATATACTGCAAAATAAAAATTTAAAAAAAAAAAAAGATACAAACTGCGAAACAAGGACTTCGATGAAAACTCTTAAACACACACCAGAAAAAAAAGACAAATGATGCAAGCGTCCCTGCCGAGACCTGAATCCGGTTCCCCAGCTACGAGGTCAACCGCCCTAGCAATTAGGCCACAGCTTTGATTTTAAGCAGTATAAAAAGTAGTAAGAAAAAAACTCCCACAGATCACCTGAACCCCATTCTAAGCTCCATACTGGGCGTAGAAAATGTTAACAGCAAAGAACAGCCATGGAGCCAGGTAGCACTGTACCTAGAAGGAGTGGAGCTGCACTGCCTCACAGGAAGCTATGCTGCTACTACATGAAGGGTGTCCACACACCACTGGTGTCATTTCCATCCATTCTGCAAACTCATAAAAAGCTAAAGATTTAGCTGACATACCCAAATAACAATAAAAAAAGACCCTAAAAGAAATTGATCATTTATCATCAAAAGGGAAGGAAGGCATGTGGTATGGAATGTGAAGTAGCTGTCGTATCAATCAGACAGCATGCTAGTAAAGGCAAAAACGTGTTTATCTAATGGATACTCACTTAGATTCCTTACATAAACCAATAGCAAACCATCCTTGAAAAAGGAGGTTTACAATACCCAAGTTATGAAGTCAGATGCAGAAAAGGAGCATTGATTTGACAAGATGAAATTGCACTTAATAATCCACTTCAAAAAGACTAATGCTTTGAAAAAGAATGCAGTGAGAACCAATTTATGGGTTACAAATCCTCTGTATCCATCACACCCATAGCAGAACCGAAGTAACCGCCAAACACCTTTGCTAAAATGTGCATAAAATGACCAGGAGGTGTTGGAGTGGTCATGGAGGAAGATGTGGAGGAAAGGGTTTTATCTGTCTTACTAATCTTAATAAGGGCAACATGTTGCTACTGGGGTAGCTGATTGTTAGAACCGGCTGTCTCTAGTTGGCAGAGGTATACACTTCTGACAAGTAGGGACACACCTTTTCTAGTCAGGGCAAGGGGATCACACCCTTCGATAACCCCTGCTCACCCCCTTGGTAGCTTGGCAGAGCAGACAGGCTTATCTCAGAGGCTGTGTGTTAAGCATTTATAACCACATACAGTAATAAAGTGAATACACTACAAATGGACACAACACCGAAGTATTATAAAAATAAGTATTTTTATATAAGGCTTAGCACAAGACCAAATAACGACAAAAATGTACACAATCTTAATAAATACTCGGGGAAGGGAAAAAGGACAGTTCAACGGTAGTTTCTTTTTTAGCACAAAAGTCTTTAGTATCAAAGCAAATCTTCTTCTTGGCAATACAGTTCTTAGCAACAGGGTAACCCACACGGGGGCTACACGACGTCGAGGCAAAGTTAATCCAAAGGTTCGGCGTCGACCGCGAGGAGCGCTACGTCGAGCCCGGAGTCACACGGACCCCCAACAACACAGTACCTTTGGATAATGAAGCACACGATGATCAGCGGCGTCGAGCAATCCGGCGTCGCGTCTTCGGTGTCGATCAGGCCTCAGCAGGCGTCGTCGTTGATGATGCGGTTGCACAGAGTGAGCAGCGCTCACGGCGTCGAGAGGGCACGAGGGCGATGCGATCAGCAGCGGTGCAGACACGAGGTCCCTTGGAGCTGGAGCCGTACTCCCACTCACTGGCGTTGCTGCTGGCGTCGGTCAGGCCCGGCGGCCGGTCGTCGAGGAAGCGGGACACTGGGGCCGTTACCCACTACGTCGAGCTGGATTCGGCGACATCCGTCGGCGTCGAGGTTGCTGGCTCTTTCAGAGGTGCCGGATTCACAGGTTCCAGCAAATAGCACTTTAAGCAGATGAAGTCCTTTAGCCCTGTGACTTCAGCAGGAGACTGGCACTCTTCCAGTCCTTGGAGATTTTCTTAGCAAGCGTGAGAGTACACACACAGTTCCTCTCTCCTGGTTTCCTTGGCAAAAATAAAGAAGCACTGCAGGATTCCCCCCAGCAAACAGCACACTGGCAGAAGGGGTAGGCAAGTCCTCAGATCAGCAGGCCTCTTGTCCTTGGTTACAGGGTTCCTTGTCAGAAGTGATCTAAATTCTTGGTTTAGGGGTCCTTCTCTTATACCCCTTTTCGGCTTTGATCCCTTTGTCCATGCCGGGGACTTTCCCAACATCCTGGGTCTGTTGTGGGTGGAGGCAGGCAGAAGCACCTGGCCTATTCACTGAGCAGGGCTGGGTCCTCAGACGCCCAGCAGGAGGTGGAGCCAGCATTGACACTGGCAGGAGCAGAGCTATCGGCCTCCTGGCAGGAGGTGGGGCTAGGATCGCCCATGGCAGGCACAGAGCCATCAGCCGCTTGGCAGGAGGTGGAGCCAGCATTGTATCAGGCAGGGCAGGCTATCAACAACTACTCTCCCCCTACTCTCAACGCAAATGTCCCACTCATCCCACACTAACTCATCCAGACCTATGGAGCCACCCAGCTCCTGTCACACACACGCAAGACCAGCAGAAACCAGAAATGGTTAGACAAGAAAATAGACACTTTCTAAAAGTGCTATTTTCGAACCCAGAGTCCAAAAACCATCCACACCAACGGATGCGTAATTAAACCCCGAGTTCAGGGATACCAAACTCGACATTGCACCATGCTCCCCGAGCCAGCTAGGATCATAGCATTAATAATCCCGGCGACCCATTCTAACTAATGGAGAGCAGGCTACCTCGCAATAGTGAAGAACGAAGATGGCGGTTGTTCACTATCAGGATATGCCAACTTGGTCAGGCGTGTCCTACCTTACACTTACAATGCACCCTGCCCGTGGGCCTACCATAGGGGTGACTAGCATGAAGTCAAGGGAAGGTTTGAGGGGCTGGCAAGTAGGTATACTTGCGCAGCCTGCGTGACAGCACTAGGCTGCCCGTGGGTCTCGCAATGACCGACCCGTAGACATTCTTTTACGAGGCCGCTCCTGTGGGTGGCACAACACGTGCTGCAAGCCCACGAGCGGCATTTGTATTTACAAGCCCCGGCACTCCTGGTGCACTAGACTAGGGACTGACAGTAAACCAAATAAGCCAAACATGGATACAATAGTTACATCAATTTAACATAGGGAGCACTTGCGCTATGGCACTGATCAGCAGTGGCACAGCGCCCAAAGCATATACCAGCAAAACATCGAAAAACAGTAGAGGCAAACAGAAAAAATGGAGGAGAGACTCAAGCCAATGATGTCAGGTCTAACACTGATATAGTTGCCTGGCAGGCAAATTCGTGGCTATACTACCTCTGATTACAGCAGTGTTGAGTAAATCCCAGAGCCCTAGCAACTGCTCAGCTCTGCTTAAATCTAGAAAGAAGACTAAGTGCGAGTGGTATCTGTATAGTACTCACCAAGCTGAAAGCCTATAGAGTGCTGTACATAGTCAAATATGAAGATCAATGAGTAATATGAGTTCTAAGAATGGAGGTGGACTGCTAGTTCATTGTATGTATTCATTAAATGTGGTCCTGATGGATACAGGGATGAAGAAAAAGATTCTAGGTGAATAAATGGACATGCCTTGGCCAGCCCTGCTTTTTGTTTCTGTTATTTTCACTTCTTCATCTCCAATCTGATTGTGTCCTGGGTGCAGATGAGCAAAGACATAATGCAGGCGATGAGCTTGTCAGCTAGATAGCAGGAAGTGCCAGTTGTGATGACTTTGTTTAAATAAGTTTTTATTAATTTTTTCGAAAGCCAGTTGTGATGACTTTGCAGATGATGCAATCGGATTTGAAGAAGATTTGAGATGGCCAAGCAAGCCAGCTGAATTCTGTCACGGTTGAGGTGATGTGATAATTTGCATTCAGACTCTTGATGAGGCAGGCTGTAGAGCAATAGGTGTAGGTGGTCAATGTGGGATCTCGGAGCCAATGGAGTTAGGTGTTGCCACCATTCAGGTGGTGGCAACCTGAATGGTGTCACCACCATTCAGGTTGCCAGAGTCAGGTCCAGAGTATTGGAGTTTCAATGTAAGTTCTAAAGTGGTGTTGTGGAAGGAATGGTTTCACCTTCTTCAGAAGAGTGATTTGATAGCAGGTCACATTGGTTTTCTTGGTAATACATTCCTTAATGGAGAAGTCAGTGTCCAAAAGGAATTCAAGTGACTTGGCACTGGGTGGAAGTTGGGGTTTGACTGCATCCATGTTCAAGTCATTGACCCAGATTTGGAGTAGAAGTTGTTTGTTGTTATTGCTCTTTGCAAAACGTAAAAATGTGGTCTTGTTGGAACTGAGCTTTGTCTCCAGATCCATGTCTAGATGTGGTGCAGGTAGGTTTTGAGGCATTTGATGTCTGAAATAGAGCATTAGAGTTATATTTCTTTCATGTACCGTGATTTGGTGAGTGGAGTCCATGTAGAGGCTGAACATCTTAGGGAGACAAGACCGACACTTGAGGGGATCCACAGGTAAAAGGATCTTCTGGGACCTGAAGGGGTCCATGTGAACAGCTTAGAGTTGGTTGGATAGCTAGGGGGAGAACCCATTAAGGGAGTTTCCAGTGAATCCCATTTGAGACTTCAGGGTATGAATGAGGGTGGGATGATTAACTGTGTTAACTTCATAGATCCCAAAGACAAAGGAATGGGTACGTAGATGGTACAACATAACAAAAAGCCCGGAAATCATCTTTAAGCCGTTGTAAGTGCTAAGTGATCATCTAGAGCCCGCAGATCTTAATGCCCAATCTCCATTTCTGTTGCCCTTTAAGGGCATATATGCTAGATTCCTTTTTTTTAAACTATTTTTATTGAAGAAGTTTTTTTCCCTTTTTTACATACAGGGCACGGCAAAATATTACATGAAACAAGACATATCATATACTAAGAGATAAAGGGTAAAAAAAAAAAAAAAAAAAAGGAAGTAGAGAAGAGTACAGAATTTTCAAGTTTAAACAGAATTGCAAAATTTCCCCCCAACTAGGTAAGCATCAGCAAACATAAATGTAAATTAGACAATGCAATGTACATTAACCAAATATATTATTCAAGCCTTTCAACCCATACTCTCTTCTTTCCAGCGAGTTATGGGATCCCAAATCAGTTTCCCAGTTTCCCTTCCCTTTTTCCCCTTCCTTGCATAAATCTCAATCTCCAAATTATATATTGATAATAATTTAGCAAGCCATTGATGGAATGACGGTGGTAAAGGATCCAGCCATGCAGATGCAATACAGAGTCTCATAACTGACATAGCTAAGAATAGAAAGGATTCCCCTTCGCCCTGCAGTTGACCCTCCTCCTCTTTTACCCCCAAAAGAATTATTGAGGGGGTTAGGGGAATATTTGTTCCTAATACTTGATTCAAGAAACCCTCTGTCTTTTATGAGTAACTGCAGGCGAGGACATATTGCAAATACATGTATTAGGTCTGCCTCTGAGTTTCCACATCTAAAACAGTTGGTTCCTGCTGTTCCACCCCATTGAGCGATCTTTGCAGGCGTATGGTATAGGTGGTATAATGTTTTGTAGTGTTGTGCCTGAAGAGGCGCTGAACATAACAGTGTATACCCCATTTCCAAAGACATATAAAAACTTTCCTCCCTGACTTCCAAACTACCTTTCCATTTATTTGCCCATTTTTCGATATCATCCTCCTTTGAATTTAATAACTCAGCATAGAATCTCTTTATGGTACAATCCTCGCCTGCTTCAATCACTTCCATAATTGCATTTTGACTAAATCCTGACGAGCCACCTTTTTTGCTATGCAGAAAGCTCCTTATTTGTAAGTACTTAAAAAATTGTCTTTTGTCTATTGCATTCTTGGCTTGTAGTTCGGAAAACTGGTAGTTCCC
Organism: Lissotriton vulgaris; assembly: GCF_964263255.1. Classification (NCBI taxonomy): domain Eukaryota; kingdom Metazoa; phylum Chordata; class Amphibia; order Caudata; family Salamandridae; genus Lissotriton; species Lissotriton vulgaris. Next base: position 473,316,968 of record NC_141689.1, read on the forward strand.
TTGCTGCCCCAGAAAGTCTCCTATCCTTCTGATTCCTTTTCTTTCCCATTCTGCAAGTATAGTTCCAGAGGCTACTTCCACAGGTAAGTTTGGATTTCCTTTCAGTCTAGTGTATAAATTAAACCGCCCCAACCCAAATCTTTTAGTGAAAGCTTTCCAGACAGTGTAAGCCGCCAGGAGCGTTTTAAACCGTGTCCTTTTGAAATAGCTGAATTCGGTATATTTTAAGAATACATTCTCTGCTTCTGGCCCCAATAGCAAGCCATAAATTGCTAATGATCCCAACTCGTTCCATCCTTCAGATTCTCCCCCCCCCCAACAAACCAACCATATTTTGCAGAGCTGCTGCCCAATAATAGAGCTTTAAATCTGGCAGTGCCCACCAACCCCTCTCCTGTGGAAGTGTCATAAACCTAAGTGCTCTCCTGGTTTTCCCTTTTGCCCATATAAATCTGTTGATCATATCTTCTATCTTCTTGAACAGTTTGGCCTCGAATAATAAAGGTATTGCTCTAAAAAGTAAAGAAATTTAGGTAAAACCAGCATCTTTACTACGTTTGTTCGTCCCACAATTGATAGATGTAAGTTATCTAGTCTATCCAGGTCCCTCCGTACTTTATTGATTAAGGGTGTTACATTCTTTTCCACTAAGCAGTCTAAATCAGCTGATATAGACACTCCCAGATATGTACCTGCCTGAGCAACTCGGCTATCTGTACACGTAGTATAGTGATTTTTAATTATCTGGTTCTTATTGGTGTTAAGTTTATAGCCCGAAATTTCTCCAAACTTCGAAGCCTCAATTTCCACTTGGGCAATAGCCTCCGTTGGTGTTGGTGTGATTACTGCAACGTCATCAGCGTACGCTAGTATTTTACAATGACCAGTTAGTGTGGGTAATGGTTTTATTAGATCGCACATCTCTATTCTCCGAATTAGTGGATCCATGTACATTGCAAATAGCAGTGGGGAGCAGGGGCAGCCTTGCCTCGTACCTCTCCTTATCTGAAATTGTGTTGTAGTCCCCGCATTCACTCGCACAGAGGCCACAGGGTCTATATATAACGCCTGGATTGCTTTAATAAACCTTTTTTTAACTCCTGATCTTTCGAGGGTATTCCACAGATAGTCCCAGGAGACCCGGTCGAATGCTTTTTCCACATCTAGTAACATAATCGCCATTGGGTCCCCTGAGACTGCTGCGGCGTCAAATAGGGTTATTACCTTGCGCGTATGATGGATGGTGCCCCTTCCAGGTATAAAACCATGCTGGTTCTTACTCACCACCCTGTCTATTATCTTGGCATATCTTGTTGCTAGTACTTTAGAAAAGATTTTAGTATCCGTGTTCATCAAGGTAATGGGCCTATATGACCCAGGTTCTTCCGAAGGCTTCCCTTTTTTTAAAATTATCACTATTACAGCCCCCCCCATGACCCAGGTATTGATTTACCTATTTGTGCCTGTTGCATTGTCCTGATTATATCGGCTTCTAAGATGTCCCAGAATATTTTGTAGAACTCTATTGGGATCTGATCTGATCTGGGCCTGCAGCTTTTCCAGAGGGGAGATTCGAAATAGCATTTTTTATTTCTTCCCCCTGAAAAGCTTCCTCTAAAGTATCTGCCTCTTCATCCGTAAATCTAGTCACCGGGATTTCCTGTAGATAATCTCTGATTTTAGTAACATCTTCCCTTATCGGTTCCTCATATAACTTCTCATAAAAATTTCTGAAAACTTCCCTTATCTCCCCTGACTCTGTGTGAATCCTACCAGAGGTATCCCTGATCTCCCTCACAGTACCTAACGCTTCTTGCTGCCTTGTTCGGACAGCTAAGGTTCTACCCACTGTTTCACTAAATTCGTGAAATTTTTCTCTTTTTGCTGTGTATAGTTTTGCAGCTTTTCTGGCGATGTCTCCCTCAGCGTCCCCTTTCACTTTTAAAAGTTCCAAGATTACATTATCTAATGGGGTACCGCTCACTCTACACTCCTCTAGTTTCTCTTCAGCCTTGAGTACTGCCTTTGCAAGCTCCATATTTCTCATCTGCTCCTGTTTTCGCTTATAAGAGTTAAAGCTCAGGGTCTCCCCCCGGACCCCCGCTTTAAAAGCATCCCATACTACCACTACAGTAGAACTATCTCTATTATTCTCGAAAAATTCTTTAATCCATACTTTCATATAATCCACATATTTATCTTCCTGCAATAATCCTCTTTCAAAAGTCCACTGTCTTTGCTGTCGAATATTTGCCGGTTTTGTTATTGTAAGGATTAGGGGATTGTGATCACTTAAGATCCGTGGGAGTCTTTCTATTCTTGATTCCGATAAAATTGCATTTGAGACAAAAAAATAATCCAATCTTACACAAATTTTATGTGGGGCCGAATAGTATGTATAGCCCTTATTTCCTACCCTTCTTTTCCCCCAGACATCAGATAGAGCATTATTTACCACTAATCCCTGTAGGGCACAACATACGCGTCTCTTTCTACCAGAATATTTACCAAATGAGCCTAAGCCTAGACCATCAGCGCCATTAATATTCAGGTCCCCTGCCATAATGATTCTGGGAGCCCAAGTAGCTAGTTCCACGTCTAAAAATTGAAAAATCTCCGGGTCATCCTCGGTCGACCCGTATACAGTTATCAGCGTGGTCCACTCCCCATCTATCATACATTCAACCATTGCCCACCTCCCCCATTGGTCTTGTGCCTTTTTTCTCAGGAGCAAATTTTTATTTCTAGATAGTATAGCTACTCCCCTTTTTTTAACACTTTGCTGTGAACTTACTAACACCTAAAAGCCCAATTGTTTCAAATAAAATTCTTGCGAGGTCATGACATGTGTCTCCTGTAACAAAATAAAATCCACATTCATTTGTCTTAATAACACTGAAACTTTTAGCCTTTTCTGAGCATCATCTAACCCGCACACATTCCATGTTACATGTCTAGTTCCCATGAGTAGTTCATTATTTTGCTACCATATAGATTCGTATGCTTATACAGTTTCTTTTTTCAGTATTTCCCGTTTTCTCCCATCTGTACCCCTCACCAAGTAAGCTTTTCTTTCCTTTCATCCCCAAATCTCTTGTCTTGTCTCCTCTTTCCCCCACCTCTGCCTCTGCTTCTGTGAATGATTCTACCTTTTGCTGCCGTACCGTGCCCTGTGCTCCCCCTCCCCCCCCCCTGACCCCTGCCCTCCCACCCACCCCTACTGGCAAACAGGTCAATGTTGACCTATGTCTGACAGCCGAGCTCCCCCAGGAAGCCTCTCCCCTGCCACTCTCCCATAGTCTTAGTATCCTTTTATTTAACCTGCTTTGCCGGGATTATTTATCCATACTGCTCCATCCCTCACTCGCTTACTCTGGCTTCTCCATTTCATTTTTTCTTTTTTTGCGTCGCATAAGCAGTTTGTCTTATAGCTGCAGCCCTGTCATTTTGCGCTTTCCCATCTCTTTGTGCCTTCCCCTCTTTTAGATAAGTCAGGTATTCCTGTGCCACTATTTCCGAAAAGAAGACCCTGAATTGGCCATTAAAGCCAACTTTGAGTCGACAGGGGAACATCAAGTATACCTCACATCCCACATTCTGGAAGGGTGTTATTAACTGCCTCATTCGCCACCTTCTCTCCACGGTAGTGTGGCAAAAGTCTGGACGAGCAAAGAAAGTTATGTCCTTATATGAACGCTTAGCCATTGGCTTTGCCTTGCTGATTACTTCCTCTCTTAGTAAGAAATTTCCCACATATACTAGAATGGCCCTTGATTTGGTGCTTGTGTTTTTTATTTGCGTCAAAGGAAACCTGTGTGCACGTTGCACCTCCTTATCCCAATCCCATTTATCCATCTCTGGGAAAGCTCCTCTCAACAATTCCACAGTAAAGGCACGTACATCCGCCCCCTCCTTCCCTTCCTCAATCCCAAGCAGTCTTATGTTGTTGCGCCTCTGCCTATTCTCGAAATCTTCGAGCTTCCACAACACGTCTGATGATATTTTCTTTTGCTCATCTCTGTACTCCTGTAATTTTACGACTTCATCCTCTACTTTGCCTGTCCTCTCCTCCACTTCCACCAGTCTGCCAGCCATTTCCATATACATTTTATCAACCTTGCGTAGAGTCCCTTGTGTTTTTTTATTTGCTTGCTTAGCTCTTTGGCTCTCCTGCCGAGCCTCCCCCTGAATCTGCTTTAGGGTTGAAAACAAGAGATCGAAGCTTGCTGAGTAGTCTTTCTCCTGTGTCTGGGCCTGAGCTTGCGATTTATTTAATTGTTCAGGGCCACCAACTGCACCCTCCTGGTACAGCTGTGAGGTGGCTGCATAATCCCAATCCAGTTTTTTAGCCACACCTGCTTGTATTACGCTCCCATGTTTCTTTGCTCTTCTACGGGTCCTTCCCTTGGTTCTACTTGGCTTACTCACTAAGTTTCGTTTTAGTACTGTATTATGTTCTGACTCTGATTCAGTATCTAGCTCTGAAGTATCTATCTGTGATGCCTCCGAGCCACTTTCCGTGGGTGATGATGTGTCATCTAAGTTAGCAGATAAATTAGGACTTGAGTCTGACTCTTCGGCCTCAACCTCTTCCTCATTATCCTCCTTGTCATCATCATTCCCAGTAAAAAAGCATTCATCACTAGGTGAGCCAGTAGCTGCAAGCATATATTCAATCCTGTTGTTAATACCCCCCTTATCCACACCCTCAGTCCTTACTTGAGGGTCATCTGGAACTCCCTCAGAGGTATTATTGTTAATGTTAATGCCATTTTTAGCCTTACTCGTTTTATCCGCTGAGATATCTGCAGAGTTATCTCCTGAGTCAGTTACGGTAGGCATATCTCCTATCTCCTTATTACCGGGAGATAGCTGTGTCATTTCAGCTGTCAAAGTGCTCTCAATCACTTGGCTACCCCCCTCTTGCTCCTTACCCGCTTGGGCTTGAGTATTAGGCGTTGTTACTGTCGATAGCGGCATAGCCTCGGGAAGGGCTTCTCCTGCGATTATATTGTTATGTGGCTCTGTTTCGCCCATTACATCTCTTATAACACCAGGCACTGTGTTTGCCTTTGTTAACACGGCCGTACGCTCCAGACCTGTCACCGCCTCTATCGATTCCTTTTTACTTTGTTCTTCCCTAAACTCTAGAACTGCAGCACCGTTCACAAGTTCCAGGGCTGACTCCTTGCCTGCCGTCGGCCCGCTGCTGATTCCTGCCGCGTCGTGACGTTCTTCCCTCTGACACATCTCAGCTGCCGCTCTGGATTGCTCCTCGCTCCTCGCTTCATTGACGTCATCCTCCAAGCCCCTTACAGCCTCTAATCGCTCAGCCTCGGTTACATCTTGCAGTCCGGGCAGCTGCTCCGTAACGCCTTCTGACCCATTACAGCCACTCAGTCCGACAGCGTTCGCGTTCGCGAGAGCATCCACAGCGCTCTCAGCTCTCAGAACCGGGAATGAGTCGAACAGAGTCGGCTGCCGCAGGGTAGCTTCCCTCGAGGATTCAGAGCCAGCATCAGCACATTTTGTAAGTCCCTTTCTAATTAATTCTTTCTTTTTCCTCTTTTCAGCTTCTTTATCTTGCTTTCTCTTTTCTGTGGCAGCCTGTTTCTCTTCTTCGCGGATCTTGGCAGCCTCCCTCCGCAAATGGGCTCTGTGTCGCGCCTTCACCCTTGCATTTGGTGGAATCTCAGCATCGCTTGTTCGCAGATCTTCATCCTCGCTTTCGGCCATTTCCTTGCCTTACCTCATCACTTTTGGAGCCATGAGTCGCCTCCCAATGCGCCAAGTATTCTGAAGTCGCTGTAGCGCCTCTTCAACTGCCGCTCCAACTGTCTGCCAGAGGGTATATGGCTCTCTCTTGTAACAGCAGAGGATTGTGTAATGGGCCACTCGATGAAATTAAACCAGTTAATCAAGTCCTTGAGCATCCCGCTGTGTGGTACCTCGACAATCCGTTTTTTTTTTTTTGGCTGCAACCTAATTAATTCTTTCTTAATTTCTTAATTCTACTGCATGTTGCATAAGATATAGCATATCCCTCTGCTCTCCTTATCAAAGCCAAGTTCCCAGCGTTTCACCACGGGAGAGTGGTTGGGTGCTGCTGCCTCCTACGGTCTGTCGGCGGCCATCTTGCCCTATATGCTAGATTCCAGCTTACATATAGCATTTAGTTATCCTCTCCACATTTCAAAGGTGGGGGTTCTTTCTGCCGCCAATGTGATGCTATGCACAATCTATAGTGATGCTATGCACAAATAGATTCTAGCGTTAATGTTGATATAAACATACTTAAGATCCGATTTTTTAAAAAATGTATTTGATATCACTGACCCACTCAACTCTGTTGTGTGTCTTCTTGAAGAACAGGGTAGGTGCTGTCAATGTGCTGTTGGATCTTTTGCATGTCATCAGTAAAGCAGAGCATGATGGCATTGCACTTTTCTGTGAGTCAGGCTGGGTGGCACAGTGCTAGTATTCAAGAGTGTTCAGATTTTTCTGACACCTTTACTGATGACGTTGGAATCGTACCATTAAAAATGTGGCTGCATGAATTATTCTAGGTCTGAAGAGATTCACTTTGGTATCTTCCGGTCATAAAGCTCTTCATTGGCTTCCAGTGCGGGAAAGAATAAGGTTTAAAATACAGTGTTTCACCCACAAAACGTATCCCAATTCTAGTTATATCAGTTGTAAAATTCAAATTATATTCATGGAAGATGCCTCCATTCTGCCAATAAAGTCTTAGCTCGCATACCTAAAATGAGACTTTCTAGACAGGGTGGCAGATCCCTCTCCTTCACAGGACCATCCCTCTGGAACGCGCTGCCTTTAGTTCTTAGACGAAATGATAATATGTCATTTTGAGAAACAGTTGAAGACCTTTGTTTTCTCATCCTAATTATTCCTACGCAACATTGCATTCCTGGATTCCATTCAGGGTTATGGGAGGTCTGCATTGGATGGTTGGTGATGATTAGATGATGTTGAGAAGACAAAGACGATGATTTGGCCTATGCAGGATGTTCAAAGGATGACATGCTGTATTGTTCCTAGCATGTTGTTTTTCATGCATGCCTTGTTTGAAAGCTTCAAAGTCACTAAAAAGGATGGTGTGGGATGAAGTTGTATGGAGGTCAGAGAATTTATCCATAAACTCCTTTTTCTGCCCGGAAGGTCTGTAGATTAGGTATGGGGTGACACACTGAGTTGCTGAGGGTGAAAGGTGGCAAGCGAGGAGCTACATGGAATGAGTGCCACTTACTCTTTTAAAGGGTTCAGGACCAAGAGGACGTTTGGATGGCAGGGAGGCTTCCTCCATTCATTTGTGTGTGGCCTACACTCTGGCTGATGTAGTGTGTGGGAACAAAAAATTCTAGGATGTACAAGTGCCCCATATCTCTGTAATGAAGAGTGCATCAAGTTTGTGATAGGTGATGAGGACTTCTGATGTCTGGTGTAGGAACTACTGCAGAGTGTGCATTAATGAACAGGAGTTTGTGTACAGTGGTTGAGGGTGTGTAAGAGATTGGTGGTAGCTAAAGCGATGTGTAAGGGTGGTGGATGATGAGATGCGTAAAAGTAGGGTGGATTGTGGAGATGTGTGTTGGGGATGGGTAGTTAGGGGAGCTGAGCAAGGTGCATGATCAGATCTAACTGGTAGGTGATTACTGAGTGTCGAGACAGAAAAGTCCCCTGCATGGTAATGGGTGTTATGTTATGTTATGTTAATAACACTTCTATAGCGCACAGCTGCCCCAGCCAAGGGGCGTACCGGCGCGGTGTGTTCCCGTGCCCTGAATGCTGAAGTGTACTGATGTCTGGATCCCTAATGCTGAATTTTGTTGTCACAGGCAAACATGGATCATGTGTGTGTGCCATGAAATATGCCTCACGGATTGCAGTATTGTTGGACTGGGAGGGGGGCATCCAAAAACACTACCCTAAAAGCGGTGCAAGGCTACTGCCTTCATCAACAGTTAAGCAGTACAAGCAAAATTGTGTCAGCGAACCGTGTAGTGATGAGTAGGCGTGGAAAGTTCCTTTTTAGGTCGAGGCTAGATGCAGCACGCATCCTCTGCACTGCAAAGCATGCTGTATTTCACCTGTGGATTTGGAACACATCCACCACACAACCACCACTTTTCATTGGTTGCTTGGTCTCCCTTTATTAATTCCAACATTTTCGTTGGTGAATAGTATCCAATTGTCCTGCCTTGTGGCTGTTTTGTTCCCACCCTGCGGATTGCCACTGCTACATGGATCCTTTCAGTATGGGCCATATGTATTGTTTGCCTGCACTACTTTTTCTTTCGGTCCTCTCCTCGCCGCTTATTGGCACACAGCGGTGCATGCAGTTAACTTAATCTCCTCCTTCGTAGGTATTCTTTGAAGTTGGCACATATGCATATTTATTTTTATTGATAGCATTTCCTATATTCTGAAAGTCAGAGTGGGTTTCACAATGCTAAGCAATGCTGGTCATGTGCTGAAAACATTTCTCATTGTCGATGATTTGTTTATACCATGGGAGGTTCGACTTGTGCCCCGTCTGCATGCAGTCCGTGCCTGGGTGTGTCTGGCCAGAAAGATGGACTTCCGCCTTCTGCTCTGACAAGGACAGTGTCCACTTCTCCTGCTCTGCCACTGTCAGCTGCCCCCCCCCTTTCTTCCATTTCTTCCCTCTCTTTCTGTCTCACTCCTCCTCACTTGCTCAATGAAAGCATGCCTTCAAAAAACGGCTCTTACCCTCTCTTTTCCTTAATTCGTTCCCTTGTGAATTGGATCCAAAAAGGAAGAAACACTTTTGCTGGAAATGTTTTCTGTTTCTCACATTTTTCTATTCCAAAGTGCGGCCTCGGGACGGAGAGAAAAAAAGGTTCAAAATATGGAAACTAACTAACTATATTAAGACAGAGGGGTCACAAAATGGTCAGATTGGTTTTATTCACACCCACATTAGCTCCACTTTACAGAGTTTGCCAGTGAAGCATTACTTTCGTTTTCTGTTGATGCGTGGAGTGGAAAATGTTTAATGAGATCCTTACCAGCTGTTTTCTTTATTTTAGTTTATAAAATGTGTACCGCGACTCTGTGTTCAGGGATGTGGTCTTTTTAAACCATACTGCTTATGTTTTGCAAGGATATAGGCAATGGACATTGAAAGAAGTCCCTTCCGGGCCCTGTAGTCATGTCCTTGATTTTTCAGGCAAGAAACACTCATTGATTTCTGAATAATGAGTGTAAAAGTGTTAAGGTCCACTTGTTGTTCCTGCTTACATTTCATATGCTTTACTTAATAGTGCATTCCCTATAAGTGTTTGCTTTTTCCAGGAAGCTATTACTTTTTTTTCAGGCAGCATATTTCTCTTGTCTAGTGCATAATTTGAAATGAGTTGCAACTAGGTGTTTATAGTGGGGCAGAATTGGGTTGCAGCTGAAGGCAGTGCAAGTTTCTCTCAGTGTTGCAGTGTGGTTTTTCAGCGGGGGAGAGAATGTGGTACTATGGCCAGAGCGGCCGAATTTAGAAATGGAGAACCAGGTTCAGCCTTCATGACCAGCACACCAGATTACTCTCCTGAGGGAGCTCATTTCCATGCTAGACCTTAGAAGCCCCGCAAGACCTTAGATGCCCTTGTGTCTTAGCTCCAGCAGATGGACCCCAGCGGTAGCAAGTGTGGGTTAACCTTGAAGGCCTGTCCACCACAATCCATACAGAAGTTCACCTCCAGTCGTGTGGGAAGGACTATGAAGCAGCACAGTCCTATCAATGAGGTAACAGGACCCCTGAGGCCAGTCTGCTCACCCATTGGTACCTCAATTGGCCTTGTTTCAGCAGTAGTAGTGCAACTCGCCAGGAATCAGCAATGCAGGATTTGCACCCACACCAAACTATGTTCGCAAACTTCACGGTCTCTCTGCTTCATGCACAAGCACTTAACATTTTCTTGAGCATTATGGTCTGTGTATCGTTTTAAGCTACACAAACAAGATCTTCAATTGTTTGGTACATCAAACGCTCTCTTTTCTACTTAGGCATATCTGTCCGCTTGGGTAACATCTTAAAAACAATGCCAAAGCCAACAGCTCTGGCTAAGCACTTATAAGGGCTCAAAGGCAATACCTATTGTCTATGCCAATGCTTGTTAACCTCTGTCACTGGAGTGAGGCCTACAAGCTCATTCACCTATTTAAAGTTCCGCTACTGTGTGCTTATCTCCCCTTTGGTCTACAGCTAGTGGTTAATCTGTTAAACAATAAGCTCCAGAGCCCTTCTCAGGTGGCCACCACAGCGTTTACCGCCCTTTGCCCCTACTAGCTAGCCACCACACTCCAAGGGTGACAATTCAGATTATTTCAGGCCACCCAAAGGTATAGAAATGGTGTAGGCTGCATATATTATTTATTTTGATGTATGTTGAATGATTAAACAACCGTTGTTGAGCTTGTCTCAGAATTAGACAAACAGTGCCACCATGTGGCAGATTATAAATCATAAGAGTCAGTGTTGAGAATTCTCCTGCTCTCGCCTGAGCCCCTAATCCACTGAGGGAGAGGGAGCCTTGGACAGCTTTACTGCAGCTACCAGCAAGAGTCAACTGCAGAAAGGGGAACTTGCCCAGTTGCTCACAATCCATAGTAAGTTGGGCCCCGGGACACCAGGAGTAAAAGGCCGCAACCACCACAGTTGGGTCCAGTAACCCCTGCATGCTCCGTGGCACTCTGAAAGGGGTTCTGACACTGAGGTTGCAGTGGAGAAGAGGTTCTGGACATATGACCTTCCTGGCCCTAAAAAGGCCCGAACAGGTGACAGTTGCCTGTGTCTGTCCTTACCTATGGGCATCCAAGCTGTGGGGCACGTTACGAGTTGAATTAAGTAAGGAGTCAAACGGTTTCCGGTGGGAAGCAGCATTATCAGTTCCAGTAGAAATGAACGCTGAGAAATACAGTGATTTGCATTTTCTGTACAATGTCTGCTTTCTCTCAAAAAAGACAATGCTTAAATGTCAGAGAGCGTCATCCTAGCATGACGAAACAAAAAGGAGCAGAGATCCATCCAACTGGAAATGGTGTCAAATGTGATGACACCTGCTTGAAGGAGTCTACATTGTCTCGAAAAAGGGGGCGAATTTCAGGATAAAGTCAGACATGCTGGAAAATGCGAGGACAGCCAACTTTGATAACACATGGCAACCGTTTGTTTGTGTGCATTCAATAGGAGACAGGTGTTTTCCTTTATTATAGGTGCACAGAGAAATTCTATTTTGCTTTGATTTGGAAGAAGATGCCTGCACCACCAAACACTCCTGAGTGGGGTACACTAACAAGTAGGCTGGAAGGGACAGATGAAGCCACTCTGTGCTATCTCAAAGACACATTTGGTACTGCTGGGGCATCCTACGATTTTGCAACCCTTCCTGCATCTCTAGAAAGGCATCTTTAAAAAGGCAACATAGAATCTGGGGAGTGTTTAGCAGCTGTCGTCTTTTTAAAGATTGTCTACTTGGCTGTGCAAAAGTCTGTCCATAGTTTGTGCCTAATTTTTAGGTCTCCCGTGGATGTGGCAGCAAGCTGCTCCACCTCTCCGAGAGAAATTGTTAAAAAAAATCTAAAAGGGACTCTAAGCCCCGCCCCTGCTTTCCATAGGGTAGCGTCGGCGTTTATGGTAAAAGCCGGCTTCCCAATGGAAAGGAGTGTTTTTGGGTGCCACCCTGTCCGTTATTCGGACAGCCCCTCCGGACACCATGGCCTGCTTTGCGGCTGCCGTAAAGACTTTTCTTATCTGCTTGTTTATTTTAACATGGTAGGTAGGGTATAAGTACCTTCAAGGGATTTTGTTATTATATATTTCAGACAAAATTTCAAACAGTACTTGGCGGCCTTGTACACAAAGGACCGATAGTGCAAAGCAACAACCACAAATATTCAGTCAATATACATAAGTCACTTCAAGTGATCGAAAATAGAAGAGTGGGGAAAAGGTGTGTATGAAAAGTTGTATTAATACTCAAAAATAGATTTGGGAAAAGGGTACAGAATAAATAACAATGTTATAGGAAGAATATTTCAGAAATAACAAATCAAAAGAAAACTCTCTATAACAGTTGTATGCGCTTATCTGCCTGTTCACAGTTGATCTATTAGTTAAGCAGACAAAGCGTATATGTCGACGTTTCGGTCTCTAATGTTGAGTTGATGAGACCATCTTCAGGACATATGAATCATATCTTGAAAACCCTGTTAGAAAGAAGTCTTGTTGCCTTCAAAAATAATATATTGGTGTTTAAAAAGGAGATCAATGATGCCCTACTGCATAATAAATATCACAGGAAATCTTCCGCTCAAATTAATTCCGGTAGATTCGAATCTAGGTGCTCTCAAAGTTTAGTATGGATAATTGGTGAATGTTGGCTGCGCAAAAAGATGTCGCAGAGTGTCTTCCACTTTAATTTAATTCTTTATGGGAGACGAAAGATCTGCATGGAAAAATCTTAAAGCCGTCAACGTAACCGCATGCACCCAAAGTGAAGCAAGCATCATTGATCGCCTTTTTAAACACCAATATACTATACCTTCACCGGGACTTAGGAAGAGACAGTCGAGGCAGCCCAGTGTTTCTAGACAGCCGAGGTAGTCAGTCACATTCTGGCGGCGTCTCTCAGAGATGGAGTCAGTGACTTGGTGCGGGCTGCCTGCCCTGTGACTGACAGCCTGCCCCGTCCCCAGCACACGTGCAGACGCGAGGTGTGGGGTCGCTCACCTAGCAGTAGCAGTAGGGCCCCCCTACAGGCAGGTCCCGGGTCCAAGACGCTGCCCCTTGCAGGTGACGCCATCTTCATGCAGTCCAGCGCCCAGAAGAGGAGGTGAGACAAGAGCCTCAACACGGAGTCAGAATACAGGAGACGGTCAAAGGTGAAGGATAAAAATAGTGCAAGGGTAGGTAGAGGCCGGAGCCCTAGTAGTCCGCAGGGCGAGTCTGTCTAAAGTTTTAACAGGGAAATGAAGTCCACGGGCCATCTCCCTTCCCCCCAACTCCTCATTCCTGTCTGGTGCTCGCTGCTAAGCCACCTCTCTCCCCACCTCTCCCTTCTGTCCCTCCTCCTCACTCACTTTCTCGCTCTCCTTCTCTTCACCCCTCCCACTCCCCCCTGGCCCCCCTGCACTGCTACTTTGCTGCCCCTATTTCTGTCTCATCCCTATCTCTTTATGACTCTGTTTTTTCTCTTATCCTTCCCTTTTCTCTTCCTTATTCTTGCCTCTCCCCTCTCCCCTCGCCCGTCTCTTCTCTTTTATCTAAACTGTCGCTATCTCTCCATGTTCCTATGTCAACATTCTCCTTTACCTCTGTATTGCCATGCCCCTTTTTCTCCTCTCCCAACCTCTCCTCCCTCTAGCTCTACTTTTTATTCTCTCTCCACTTGTCACCCCCCTCTTTCTACCCTCTTGCTGCCTATTTAACCTGACTGTTCTCCCTCTTTTTAGTTTTTTTCTCTGCTTTTTTCCCCTCCCTCCCGCTGTCTCCTTCGTCCCTCTCTCACCCCCTCTCTTGCACTCTCCCTCTCGTCAGCGCTCTGTCTCCATCCTCTCTCTATCTCTCTGTACCTTCTCCCTTCCTCTCCCTCTGTCTACCCTTGCTTTTCCTCTCCCTTCTCTCTTGCTGCTGAAACCCCCCTCTCCTCCGACTCTCGACGAGGCGCCGTCTCCCTACCTCTCTTTCCCCCTGCCTGCCTTTCATCCTGCAGCCCGGCTCTCTTTGGCACGTTACAGGTAAGGCACTGAGAGAGCCGGCCACCCAGATGCACACTGCAGTCCGTGCCAGCCCATGCAGTGCGCACGTGTGCTCCGCATCTCCAGACGTCAGAGGAGGAGCTGCCGGACAGGCTCTGCCTCCCCCTTCCAGGGCTCGCGCCTCACAGCCCAGGAGATCCTGGGAAGAACAAGCATTTGCAATGCAATAGGTCTCGCAGTTGTGAGAGTTTGAGCTATTGGCATTGTAAATGGCAATGCCTTTTATTTACGTGAAATGAAATGAGTCTATTTAACGGAATCTGAAGCCTCAGGAACATTGAAATAGGAGAGTTGTCACTCTGCCATCATTCTTCAAATCGGCCAGAAGAACTATTTTATTTACAATATTTTCGTTATTTACTATTTTTATTATGTTATCTGCTTCACTACCATCACAATAATTGCCATTTCGAGGTGAAAGAGTAAACATTTCAAGTCTATAGAGGAGATATTTGTGTGACAGCCAGCCTGCTTTTGGCGACGTACCACTGATCAACCTTTTGACGACTGTATTACGCTTTCTGTGGAGGAGAGTGGCTTTAGTGGAGAGACGTCTATAATAGCAACATTGGTGGAAACGTTAACATAGTGAAAACATGCTGGGTCCGTGAGGGGAGATTAATCACGGACTTCAAAACCTGTACCGGACACTCAAGAAGGAGAATGTGCCTAGAAGCAAAGATGCCAAACCCAAATCAAAGCTAGTCATGGACACAGAGATAACCATAATGGATCCAAGAGGTTCACCAGAGCCCGTTGTTGCAAACACTGTGAGCCTGGCATTTTGAAAGGCTTCACTGTGGCTGACAGCAGGTAGAACACTCAACTATGAGACATGTTGTAGAACTGGACCGAGGCCTGATGAGAAGGAGTGATCCTTGAATCGCCAGTTTCTTACTACTGCGATGGGGAAAAGAACACTAGTGTGGGGCACGGGGGCTATGCTCGAGTTTTGATAGTCAGAGGGGAACCTTGTTTTCCTCGTCAAGGATGATATAAAGAGTTTTGCCTTCTAGCGCATAAAGGGTCAAAGTTGGCGTGGAGCAGTGTCTTAAGACCCACCTAGGGACCAAAGGCAGTCTGAGTGAGTCTGTCTCAGACATGTTTCCCAAAGAGTCCTCAGCAGCTTTTAATCCTGTGTCTGTAAAGACACTGCAAAATCCTGTGTCTGGAAGGGCTCATGGTCACCTTTTATGAAGTGACAATGTCACTTTGGTGGGGCTGTACAACCCAAGTCCTGTTACTGGACTGTGCCATCTGGCACTGGTGAGTGCACATTGATCAACAGGATCATGTAAGAAGTCTAGGACAGTGAGCATCCATCTGACAGTGGAGATTAACCTTTGAAGTGAAGTAAGATGTATAACTGTAGCAATATTTCCAGAGACGCAGAACTGGCTCTAATGGAAGTAAACCACTGATTGATTCTAGTGGAAACAAATGGCAGGGTACGCTCCACAACTATCACACAAAAACAAACAAAAAACACAATTTGCCAGAACCGGGTGATTTTGCGAGAAGACGTAGTCCGAACTCCAGGAACGAGGCAAAGGGAAAAGTTGCAGTGAAGGGAAACCCTGACAGCAACTCCATTACATAAAAGTACCTCTCTTTAAGGAGAAAGGCTAACCTGCGACACTGGAGACTGGCACCACACGTCCATGGGAAGAGGAAAATCTTTATAGAAGACCTAAAGAAATGAGATAATAACCTGCATCGATATACAATACCAGAGAACTTTTGAGTAGAAGAGAGGACACAATTCAATCATGAAATGTGTGCCTTGAATAAAATATTGCAATGAAGAAAGACAAACCTGAATAACGCGTCGGAACCCAAAAGTAACTTTGTTTACACAGATATCTCAAAGACTTAGTACAGAGACATTACAGCGGTGAGGGAACCAGAATTGTTTTTATAAAAGTCGGCCAATGCACCTATAAAGTATACACCTGTGATTTCGTCATTTGTTTAATGTCCTGCATACATTTATTAGGTTTATGTTATATTTTTGTATATGTAAACTGTTTTGTTTAGGATTTCTTATTTTTACACCCGAATACTTCATTGTGAAAAGAGGAGGGTCAAGAACTAGCCTGATAAAAAAGGAGCTCCTTAAGAAGATATTCAGGATGTCTAAATATTTCTAACATAAAAGAAACCTTGAGTGCACTGAGAGACGGAGAGGGAGTTTCACAGAAAGGGGCGCAGAATTCAACGGAAGTCCCTCCTAGTTTCCAACATTGGATTACTAACTAGTAGGCTGACACTGAGAACAAAGCAAGCAAGAAAGATGAAAATCCAATTCTTCAAGAAATTTGGGGCAGGGCCAAAAAGGGTCTTGTGAATGAGGTAGGGTGTCATGAATTGAACCCTAGAAGCAATGCAGTCATGGAATCGGTCTACAGACAGAGCCGATATCAGCATAGGACCATTGTCCATGTATTCCGTTAATGTTATATTAAATGAGGTTTCTCAAGCGTCTATATACCAGACAATTTCATTGTGCTGTGCCCTAAGAGGAGGGTCATGGCTTGCCTGATGAAAAGAAGCAATTTGAAGAATTAAGAGAGGACTTCAAAGCTTGTCGGAAAGAAAGAACTTCTTAAGTATCATTGAAAGATGGTAAGGGAGTTGAACAGTGAAGGAGAGAAGACAAAAAAAGAATGCGCTCCCAATCTCTCTCTGACACTGGAAACAGGGGACAGCTAGCAAGCCAGCACTCTGAGAGCAGAAAGTGTGAGTTGACAGGTAAAGTGGTGCTTTAAGTAGTTAGGGGGGCGTGCTAAAAAGATCCCAGTGTATGAGGCACAGTGCCTTAAGATGGACCCAGCCAGAAATGGGAAGCTAGTGAAGGGAGCACAGCCATGGCGGAACACTACGAAATCAATGTTCTACTCACAGAGTACTATTTAATTGCTCCCAAAATTTCTTGAAGATACTGTGAACCTATTGCAAGAGGTAAGGCTGGATCCAGTTATGCCTGCAACAGATGATTTCTTCCCTTAGACAGTATGATAAAAACATTATTTTCTTCACCCATTTTAACTGTGAGAAACAGTTGGAGATAATGCTTCTCACTACAGATACTAGCCGAGAAAAACCTGGTTTTTTTACCTACTGGATGGGGTGGGGGCAAGGACCCATTTCAGAGTGCCACAGAAAACCTGACCTCAGCTTAGGATGTTGCCTGTCCATTATGTTTCTAGTTTTATCCGTCTTTAATATGAGCCAGTGGAAGCCCAACCACTCACGCACCTTTGAATCTGGTCAATCAATCAATGTACTTGTAAAGCGCGCTACTTACCCGTGAAGGTCCCAAGGCGCTGAAGGGAGGGGGGAGTGTGCTGCTAAAGCTCGAAGAGCCATGTCTTAAGGAGTCTTCTAAAGGTGAGTAGGTCTTGGGTCTGCCGTATGTGGGTGGTGAGGGTGACCAAGGTCTTGGTGGCGAGGTAGGAGAAGGATCTGCCGCCGGAGGTCGTTCATTGGATGCGGGGGACAGCGGCGAGGGCGAGGCTGGCGGAGCGGAGCTGGCGGGTGGGGGTGTGGAAGCTAAGTCTGCTGTTAAGGTAGGCTGGTCCGGTGTTGTGAAGTGCTTTGTGTGCATGGGTGAGGAGCTTGAAGGTGTTCCTCTTGTCGACGGGAAGCTAGTGTAGGTTTCTCAGGTGGGAGGTGATGTGGCGGCGGCGGGGGATGTGGACGATCAGTCGGGCGGAGGTGTTATGTTATGTTATGTTATGTTACATACATTTGTAATGCGCACTGCTGCCCCAGCTAAGGGGCGTCCAGGCGCATGGCAGGTAAAAATGCAACACCACAGAAAACACAACAGAAAGGAGGAAAGTGAATTTATTAAAACAAAAAGGTTTTTAAGGCTTTACGAAAGACTAAGAGATCATCTAGCAGTCGCAACTCTACAGGAAGGGAGTTCCAGAGCTCGGCTGCTCTGACCCGGAAAGAACGGCCACCGACCCGACACAGCCTGTATCGGGGGATCACAGTAAGTGCCTGACCCATGGATCTCAGGGGCCGAGTAGGCACATACCAGGACAAAAGGTCCGCAAGAATAGGGGGACCTACCCCCCTCAGAATCTTGAACGCCATACACAGCACTTTAAACTGAATTCTGGCCCTGATAGGCAGCCAGTGCAGTGATCTCAATGTGCTGGAGGCAGAACAAGTACGGGGTAGGCCAACAATAGCTCTCGCCGCTGCGTTCTGGACGCGTTGGAGGCGGGTAACCTCAGCCACATTGGACCCTACCAGAAGAGAGCTGGCATAGTCCAGGCGAGATAACACAGTAGCCTGGACTATCAGCTGCCTGGTGCGATGGTCAAAGAACTTCAAAACAGGGCAAAGCGACCGTAAGATACCAAAGCAACAGGCCGCGATTTTCTTCGTGTGGCCAACGTAGCTGAGGGAGGGATCCATCCATACTCCTAAGTTCTTTAATTCCGTGACCGGACGGGGGGCCGGCCCCAGCTCCATAGGCCACCACCTGTCCCCCCACAGCTCCGATCTCTTACCTACGATCATGATCTCTGTTTTCTTAGCGTTAAGCTGGAGACAGTTGTTCTTCATCCAGCTCGCCACCGCCCTAAGTCCACTCTGAAACCTGGGGGCATCCCGGTCCGCATCCCCGCTGATCGTAACCGCTAGCTGAGTGTCGTCGGCATATGAGACCATAGTCATGCCCCATTGCTTGACGACCTCAGCCAGCGGTCTCACGTAGAGGTTAAACAACGTGGGGCTCAGCGAGGATCCTTGCGGCACCCCCTGTTTCAAAGGATGGAATTGGGACTGGAACGGTGGGACGGCAACGCTAAAGAAACGATCGTCTAGGAAAGACCGGAACCACTGGAGGGCAGGTCCACCCAGCCCAATCTCCTCCATGGCGATGCAACAGGATAGGATGCGAAACAGTATCAAACGCGGCGCTCAAGTCCAATAAGACGAGCGCTGCTGTCTGTCCCGCATCCATCACCGTGCGAAGGTGTTCAGCCATGGAGAGGAGGGCGGTCTCCGTGCTGTGTCCAGCACGGAACCCATTCTGGGTGGGATCCAAGATGTTAGCATGGATAAGGTGAGCCGAAAGAACTTTGTTGACATGGGCCTCCAACACTTTGGTCGGCCACGGAAGTAAGGAGATGGGCCGATAGTTTTCAGGTTTATCTGGATCCAGGGACGGCTTCTTCAAAATGGGAGAAACCACTGCCCGCTTCCAGCTAGCGGGTACCGTGCTTGATTCCAACGAGATGTTAATCAAGGAGTGAACCACGGCCCGTCCCACAAACGACTGTTCTCTAAAAAGAGTCGCTGTAAGCGGATCAGCGGGGGACCCTGATTTAACCTGCAGAGCCAGAAGGTCAAACCCCTCTGCTGTCAACGGGGGCAGCACGTGCAAGGTGGAAGCACCATAGATGTTAATCGGGGGCTCAACCGGAGGCCCTGTACAAGGGAACGTCCGATAGATGTTTTGGACCTTTTCCAAAAAAAAACGAGCGAGAGCCTCACAGTGAGTGGTGGAACCAGTCGACGTAATACAGGCACGCTTTGCCAAAAGATCCTTCATCACTTTAAAGATGGTTTTAGAGGGGTTGGAGCTGTTGCCGAATTCAGTAGTGTAGTAAGCTGCCCGAGCTTGGCAAACAGCCCGATGGTATACTTTGACGGAGGCGAGATAAATAGCTTTTTTCCCGCTATCGTACGCCTTCCGCCAAGCCCTCTCTGCTCGCCTACAACTACCCTTGAGTGTACGTAAGGCGCCATCGTACCACGGACTGGAGTCTCTGGAGCTGACTTTACAAGCGGTAATTGGAATAAGGGCGTCAAGCGCCTTGGAGATCCAGGAGCAGAACTTCTCGTAACCTGAGTCAACCAGCATCGGAGGTTCTAAAGGCTCCTCGGCGAGTACACGATGTAAGTCCTCCAGCCGTAATTTACTCCATTGCCGCCTTGTAACCAGCTTTGCCGGGGGAACAGTAATCATTCCCGGCAAAGGGGTACAGATGGTAACCAAAGAGTGGTCCGTCCAGCCAAGAGGTGTGACGGCGGAGACAGCAGCGTCTGCCAAATTGGTGAAAAAAGGATCTAAGGTATGGCCGCCTGTATGGGTAGGCTGTCGAACCATTTGCACCAGTTGAAGGGCCTCCAGGTCAGCAAGAATACCGCTAACCGAGGGGGAGGTGAGGTTCTCAAAATGTAAGTTGAGGTCTCCCAAAATCGAGAAATTGGAGCAGCCTACCACCAAGGAACTAACCATGTCGGGGAAGGCCGCTCTAAACGCCACATCACTCCCAGGGGGGCGATAAACCACCATCCCCGAGAGTGTGAAATGTGGGGTGACCGAGATCTTAAACACCGCACTTTCACATCCCGCAATGGTCAAGCCAGACCAACTACCAGTGAGGCCAGGTCGCATGGATGCATTGTTTTGGATGCATTGTAGTCGTAGTAGGTGTTTGGCTTGGATTCCTGCGTAGAGTGCATTTCCGTAGTCCAGTCTGCTGCTGACGAGGGCCTGTGCACCATTCTTCTCGTTTCAGTCGAGATCCACTTGTAGATCCTGCAAAGCATGCGGAGGGTGTTGTAGCAGGAAGAGGAGACGGCGTTAACCTGCTTAGACATGGAGAGGGAGGAGCCGAGGATGAATCCTAGATTCCGTGCGTGGTCGGTGGGTGTTGGTGCTGTTCCTAGTGTGGTCGGCCACCAGGAGTCGTACCAGGCTGAGGGGTTGATCCGAGGATGAGGGCCTTGAGAGGGCGGGATGTCGTTGGCGTTGGCGTTGGCGCTGGGGTTGGAGAGTTCCTTTACGATGCTGAAGAGCTCTTTGCTATCGTGTGCGTTGTTATCCAAGTGGTCTTTGAAGGAGGATCTCTTGGCTAATCTCATGAGGTGGTGATGTCTGTGGGTAGCGTCCTTGTGTGCATTCGTGGAGCAATGTCTTCTCCAGTTTTTGGCATGCGCGTTTGGAGGCCTGGAGCTTGTTAGTGAACCATGTGGCCCTCTTGCTGGTGTGGCTGTTGGAGGGTTTCTTGAGCGGGCAAGGGTGTTGGCGCAGTTGTCAATCCACTGTCTGAGGTTGAGGGCTGTGGCGTCAGAGTTGGTGGGGTCGGTGGGTAGGTTCTTGGCGAGGGAGGAGAGTAGCTGGTTTTCGGTGACTTTGCTCCAGCAGCGGCGAGGCAGCTGTTGGGTGCGATGGTGCGTGGTTGGTTTCTTGAATGTGAAGTGGATGCAGTGGTGGTGGGTCCAGTGAAGTTCGGTAGTGTGATTGAAGGCGACGTGGGAGCCTGTGGAGAAGATGGGGTCAAGCGTGTGGCCAGCGGCGTGGGTGGGTGTGGTGACGAGTTGTCTGAGGCCAAGGTTGGCGAGGTTGGCGATCAGGGTGGCGTAGTTGTCGTCGTTGTTGTTCTCCAGGTGGAAGTTCAGGTCCCCGTAGAGGATGTAGTTCGTGGAGGCGAGTGCGTGGGTGCTGGCTAGGTCGGCAATGGAGTCGCTGAACTGAGCCCAGGGTCCGGGTGGTCTGTAGATGAGTGTTCCTCTGAGGGTGGTGTTTGGGTCGGTGTGTATCCAGAAGTGCAGGTGTTCAGCAGTGTTGAGGGTGTCATCTGCGTTGGTGGCGACTTTGAGGGTTGACTAGTGGATGATGGCTATTCCTCCTCTGATTCCGTTGGCGCAATCCCTGAGGGTGATCTTGTAGCCGTCCGGGATGGCTATGACGATGTTGGGCGCCGAGGAGTCGTTCCACCAGGTGTCGGTCAGGAAGGGCACGTCTGGGGCAGAGGTGTCGAGCAGATCCCAGAGCTCGACGGCGTGTTTGCATGCGGAGCGGGTATTGAGGAGTATGCAGGGGAGGTGGTTAGGTCCAGTCCTTGGAGGTTTGGTGTTTCTGTCGCAGGTGAAGCTGCAAGTACGGCAGGAGGAGGGTCCGTTTCGGGGCGGCCTGGAAGCAGGTATGGTTTCGGCCGGCGTTGAGTGCGTGGAGGCGGCTGGCGTCGTGGAGTCCGGTGTCGTGGCGTTCGTGGGGTCCAGGGGTTCTGGCTCTGGGCGAAGACGGTCTTCCCTTAGGTGCTTCCTGAAGAGAGTACTGGGCTGTTCCTGGGGTATAGGTGCAGGTCACTAGGATTTGGATATGAAAAAGGTGGGTAAATGGTAACCATCCAGTGGGTATCCATTTTGTTGGATATAATGGCCTCACACACCCTTGCAGGTGTCATGCTTCATCATGGGCAATGCTCCTCGTTGGGTGGGCGGTGCAATAACCAACGGGCTACACCTCAAAGAGGGGCTCTTTGGCGGAGATCTTTTTATCCAACTGCCCATGGGTGAAGTGTGGGTGAGGGGCCAGAATAGTAGTAGACGGAAGGTGAATGATAAAATAACGCAGGGGTACCAGAAGGAACTTTATTCGGGTGGTCCCGTGCGCTAACTAAAAACAATAGTTAGTTTGGGAGGTCTGGAAAATGATGTATTCCGCACTCAAGACTATACTAAAAAGTGAAGGTAGTGGTCGACATGTTTCTCGCTTCGGGTATATTCACCCGCGATTCATCAGGACCTATAAAAAGTGTTCGCTGTCTACAGTATTGCTGATCTAACTAAGTATCAGTGCTTACAACAACAAATGAAGTACCTGCTTGTACATTGTTCCATGCCTGGTTTAGGAAACAAAAGGAGAAGATAGGGAATTACATCTCTCAAGCAAGTATAGTACAGTGATCCGCATTCATTCTGACCTGGTGCACTCTGTGGCATGCTAGTGTTGGTGACTACTAGCACGTCGTGAAAGGTAAAATCATACTAGTGAAACACCTCCAGGTGTGCCTTCTCGGCCTGCATAGGAGGAGGCTTGGGAGGGAGGAGTAGCGGGGAGGCCATGGGTGTGCTGGGGGGCGGGACCAGAGGGAGGCAGCAGCAGGAAAGGCCGGGTAGGGAGCGGTGGGGCGGAGGGGAAGACGGCGGCAGAACGGGGCACAAGCAGCAGTAAATGCAGCAGCAGGTCGCGAGTGGCAGTGTGGGGGCGTCCTGCCTGCAAGCAGGGTCAAAGGTCGTCATCAGAGTAGGTTAAAAACATTAATGTTGAGCGAGTGGGGAAGTTTGCGTAGTCTCATCTTAAATGTTTAAGAGGTAGGGCTGAGTCCATTGGGCATTAGAAAGAGACTTTGAGCTTCACACTAATGGAGGGATAGTTTTTGGATATGTTCAAAAAAGGAAGGAGTAGAACTACTAAAATGCCCCGACATCTATGCCCATTCCTCCAGGTCTGTCAAGGAGAACAGGATGGACAACAGTGTTAAATGTTGCCAACAGACTGAACAAATTCATGGTACAGTAATCATCTTAAGAAAGTGGATTATTTGGTGAGGGCAGTCGCCTACCTGAAGGCTTAATTACACTAACTTGACAGGGGGAATACCAAAGTCACTAAATTAACCTGCCTGGTAACTATGGGACAGAGCAGACAGCCATAACTGAGGGAAATGCACTAGTTATTAATGCAGTACCAAAACCGCAGTAAAGCCAGAACAACAAACAATAAAAAAAACAAAAAAGATTTAGAAAAACAGAGTAAAATGTAATTAACAAAGTGATACAAAAATTACCAAAAACCCATAAAGGGAGGCGGAGAAATTATTATTTAAAGTTCTAATTAAAAATAGCACCAAAAAGCTAAAGATAGTTCATGGAAGCAGTAGAGCGAGTCCTAGGCACAATTTCAGGACGACCGTAATAGGGCGTAGGGCAGGTACACCAACTCTGTTTTTCCAGTCAAAGATTTTACCTTCTCGTCTTAGTCAAAATATTCGACCAGCCTGAAACTTTATCAGAGGAAGTTGCATCGAAATAAGACACTAATGCTGCGAAATCCTGCCTGCTGGCGGCTCAGAAGGTCCCCAAATTCCAAAGTTTTTTTTGTTAGTCACAACACTTAAGGGTTTCTGGTGCAGCTGCTCTGGGTCACTTCTAAGACTGCAAGGACCTCAAGGACAGCACTTAGGGCCAGGGCTCACTCCAGCAGAGGCCACCAACAAGGTCCACTTGGTACCGGTCAACTAATCACTTCAGGAAAAAAGCCTCTTGTAACTTGTGGTAATGTAGCCACACAGGAGTGTCAGTCAACTGACCCTTGGAGCCCATTAGCAATGCAAGTGGGAGGGGGTAGTTCCTTTTTTAATGTTAAATGAAAGTAATTTTAGGAAGCATATGGATACCCACTCAACTTGAACAGGGGGTTTGTATGGCATAGAATGGCATAGAATGTTAATGCTGTCCTCATTATAAAGTCATTACATAGTAACCCCATTGAGAAACTTGCACTGTTTGTTTTATCATCATTGTAATATACTAATAACGTATATGTTTATTGTAGGGTGAAAATTCTATTCAACCCCACTTACATGACAGAAAAAGATTAAGTCTTGAAAAAGATGGTGTAATTTACTGTATCCATCGAAACGAGTCAATGCACTTTTCATGTACAATTCAAGATCCCAGCACTTTTTTTAAAATACAGATTTTATCCTTGTATAAAACAGAGTGAGATCATAGGCAAATTGAATGAACAAATCGTATTGAACAAATTTAATGTCTTACATGTTTCTGTTTTTGTGATTATGCGGGTCATAATCTACTATGTATTAGCTTAATTTCTCTGCATTCCTTTGTAAACATTCTTATTGATTTTTACCTTGTGTGATATATTATACTGTGCTTTTAACATTATTTGTATAAACTTTTCCATTGAATAAATACAATAGCTTTTTATATTTGTTTACTCATTATTGTTTATTATTGTGCTTAATTGTGAAGTTAGATCAAGGGGATCGATCTTTCTTAGGTGTTTGAACCTCATTTCCCTTGATAGTTTAAGGGGTACCTCTCAATTTTTATACTTAGATACAATTAGCAACACAATCCCCATTACTTAGCAGCTAAATTGGCTTTTGTCACTTAGTTTTACCCTACCAGTGATATTATCCTGGATCTCTATCCTCCTACCCTCTGGAACACACACATTTGATTGTCAAATATGAAATGTTGCCCGAATCAACATGGGATTGCAAAGGAAGTATTCAAGGAGGAACACATGCAAAACAAAAAGACAGCTCAACAGATTTCCATGAATGGCACTGACAGAACAGGACTGGCAATCAGAGGGGGTCAACAGGCTGCGTTTGCAGAAACCAAGGCATTGTCTACATTGATTATAGATCTGACTAAATTGTTGCACAATAAAATAATAAAATCCTAGTAGTCATTACAAATTTGACCTACTTTTATGGAGGTGGGGATTACAGTGAAACATGCAAAAGACCAGGGTGAGATTCTGCTTTGGGTGTATGCACTAAAAGAGCAAAATCATCTATACACTATATCTAAAAACATAAGTTGATAGGAAAAGGTTCTGAAAACACTACTTATCAGGGGCATTTTTACAGGAAGACTATTTTAAATTGCTCCCATCACGTAAAGAACCCTATCCTGGACAGGATCAAGAAATCGATGCCCAGTAACAAGAAGGGTCTGTGAAATGATGTCATGAACTGGTTAAACTTTTTTAATATGTAAATGTGCTTCAATTGGTAATAGCACAGGTCACAATCAACTTTGGCCAAGCTAATCGAAGAGAAGGAAGTCACAACATTTATCTATGGGAAAGAACATACTTTAAAAACAGGATTTTCCATTTAAGTTAATGTTAAAGTAGAACAACAGTTTTGTCTACCGAGATAGATAAAGCAGCCACAACACTGGGCCTAGAGAGGAGGCAGATCAACAATTATCAAAAAGGAAGGACGACTGGCCCAGTCACGCCCAGATATGATTGGCACTTGAGGCGGGGGTGGCTGAACATAACAATGCAAGGAGTTGAGGGGCGCGGCTCCCGCCATCGGTGACAGAATGTGAAAAGGATCTACACTGTGTCCGAGGACGGAGGAAGTGCTATTTTGCAGCAGGGTATGCCCCAAGAAGTGTATGGGGCCCTTGGCAAAAGTATTGGGGGATTAACCTAGTTATATAACTGCCCCTGGGTTAAAGACAGGTTCCATCTGCAGGGCGAAAGGGAAAAAGTGAAGAGTGTACGCTATCTGGGCATGAATTAAAATTGTATGCAGTCTGCCATACCCCATAAGTGAAGTAAAGACTTAATTTGAAATAACTACCTTGCAACTAATTTCTGTACCTGCTGTGCTTTGCAATATCTTGTACTACGTGATGAGCATGTTTAATAAAAAAGAGTTCAAAAAAACAATTTTCAAAGAAAGCTAAACTGGGATGAAAAGAGCACATAAGACTGTCCAGTACATTCACATTTAGAATAGATTGGGCACTCCAAAAGCAGGCCACCAAGGAATGTTTGGTAGCCTTTGCTGCACTCTGTCCCAATTCACTAAGAAATTAATTGTTCGGATGATCCAACATTACTGGTTCCCATTACAATTTGTCCTTTAACTTTCTATCAACAAGCAGGTACTTGGGGAACCACCTTCCATGAGAGAGCTCTGTGAAAGGGGTACAGGGGAGAAGAGGGAGTTAACAGAGTTGAAGGATATGACGCTTCATCTTGTTTAATGTTACAAATGTTTGCCATACGTTGCTATGGATGCTCAGTCTTGCAGATGAGATTTATTGGTATTTTCGCAGCAGGAAATATTGAGATTTTGCTTTCTAAGGCTTTCTAGTACAAGGATGCAACATCTAATTTTTGTTCCCCTGGTAGAGTACAAAAATATATTTTATGACATTTCATGAAATGGAACTCCTCATTACCAACAGTGTGGAATTTAATTGTAGCGTTTATCCAAGAGAGACATGAAAACTACATACAAAGTGACTGTCACAACTCTAAGCAATTTCAATATCCATTTAAAAATTAAGGTCACGACTACAGAAACTGCCTTATTAGGAGTGCCCCAGAATTCCAGAAAGTAGGCTTCTTTAGGGGGACATTTGAGATCCAGCTATGCTACTCCAAAATATAAAGAGAGAGGATCTCCTTAGATTTATTAGACGATCCATAATGTGAGTGGGGAACTGGAAGCAATGCTTACTAAAGAAACTGTTCCTCACTTTTAAGACAGAATTAACAAGGCTAATAAACTATTCGCAATTTGTGTCTGTATTTATTGACATATAATTACTAGAGTAATCTAGGTTAAAGACAAATGACAGGGAAGGTTGAGGAAAGGGAGGGAGGAGGATATTTGCTTATGAGGGGCAAAGAAAATGTCAGAGGAACAGTTTCAAACTGATCAGGAGTTCGCTGTTCATCAGGAGGAGGCCCATTCACCATCAGCTTTTTTAATATGGCTTGGATGTCTGTAAAGCTGTGGCATTTTGCATGAGTCAGTCAGTTCATACCATAGCTCAATACCTGCTCAGTTGAGTTGGATTCCTCCTAGCTTTTTCCTTCGCCATTTAGTAATAGATAGTGTAATGCATTTGTTGGAGCTTAGCTTCCTTCCCAACTTAGACTGGGTGAATAGGTCTCAGAGATATTAGATAGTAATATGGTGTGTTGCCTTCCAGATGGTTTAGAGGGTATAAAATATAACCTGTTTGATCAGCAGCCAGTTTAATTTTGTACGATAAGTGGACGCAAGATGTATTTCAAGACCAACATGATTCTGATGGCTCTATTTTCGACCATCTATAATCTTTTATGGGGCATAGAGAAAAACAGATAAACAGTAAAATAACCTGCATAGGACAAGGGCTTGCAGGAGGACAATTCATTTGTGTAAACTGCGAGGTCACAACCAGAAGAGACACGCCGAAGAAAACGCTTACATTTCGGAGGCTACTGGACGTATCAAGGTCCGTCGAGCCGATATTGGCATTTAACTGAATCACAGCCATCATAAATTGCCGGGACTCCATTCCTATCGAACTTACACCGGAATCGGCACCATTGACCTTGTATCTTCATATGGGGAACATCATACAATTGTACGAACGGTTCAACGAGTCAACATACTACGCTTTGGCATCCCAAAATCAAAAAGGCTTTTTTGATTCTCTACTCGTGAGCAAGCCTTGAAAAAAGCCCTGTGGGCGGAATGCACGTCGGCTGCTGCTGTGCCAACACACGTTTGATATGAAATAAAACACCCAAGATCTGATTGGAGAGTGTACTTTTATTGGAGCTGAGTCGTGGGAAATTGATCTCAAGTCATCTAATATTTTGTTATGGAAAAATTCCCTGGAGACAATATATATTTAAATTGGATTATATAAATAATGATCAGGTGTGCTCGGGTGCAGTAGATATAACTCAGAGTAGTTAGTACAGAAGAAACAACTTCTAAGATAACTAATACGGTTCAACAGCATGATGACTTGCTCGAGACAATGCAGTTAAAAATCGAGGACTTGGAAAATCCCCAGAGGAGAACATAATCTGAAATTTTTT
Organism: Lissotriton vulgaris; assembly: GCF_964263255.1. Taxonomy (NCBI): domain Eukaryota; kingdom Metazoa; phylum Chordata; class Amphibia; order Caudata; family Salamandridae; genus Lissotriton; species Lissotriton vulgaris. The sequence goes on from NC_141689.1 coordinate 473,345,172, forward strand.
GGCATTCTGGAAGGGCAAGTAGGGTCAGACCATAGGGCCTTTGTGGTACAAATATTGCAGAAGGCTTTTCCGGGCCTGGGGGACTGGGACTGGGATTGCCAGATACAAAGAGCCCACAGACTGCCATTTGTACAACGTAGGCAGGATGCTCGCTATCCACGCCCTTTTCTTATTTATATTGGAAACGTTTTGCGCTGACAAGCTGTCTCTTTGAAGGCTAGACCTAGAGCACCTGTTTCTGTGGAGTCGTTTTCTATTTTTTTCGTTCGGATTTTTGTAAAGCAACAATGGATAGGCGTTGGCAGTTTAGACAATTGATTGACCCATTAAAAACTACTGGGGTACCAGTGTATCTGCACGAACCGGCACATCTGAAGGCAGTACGGGGGTGGGGGGGGGGGGTGGAGGGGGGGGGACAAGCATATTTCTTTGTGTCTGGAAGCACTCCACAGATGGTAGAAAGGGGGGGCAGTATAAGGATAAGGGTCTGGGACTGATTTATGCTCATGTTGAGGGATGGTTATGGTAAAATATATTTCTCTATATTGTTTTTTTTCTTGCTTTTCTTTTTTCTTATTCTCTCCTGGCATATGATGTCCAATATTCTAGTGGGCACCTTGCACCAGTCCAAAAGACCCTTATTGATGAGGCGAGTTAAGCAAGTTGTTTTACCAGTCTATAATCTCATGAATGATCATATGACAGTACACCACACAAGGTATACATCAAATATATATGTATTTATTCTAAACACAACCCCTCTGGTCTCCTTATGAGGTCAGAGGGTTATTTATTTATTTTATTTATTGAAAGAGTTTTATATAGCGCTGGCTAGACCCGAAGGTATCAGAGTGCTTTACATGAAAATCAACAAAGTATTAGAAAAAGATAAACAATTACAAAATACATCACAAAAACAGGTAATACATTATGAGCGGAGAGAAAGGAGAGAAAAAAATGTAGTGGAGGGGGCAGAGGAGAAGAGACAGGGAGGATAAGGGGAGGGACAAAAGGAAGTCTGTCTAAGGACCGACTGGGTAGGTGACGACCAAGGAGGGAATCCACGGCCCATTTCCCTTGTAGCTAAACCAGGTAGCTCCATCAGGCATCAGACAAAATAGCTAGGTCTCAAATTGACTAGGGAAAATTCAAAGATAGACAGGGTGGGGGCTAAGGGCCAGGACAAGAGAGGGCAAAGGTCAGTAGCAGGGAAGTGGAGAAGAGTAGAGCGGGAAGGGGTAGGGTGTAGGGGGAGGAGGGAGTGTACAGGTCAGGAGATAGCATTAGTCCTAAAACCAGCGAGAGTAAGCTGTGTATATCCTACATACTATAGCACCCATTATGTATATAAATAGATATGCAGCTGATGGGAGAAAAACTACAGTTTAAATCAATTTCAAGAGACCTGAATTACTGCAAGATAAAGTCAATAAATAACAGCAGATCGGCAGAAGGATGGGACACACCAGATTAGCAGAAGGGCGCAGGTCCCAGATGGATGCCCCTGAGTCGGTAGCCGCTACAAGATGGCTGCCAGTTGAGAGTGGAAACAGCCTAGTTTTGAAATTGCCTGTGGGAAAGTGGCTGAGGTAGATTGCCAGAGTCAAAGTCAGAAGTGGTCTAGCATGAGATTTGCTGTGATAGAGCGATTGAACAAAGACAAAAACAAAATCTCGTGATAACAGTCCGTTATTTCCCATTGCCAGAGCTCAGATCCAAACAATCAGCAAGCAATGCGGGGAGCCGATCGGGTGATCCGAGCAGACTGGGCCGGTAACGAGCCCTAAAGAGGAGCCACGGGAATAAATTATGTGCGCATCGATGGGCTCACCGGTGGATGCAGCTGAGAGAGCGCGTCGGGTCGTGTGGAGATGGCAGCCAGGCTGTTGAGCGCTACAAGGCTGAGGTCATCATGGCCAACTAAAAGCACCCAAGCAGAAGACCGTGGCAGGATGTCGGGATGTCTCTGCAGCTCGCCAAAGGCTTGCACCAGGGACCCAACCTCCGTCTGAGACCCGCTGATGAAAAAGGCGAGTCAGGCGGAGGGGGTCCACGCAGGGAACGGCGCACTGCATCGCGCCGCCAACTTCAAAGGCGGCGCTCGATGGATCCAATAGGTGCTGCCCGACCCGCGCCTGTCCCAATCCATCCCTGGTCAGCTTGCAGGGGGGTACGGTCGCGGGAGGCGACACAGCCTTATCAACGTGCAAGCGCCACCATCAGGCGTTAAGGCGATCGGCACTCTCTGGTTGCGACTACACGGGGGACGTGGGCTCCTCGATCACGGAGAGAGCAGCCCCGGGAAGCCTCGTCGAGGAGACCTTAAATCACTGGCCAGAGTCCGCTGCCGACAGGAGTCGTCCAGTGACCTAAAAATCGAGTGTTCTATGGAAATTCAGTTAAGGAGCATACTGCTGAGATATTTAGTCGGTTTTGATGGCTCGGATTTACGCCGATGGCGATCCCTTAACTCGGGAGTCCGATGGGAGAGCTCCTTCACCGTTGGCCATACAATGAACTTAAATAGCATACGATATGTTGCACAGTATACGTTATGCCCTAGGGTCCTCACAAACCATATACTAAAATAGTGGTATAAAAACCACGTGAGGGTTAAAAAGCAGGCCTAGGGCCTGTAGAACCACTGGGGCAACCAGGAACCACCCATTTAAGGACGCAGGAGACCCACTGGGGACGCGTGCAGTGTCTAAACACAGCCGCAAATCACTATTGACTTTCTATGGGGAACGAACAAGTTACAATTTTAAAGATTAAGGGCACTTCGAGGTGAACTACGATGGAACCCTTTCAGACTAGGACACTTCGAGAGTCAAGACCCACGGGAGCACCAGAGTACTCATGTTACCTCACCTAGGGAAGACGGGTGCATAGGTGTCTTTTGGTGTCGGGTTTCGTTGAGGATTCAAATGGAGAGCTGCGAAGAAATGCTGCAGGTGACCAGAGGAAGAGTGTCCGGGTGGATCCAAGGGTAAATCGGAGATGTGAACAAGCATTGGAAATGCAATAGGTCTCGCATTAGGAAAGTTTGAGCTATTGGTCTTATAAATGACATTTTTTTTTATTTATGTGTTTTTTTTAAAATAGCTAAATTAATAGCTTTGTCATTTACAATGCCAATAGTTATCACTTTCGCAAATGGACACCTGTAGCATTTGAAATGCAACATGTTTTGTATTTACGTGACTTAGATGTATTGATATTACAAATAACAATGGCTTTTAATGTATTTAAATAATTATTACTTAAACAATGTATTTAATTTGTAATGGCAATAGCTTAAACTTTTGTAAATAACTTTTGTTAAGATTATGTTCAGTGTTTTGTATTGCGACGAAAATCCAAGAACAGAAGTGAAATATTAACTTTTTTTGTGATTTGTAAGACCTTAATCAGATTTGACAGCTTGACGTTCCAATCACTGCAGTTTTCAGTGGTGACCATTAAACTGACTAAACCATCCTTCCACCTTACTGTGTTTATAGTACCCATTGGGAATACACCCATATTTCTGCTGAAATCTCTGTTGATTCACATGAAGTGAATGTAAGCTATGCTTCAGGCATTCTTCTGAAAACACAGTCAGGTCCTGAAAACAGATTTCCAGTGCCTGTGATGTAAACCTTTCCTATTTATGTCAGAACTATCTGAACCACGTCAATATACCAGTGAAGTGCGAAGCCCATTGAGTTGCTAAAGTTATTCTTTATTTATAAGATCCAGAAGCCTTTGTTTGTGTCCATTCTCATACTACTAACAAATGCCAGTATTCATTTGTCTGCAGGCACATATAGGCCACTGTCAATAAAAATGCTGGGAGACACATGTATAGTAAAACACAAATGCAACTGCTGTTCATGGTAAGTGCTCTGATACTTTCGGGTCGAGTTCGCGCTATGTAACACTCCAAAACAACAAATAAACAAATAATCTTGTATAACACTATATAAATAACACATTTGGCAATGGCAATGCTTGTTGGTAGCAAGCAAGGACAGTGTTGTTGTGGTGGTGTCCCCGAGTGATGTGGTGGTGTCCCCGAGTGATGGCGGTTGGAGTTGGAGGGGGGAGTTGGAGGGTGGAGTTGGAGGGTGGAGTTGGAGGGGGGAGTTGGAGGGTAGAGCTTGAGTTGAAGGGTGGAGTTTTTAGTTGGAGGGTGGAGTATGCAGACAAGGCCACAGTTACAGCGGTTCAAGGACTTGCTGCCAAAGCGTCCACCCTGGGTACTAAGAGAAACTGACTAGGGGAGTGGAAAGGTCTCCTGTTGTCACAGCTGGCCAACACATCACTGCGGAGGAAAAACTCAAGCAACCCCTGGTGCTTGAGTTTGGACTAGGAACCAACTGGCTACAAAAGGCCTGAAAGAAGACATGGCAGAGGTACACATGACCGGATAAAACGGTCAGAGACTTGCAGTTTCACAGCCTGTTTGACATTGCATCGTACGAAGATTTAAAATAAATATATATATTTTCAAAAAATGCACAGCATCACTGAATGAAAGGTATGAACGATTCCTGCAGTGGAGCAATACATCACCAACAAGCTCTTGGCATTGCTGTGGTGGGGGTGGGGGAGTGCATTCCTTTCAAGTCCGATGCGGGGTAGGGGAGGGGGGGGGGGGGAGATCAAAGGAAAGGCGCGAGAGCCAGCATATGGAGAGTGAGGGGGTGTACAGCCTGCCTCACATGAAGTGGCGGTGGAGCGCGGCTATGTTAGAAGCCACCGAGCTGCTAATAATACTGCTAATAATAGGTGTATGGGCACCATTTTAAAGTTAACGTGAGGCCGAACTGCTAACTAAACTATGAGACATGTCTCGTACCTATACTTCAGCCAGGTTAGCAATTACTTTGCATCAGTAAAAACGCAGTACTCTTGTCCTTTTATTCTAAAGCAATGCATGCTGGTACTTGTAGTCTTGCTTCTCATCAATGGATTGTAGTACACTTTATAAAAGCCACCGGAATTAATGTTATCCTTAATTACGTATTTAAATTCAGCAGTTGAAGATTTTAGTCTACAGTAAACTGGCTTACTGTTGCGATCTACCAAAGATGTATACATCCATGTTCATGGTGTAATTAATTAAGCCTGGGGAATACGTACACAGACTAGTCTGCCTTTTTATTTTGCATAAACATAACTCACGCTATCGGATGAGATCTCTACTACATGGTCAGTGTTCTTTGCATTAACTGTGTAACACTCAAACACACTGCTACAAAGACATGTTGAAGTTTGCTGCTCACTTTCCGCCCACTCCTTAACCCACGGCAGCTACTTTAAACATTGCTTATATTCAGAATACGAAAGCATTTAAAAATGATGATATGGCGGAGTACATGTTCTTTTTACAGAATGTGTGTTCCATGCCAGGGAGGGCGATCACCGAAGCCTCTGGTTTCCAATGATTTTAAGTCTGTCCAAGAGACACCCTGCCACGCGCCATCGGAGCTCTGGTTCCGCCCGCATAGCTTAACAGAAAATAATGTCATTCTTACATACCAGCCGGCGCAAAATGAGCATATTGGAACAATTACGAACTGCTAGCATTAACAACTCATCTGATGGAGAAAAATACAATCCCAGTGAAGGTTTATTTGGATATTTTTTATAACTCTGTTGCCTAAAGTCCGTTAATTAATGTTCATATTATTTTTCTGACCGCGGTTTCCTTGGTCTGCTTAAGCTTTCTGCGAATGTTGTCCTTTACAGTACTCGCATGCTGCAATGGTGAAAGGGAAGGTGGGGTGGGGGGGTTGGAGATCGAAACCTGACACAGACAGAAGAAATGCGTGCAGACGCAAAACTTGGAAATTAGGCTGGGGCGGCCGTCGTACTGATGATACCGTGAAAGAGAAGGTGGGGTGGGGGGGTGAGAGATCGAAACCTGACACAGACAGAAGAAATGCGTGCAGACGCAATTCTTGGAGATTAGGCTGGGGCGGCCGGCCATGAAATTGAAGGCACGTGAAAGCCTTTGATGCCGCAGGGGGTGGAGCGGCACCAAGCTGGGCAACAGATGGCTGACAATTTGATGCTGTGCACGCGCATTTTAGGTCAATGCGCTTGTGCATTGATCTAAAACCGCACGGGCACAGCACCAAATCGCCAGTTGGGTAAAGTCTATTTAAGTGCCTATAGTCTAGCTCTGCTCAATGCGCATGCGCATTGAGAGGCGAGACCTAAAATCCTGAACGCAGAGGGGACAGAGTCTGGGTTACTAGCCAGTGACCAGGATGGCGACAGAAAGATGCCAGCCGATGTCAGGTGTTTTCAGGTGAAAGAGGTGAAGCTTGACTCTTTAGCCACGAGGACCAGGAGGCGTCGATGACGACCAGGAGCTGGATTCGAGCTGTCCCACGAAGGATGTTGAGTGCTGCATTGTCAGAATCCGGATTTGACCCAACAAGCCTTGGCAACAGCAACCCATGCAAGATGACAACATTGGCTTCGGTGCAGACCAGCAAGGTCTGAGGGACTCCTCCTTTGAAGGGGAGTCAGAGCATATCTGGAGCAACCAGGAAAGCTCAAGAAACAAAGGATTGGCCTTCATGGGGGCTCACTAGCCAACGGACTAGGAACCACGAAGGAGCCTCGAGCTGCGGTGAAGAAAAGGGATTCACGGGTCACTCGTGGAGTGCTGGCCTCTGTACTTCGGTGCAAAAGGTGCTCTGAGCAGGGGCTTCAAATACCCCAATGCACAACTTCGGGATACCTCGGTAAGTAGGTGCAGTCGCAAAAATGCAGGATGTCCAGGAGTTCCGGTCCCACGTCTCTCGTGTCAGCTACAGGTCTCAGCTCTGCTGGGAACTTGTGTCCGCTTCAGAGATGTCAGGAAGTCCGTGTCCTGTGTCGCAGATTCATCGGGATCTGGCGGGAGCCTCGAAAATGCAGACCGGCAAAGATGCTTCTTTGGTGCCTGTTTGAACAGGGAGATCACTCCTTAACCTCAAGGGAGATTCTTCAGTCTTTCAGTCTAAATGAAATGTCGAAGGTCCAAGATTTCTTCTTCAGAGTTTCGTCCAGGATAATCTAAAGTCCTAGGGACTGGGTTCCTATACTTATACTAAGTTTAGGGGTTGGGCTAACTCTAGGGTACCATCTATGGGAGGACCGGGGGAGGGGGCGGTTACATCACTTCCCCTTTGTCCAGTTTCACGCCAGAGCCGGGGCAGAGTGCCCCAGCAACCGGTTTGAACTGGGAAATGCATGGAGCACCTTGTGTGCCCCAGGCAGTGTCTGAAAAGCATTTACTGAATGCAACCCACTCTGCCCCTATACACTAAAGCCTGTCTGGGGAGGTGCCAGCACCTCCCTGGACAGGAAACCTATGTCCAGGCCTCCTCTGCCGGAGTTTCGCTGTGGCAGCAGCATCCATTTTGTGATGCTGGGGCTCTGTTTAACTTTAACCGGGTATACTAGTGTGTACATGTCTTCTCCCTCTAGAAGGGTGGAATGCTACCCCCGCCGCCAGAACTGGCAGTGGGGGAGAGAGGGGGGTTAGTATTCCAAAGTGTTTGACACCAAACACGACATGTTTTTATAAAGCCAAACCAAAGTTAGCATTAACCGCAAGGATTATAATGCACTTAAGAGTATATGGTATGGCTATATCATAGAACAGCTATAAGGAGATATTTCCGAAAGCTGCAGAGGGGCTAAGCTCATGCTAGGGCACTCTCTCACACAAAACCAAACACTCTGCCTTCAGGATTGTCAAGGCGCCTGCCATAGGAGTGACTTATAGGTTACTGTGTATATATATATATATATATATACATATATATATATATATATATACATATATATATATATATAATTATAATATCTAAGTAAGGGGTGCTTACACCACCTTACCCAGGCTGCAAGTGCATATATATATATATGCCGTAATCGTTGTAATTAGAAACATTGACAGTATTTTTTCTGTTTCTAATACCATGTGATGGCACATTGCACTTTAAAAGGGTGATCAGCCCTCGTGACGGTGTCATGTGATCAAGGCTATCTCTAGCCGAAACGCGTCATGGCGGACTGGTGCTGGGCCACTATCTAAAATAAAAAAGATTTGCACCAAACTACGGGTCTTGCTGGTTCCTGTGTCCACTGATCGGCTGATTGGCTGTGTGTTGTTCAAGGAGCGCCACGTACCTCGTATCCTAGCTGGGAAGCTTCACCGGCTTGTTGCGAGACCCCTCCTCGCTTTGGGCGAAGTTGCAGCGAGAAGCAACTTTCCTGCTTGGAAATTTTCAAAAGCTCCGTGTACGGAGAAAGCTGCCACGCCCCAGGGTTCATCGGATCTAACTGCCGCGTTCGTGAGGAAAACCCGGAAGTGGTTCGGAGGTTACGGATCGACGTCGGTTGGTCCGGACATCCTGAGCCTGCTGAGCGAGTACCAGGAGTGGCAGGCAAACGGACCGTGATATTTCCCTGTGAGGAGTTCCAAAAACGCTATCCGAGGACTACCGGTAGGACGCGTTTTTGAGTGTGCTTGTTGTTTGCATTTGCCCAGTATCACCATGTCCGCAGACACGTTAAGGGGGCGCATGGAGGCGTCTAAGGGTATGTTTACGGACCCCCCGGCTGGGGAGTCCGTTGCTCATCCCAGTTTAAAAGCTGCACCGGAGCAGAGCTCTGGATTAAAAGAACTGTTCAAGAAGTTGGAAAAGTGCAGCAAGAGTGAACAGTCGAAATGGTGGGAGCATACATCATTATCTGGTTACCTAGAGGTGGGTCGCGTGCCTAGGGGTCTGAGAATTTTACTGGCTCCATCATATGAAAAACCAGACCCCCAAATGTTAGCTGACTGGGCACAATGTAACCTAGAAAACTCCAAACGCTTGATGGGAATCCTAATACAATACGCTGAAAGCGATAGGATAAAGTTACTTGCGGAGATTGAAGTTATTAACACTGAAATAGAGAAATTTCCTCCTTCTGCGGAAATAACCAAATATAGAGAGGATATGGCTGCAAGACTCAAGCGGGAGGAAGATATTATAAAGAAGAGGAAGGCATACAAATTCCAGCGTGACCGGCTGGATTATGAGAATGGCCAAATTTTCACGTTTGCTAAGCGTTACGACAAAATTAAACAGCGGCATGGTAAAGAGATTTTGAATACAACTCCCTCCACAAATACTGATAAGAATACATCTGTGACAACTCAATTAATGGAAGTATCCTCTGTATCGGGAGAAAGCTCACAATATGAGAGTGAATCCGAAACGGAAGTTAGACGCCAACAGATGTCGGGGTTTTGCAGATTTACCCCAGGGCAAGAGATGGAAATGGTGACCCAAGATCGAAAGCTCACCCTCCGCTCTGGGACACAATCAGCCGCCGCCGGTGCAAGAACAGGAAACGCGCAGAAAGGCGGGTCTGCAACAAACGACGCAAACACAAATGGCAAGCCGCGAAAACAGCGCACCAGAAAACAATGGAACAAAACACAGGTAGCGCAACAGTAACAATATCAGCTACCTCAGAGGTTGTCCAAGCAAATGCGCAAGCGGTCATCAATCTGTCGGATGTCAACTTGACTCCCAAGGAAATTACAATACTCTCACTGGGACTTTCGTACAGTCCGAAGGAAAATTTTGACTATGCGACCACGAAAATCGATGTTTTTAAATTTGTTCGCAAGCTGAAGTTAAGGAAGCACTTTGCTTCGCGCAGTAGCTCCAATGACGATACTGGTAATATCAGTGAAGTGAGTGCTCCAACTACAATCTTATCTGGCAGTGAAGGTGAACCCACGGTGCTGGGAGCAGCGCTAACACAGGAGCTATTCGAACTACATCGAGAGGAGTTTGGTCCCACGACTGAGAGTCAGGACGCATTGGGGGGTGAACCATTACCAACATCATGTGCAACGAATTTCAGGTTAAAATCGAAATTCTGCCCCCTAATGTTAAAAGACAATATTGACATCTTCCACGAACGCGTTGTCACACAACTCAAGGAACTTCAAATTAAAACGGCAAACCAAATCAAACGATATGACCACAAAGATAAGGAATACCACATGTTAATTAAAAAACTGAGAGCCAACAAGAACCTGGTGATAAGACAATCCGACAAGGGGGGTAACGTGGTCCTTTGGCCACGCAAAATGTACCTAGAAGAGGCCCACAAGCAACTTAACGATAGAGAGTGCTATCGTCGAATCTCCATGCAAGAGGCGTTAAACTCAAGGAATGAAATCTACCTCAGATTATCAGCGTGGAGGAGTAAGGGCCTCATTTCAATGGATGAATACAAGTTTTTGAAAAAAGACTACCCGGTTACTCCGGTAATATATTTCATCCCTAAAGTACATAAATGTATAAATCAACCCCCTGGAAGGCCCATAATATCTGCCTGTAACAGCTTACTTGAGAACATGAGCAGATATATTGACTATTTCCTACAGGATTTTGTGAGGGGCCTTCCTTCATTTATATTAGACACCAGTGACTTGTTGAGAAAGATTCAGGATTTTCAATGGTGCCCTAATTATGTCCTGGTATCCATGGACGTTACATCGCTGTACACCAGCATATTCCATATAGATGGTTTAAGGGCTGTGCAACACTTTTTAGAGAAAAGAAATTTGTGCTTCCATGAGCATTCGAAAATGTTGTTGGACATGATTAATATTTGCCTAGAAAATAACATCTTTCTCTTTGCTAATCAGTTATTCATACAGACCAGGGGGGTGGCAATGGGGGCCTGCTTCTCTCCCAGTTACGCCTGCCTACACATGGGGTACTGGGAGGAGCAGGTCCTGAGGAAACAATTTGCTATTGTCATGGATACCAAAGTCAAACTTTGGCTAAGGTATATTGACGACCTGGTGTTTGTGTGGGATGGATCGGAGTCAGAGGTAACTCTTTTCATTGAGGAATTGAACTGTAACAACTTGAACATACAATTCATCAGTACCCTGAGCAGAGAATCTATAGTATTCCTAGACGTGGAATTGTTCGTTTGTGACAACAACTTACATACCAGACTTTATCGTAAACCCACTGCTGGGAACACACTGTTGCATGCTGGAAGCCATCACCCAGCACATCTGATACGTAGCATCCCTTATGGGGAGATGCTGCGTATCAGAAGGATTTGCAGCAGTGAGGAGGAATGCCGGCTGGCACAAGCAGCATGTAGGGCCAGATTTGTTGAGCGTGGCTACAAAACAAACACGATAGATAATGCTGTTAACAAAGCCAATAGGATTGATAGAACTGCACTCCTGGGCTCAGGTAGTGTACCAACCAGCTCTATCACTGTTAAAACTGATGGTGAGACTAGACTCATTATGGCGTACAATATACAACACAAAAGTATCCATAAGATAATTAAAGACAACTGGTCTTTAGTCTCATATGATCCTGTAATTGGATCTACCATCAGCAAAAATCCTAGCATTACCTACCGCAAAGCACACTCAATGAAAGATAGTCTGGTATCGAGTAGCCCAGAGGTAGTTTCAGGAACATGGCTGAATGATAGCAAAGGTTTTTTAAGATGCTCAAGCTGCAAAGCATGTAAACATGGCATCAGTAAGACTGAGATTTTTACTCCTCTTTCACCCTTTCCAGTTAAAATCCAACAAAAACTTAATTGTAAATCTGAATACGTTGTATACGTTTTGGAGTGCCCATGTGGTCTAAGATATGTTGGAAGCACCAGGCCGCAGGTGCATAAGCGCATACTGCAGCATCTGCGTGCGATCAACAATGCAGATGCAACATATCCAGTGGCCAGGCATTTCAACAGTAAACATGGAAAGGATGCATCCTTACTCAGATACTTCGCGATAGATTGTGTTCCTCCCCAAAGGAGAGGCGGTGATAGGGAGTCACTTCTAAGAAAACTAGAGACTCGCTATATAATCTTGCTAGATACTAAGACACCGTTTGGCCTTAACACAGGGGAGGACTGCCACACCTATCTCTGAGTATATCTGCTTTAGCCTTGGTGAGTCAGTCATTCATGCCGTTCTGTTTCTGTCTGCTATACTTGAGTTTTGCATTGAAGTAATCAGTAACTGTTAACTGTGAACTGTGGACTATACATTCTGTTTAAATACACTACATCCCTTTCACCCTCCATGACCAACAGTTATCTTATATAATTTTATTTAATTCACATATTTAAGTTAATATCACGCACTTGGTAGCACTTTTGCCATCAGCTAGAGTTGCACAATTAGCATATTTTGCACATACGCATTGTTTACATGTTAGGCTTTGGGATTTGCCCACTTGGGCATTATTGTAATACAGTGATCAAGGGTTTTAACATTCCACACCTGGATTCACAGTGTGTATATATATTAAATGATGTTTTAGTTATATTTTAATATTTATATAACTATTTATATGTCCCTTTTAACTTTTATAAGAATTTTTTAAAAGTTTATTACTGCCTAAGCCTTGCGAAGTTTCATGTATTGTATATTTATTCTACATGTGTATACTCAATACATACTGTATATAGTGTACAGTTTTATTGTTCATCAATTGCAACATGAATTTACGATGTTTATTGTGCAACTACGTTAACAGGATACGGGCATTTATGCCGTAATCGTTGTAATTAGAAACATTGACAGTATTTTTTCTGTTTCTAATACCATGTGATGGCACATTGCACTTTAAAAGGGTGATCAGCCCTCGTGACGGTGTCATGTGATCAAGGCTATCTCTAGCCGAAACGCGTCATGGCGGACTGGTGCTGGGCCACTATCTAAAATAAAAAAGATTTGCACCAAACTACGGGTCTTGCTGGTTCCTGTGTCCACTGATCGGCTGATTGGCTGTGTGTTGTTCAAGGAGCGCCACGTACCTCATATATATATATATATATATATATATATATATATATATATATATATATATATATATATATATATATATATATATATATATATGTATATATATATATATATACATATATATATATATATAATTATAATATCTAAGTAAGGGGTGCTTACACCACCTTACCCAGGCTGCAAGTGCAGACCTGTGGTGTCAGTTTGGAAGACTAACCAGGGGTGGCATAATACATGCTTCAGCCTCTGGTAGGGGGTACCTAAGGTACCATATACAAGGACTCACAAAGGTGACCAAGTAGCCAATCTGGTATGTACCTAAAGTACATGGTATCAATTTAGAGAGAGAACAGCTAGGCTGTGGTCCTGATTAGCAGGACCACAGCCAGACTAAAGTCGAAAAACCAGTGAAACACAGCAAAAGGCGGGTGTAACCATAGGAAGCAGACCCTACTCTCCTATACTCGTTATCTGACATTCAAAACTGATGTTGGGAAGTTTAGCCTTGGGAGTCGCTGTGGAGACTGGTGTCTCAGCCTACAGCCAAATCCAATGGCAGCATTGGAAGAGGATAATTCCTCTTTCTAGATATGGTCGGGGGTAGGTGTAGGCGGGTGGGCCAGACTCCGCTGGAGGAAAGGGCTGTGGGTGGTTGTGGGAGGGGGTAAGAAAAGGGAAAAGTCAATTGGAGGGTAACAAGGGATAAAAAGGTTAATAAGGCAGGTGAAAACAGTATTAAACTAATCAAACTAGAAGCTATAGTTAGTAGAGTATTATTTTTGATTTGGATTGGCTTAAGTGTTTAGTATGGAACCTGGCCGGTTTGAATAGTAAGATTAAGAGGTAATTATTAGCAGAAGAATTAAAAATGTATAACCCCCTAATAGCTATGTTAATGGAAATGCATCTCTCTTATAGGGATAATGGATTGGTAAAGCAATTAGGATTCAGAGGGATAGTGTGTACAGCACAAAGCATCTCTATACGGGGGGTCGCCATATTAAAGCATAAACAGTTAATGGGGTAACCTGCAAGACAATGACAGATAAAAGTGGGAGGTGGGCTATAGCTATAGCACAGATGCTGATAAAAGGAAGGAAATATGTATTTTGCGCAATGTATGGTCCTAACACAGACAACCCTACTATCTTTGTAGAACACGACGGGCGCATTTCATAGAATGCAGAGGACACGGGCTACAATAGGGGAATTAAGGCGGCTACATGAAATTAGGGATGTGTGGAGAACGTTATACCCTAATATACCTGGCTATACTTACTATTCTGCTCCACACAAATTATACTCCCGGATAGACATAGCTTGGGCTATTGTATGGTCGACAGATATGGAAATTTGTCCGAAAGTTACCTCCGACCACAACCCTATCCTTCTTACATGTAAGACAATTGATGAGAATAAGGTACCTAGATCCTTTTCGTTTCCTAGGTATCTACTATCACATGAGAAGTATGTGGGTAGGTTCGGGGTCAACTTAAAGTTTTTTTTAAGGAAAATACAGGATCAGCTTCCCCTATAGTGGTATGGGACACATGTAAGGCTGTTATTAGAGGGTACACACAACAGTATATTTGGCGACAAAATAAAGACTAAAGAAATTTAACTAAAGAGACAACATTAGCGATAAGTGTGGCAGAAGACCGAAATGCAGAGGGAGTTTTGAGGGGCAGTGACGATATGGAACAATTAGGGTTAGCTTTAATATATCTTCTTTCAACTTTGAAGACTAAATTCAGGGAGAAAAGCATGGCAAGATACAGTAAATACCGCTTGTCACAATACAAATTTGGCGAGAAATTAGGTAACATTCTTGCCTTTAAAGTAGCAATGATAAGGCCAAGGCTCATATAAAAGCAATTAAGGGGCCAAATGATATCTTGTACGAGCATCCACTACAGATATTTGAACAGTTTGTATACCATAATGATCCAGCCAAAACAGGAAGACATCTTTAGCTATATCCAGAATAGCTCTTTGATAAATATGGGGAATGAGACATCTGATTCTCTTGATGAGGGCATTTCAAGCTATGATAGAATTAGCAATTAGAGCTTTACCATCTGGCAAGGCAATGGGGGCAGATTCCATTCTCTTGAAATTTTATACAATTTTTAAAGATGTTCTGTTGATGCCATTTACTCAGGCAATAGAGTTTGTCAGAATTAATGGTAAAACTCCTGAATCATGGCATATGGCGCAAATTGTTTTTTTTCTTGAAAAAAAATAAACCAGCGGAGGAGTGCGGGTCGTATCGGCCAGATGCAAAAATGTATGCAAAAATTCTTGCGAATCGCCTAGCCCCAATAATGTCTAGTCTGGTCTCCCCCTATCAGCATGGGTTCATCCAAGGGAGAGACACTTCTGCTCACGTTAACATGGCAGTGACAGCCTTTGATATGGCAAATATAAGATCCACCTAACTCAGTATGGTACTGATAGATGCAGAAAAAGCGTTTGACCGAGTGGGGTGGAAATTTCTTTGGGCTGCACTCTCAGATTTTGGTCAATTTATGAAGCAGATGTAAGATCTATATGATAAGCCATGCGCTAAACTAACATATTCTGGCCTGCAGTCGTCAATCTTCCCGGTACTCGCAAGGGATGTCCCCTTTCACCTTTATTAGTTGTTCTCTATATAGAGCCATTTATTTCGGTTTTGCAAAATAATCCCCAAATAAGTGCTTTTATGTCTTGGACACGCTCTCTCGAGGTCATCGCATATGCAGATGACATAGCGGTCTTCTCAACAGAACCACTAAAAGTGATAACAGAAGCAGCCGGCAAGTTTGGATCAATTTCAGGCTATAAACTAAATGTCAATCAGACCCAAGTTCTTCTTAATCATAAACCGCTTGCCCCTGTGCAGGGAGTCTGCTCTGTAGCTACTTATCTGGGGGTCAGGATAGCAGCACAGGTAGACAGAATATTTTTTTTTAATTACGACACTTTGTTAAATGAGACAACGAAGTCTCTAAAAAAATGGCATGAGTTGCCTATTGGTATTATTGGCAGAATTAATATCATAAAAATGAAGATCCTACCAAAGTTTCTTTATTTTTCCGCTCTATTCCGTTACACGTTCCAAACTTATTTTTTAAACCACTAGATGGAATGCTAGGTTGTTTTATATGGGGATATAAGAAGGCAAGACGAGCAACAGATCGGTTGAAAACTCCCTTTCAGTCAAGGGGGGTCTAGAGTTTCCTGATTTTAAAATATACTTTTGGTCAGCCTGTTTCATTTGTTTCCGTAGTTTTATCAATCCTGCTAGCACCATCTTCTGTCATGAGTTTATATTGGTGGGAGAGCAATATGTTCCTGTATAGAATCAACCACCCAAACTATTTTAAAAGGGTAAAATTCAAGACTATACGGGACAGGGGGGCGTGGCCAACAGCATGGCCGACTAAGACGTGCATTGCCGGAGCTCCGGCCGAACGGCACTGAAATCCGACGATACAGATAACCCAGAGTACAACGAACTTAATCCACACAACCCCAAGACTTCCTGAGAGCTGGGGAATGCTCCTAGACTGCGGACCCGAGCTGGAACTGCCCGAAAGTTGGGAGAGCAGCAGCCGACTCTGCAGCACCCTGTGGGTCAAGATGGCGACCGCGACCCACTGCTGAGGCGGAGGCGCAGAAGGACGAATCCGCGGCCCTGGCAGAAGCAGGAATCCGAGCACTGAGACACTGCATTGCTCAGGCACACCCGGTGATATGGGGTGACCGCGATTGAGGTACCCAGAGGGGGTCCGGAGACTACACAGCAGCCCGGCCGCCTTTACCAAGATGGCGGCCGATGGACTCTGCGCCCGGTGATCGGTGGAGGTGACGATTGACGGCCGCCTCCGCACTGAGGTGGTACGGGGAAACGGCGGTGCCGAGTACCGGAGGAGCGGTGGTGTCGCCTGTAGCCAGGAGCGGCGAACACCGGGGACAGCGAACCGGAGGCTGCAGAGACGCTCACGATAGCCTGGAGAGGCTGCACCTGCGAGGCGTCAGAGACGGTCAGTGCGGGGGGACGTGCGAGAATGCCGGGGGTGCACTGAAGAAACACTGTGCGGTAGTGCTCAGGCCGTGCCCGCATTGCGCCGCCTCCCCCCCCTCCCCCGCCCGACACGCTACCAACGGCGAGCCGCACTGGATGCGGGGACTGTGACCGGGGGACCCGCTCACCCAGAACGAGAGAACTCCAGCGAGTCGTGATACTACCGGGCCCGTAGGGCAATCTGGAGTGGCGGTGCTTGGGGAGGCCCGAAGAGTGAGCGAGTTACTGCTGAGGCCCAGCCCCCCCCCTATATCGGCACGGTGCCCGGACTGTCCTCTCCGCGGGGACGAGCGGACGATACACTTCGCTGACACCTCCGGGCAACGGTGACGATGGGAGACGGAGGAGGCGGGCAGTGGAAGAGTGAGAGTGTGGCCCGCAGGCAGAGATAGTGACCACCAGAGACAGACCAGCGTGGCTGCCCGGAACACACACAGCCGCCCAGATCTAGTAGGGGCACATGGAGTTCGCCGGGTGAGCCTCGCAGCAACAGTGAGATACGGCGGGGAAAGGCCGCGCCCTTCGCCCTCTGGCGCTGCCGGCCTTGCCCTCCCTCCCGTGCCCATCTGAAGACGGAACATTCCTGGCACACAGGCCTCGGCCTGGGCGACGCCCGCAGGAACAGTGGGACGATCAAATTCAGGAGTCCCCAGGAAGCCAGTGATTACGTGGGGAAGCCACGGCGGAGCACGGGGGGCATCCGACAAGGCTCCGACGGTGTGGAGATCAGGGTGTGAGGCCGCATTACTGGGGGCAGGCACGAGGTGTCCCCCGCTGTGAGGTGCACACGAGGGACGTCCCTCTCCACAAAAACGGAGGCTCTGGGTGCTGCGAAATGGGCTGTAACTACCACCACCGGGTTGGCCTAACCCACGCTTTGGGAGTACCGGAAGTCGCTGGCAAATAACCAGGAGCGGGATTCTTCCCGGGGTGAGGACAGTCATGGGGAAGAGAGACCCGGTGCCTAAACCCACGAAGCAGGGCCCCATGGGCAACTTTGCGGCGCCAAAACATGCCGCGGAGCAGCAGCGGGCGATGTCCTGTCCGCAGTCCGAAACTGCGATGCTACTGGCTGCCATCCAGGCATCTAGGAGTGACATTCAGGAATCCCGGGCGGCACTGGAGGTAAAGATTAGAGAGGTGGGCTCCGAGATAACACTGCTGCGACAGGACTTTCGGAACCTAACTGACAGGGTAGCAGAAGCCGAAACAAGAGTTACTGAACACGATGCTTCGATCACGGCCCTGAAGAAAGACATGGCGGAGCTGCAGGCCTCGCACCGTCACCTACAATGGAAGGTGGACGATGCGGAAAATAGATCGAGACACAACAACCTTCGCTTTGTGGGTTTTAAGGAAGGAATTGAGGGGAGGAACATGGCCTCCTTTCTCCACGCCTGGCTGACGACTACTTTTCCGGCTGCGCAGTTCTCCACGTGCTTCATTATTGAGAGGGCACACAGGGCTCTCCTAGCCAAACCGCCGGAGGGCGCAAGGCCGCGACCAGTTATAGCGCGATTCTTGAACTATGCTGATTGGGATCTAATCTTACGGGAAGCCAGGAAGTTGGGAGAGATCCGGATGGAGAACACAACTATAATGATTTACCCGGATTACAGTCAGGAAGTATCGAAACAGCGCCGCTCATTTGACTCTGTAAAGGCAAAGCTGAGATCCATGAACATTACATACATGCTCCTTTTTCCTGCAAAACTCAAGGTGATCTATAAGGACAAGTCTATTTTCTTCTCGCATCCGGAGGATGCGTGGCAATGGCTTGAAAAACGTCCCATCCTGAATAGCAGAGAGGCAGCCGGACGGGAAGCTATGGACAGGTCAGTGCGGGAGAAGTCACGCTGGGAGCTTCCCAAACCGCAGCGAAGGAAACCCGGGAAGATGAGGAAACAAACGCCGGCAACGCCTTACCAAACCCGCGGTACCAGTGGCAGAAGGGGAGGCAGATCGACATCGCCAGGACACGGCTCGGTTGCGGGCTCCAGGTTTAGCTGCTTACGAAATGGTATCCGCTCAGAGGGAGAAGAGGGGGATGAGTCAGAGGGACGCGCCTCCGGTGGTGAGGAGGATGATGGCGTTGGAGACTCAGTTCACCCGTTGGTCAAAGAAATTCACAACCTGGAGCAGGACTCGTCGGGCCAGGGGCCCACTATGGACACACAGGACTCGCACTCATGACCGATGAGGCTCATGGACTAGTGAGATCGCCGTTCGGCCAATGGGAGCACGCAAGTTGACACGCCCTTAAATGTTGTTCGGGTTGCTTATACAGTTATTTGGTTTGTGATGGGTGGGAAATGTGGGAGGGCGACAGGCCTTCTCCCGTGGATAGTTTGGTCCCATGTTGGGATGCGACTGGAAGGGGAGGGAGGTGGGGAGGGGGGGGGTTGAGGGGGGGGGAAGGTTTTCGAATTCTCTCAAGTTGGGGTTCTGGAGAGTTAAGGGGAGGAGGGGGGACAGTTGAGGAGCAGCAGCATCACACCTTGCCACACTTAGTAACACTTCCACTACAGAGACCCACCTGGGATAAATGTCGTACTACACGATGGCGGGTACACTAGACGCCCTGCAGGTGGGTGACACGGGGGTCACCTTCTTAACGTGGAATGTGAATGGTTTAGGGTCGAAGATCAAGAGGGGCTTAGTGAACGCCTACCTCAAGAGGGTGACGCCAGATATCATCCTTTTACAGGAAACTCACCTTCACGGCAATAAGTGCGCGTTTATAGCTAGAGGCCGTTATGCTGTGCTAGCCCATGCTGGTTACACTACAGACTCCAGGGGGGTGGCGATCCTCGTTAAAAAAACTGCACCATTCACTGTCACCCGTACCTGGCTGGACACACAGGGGACATACGCAGGCATACAAGGGATCTGGAAGAGGCATAGGTACACAATTATCTCGGTATATGCCCCCCCGAAGCTACAGGCACGCACCCTCAAAGGGATCACAACCATACTCATGGATACAGCAGATACGATACAAATAGTGGGAGGGGATTTTAATGATGTTATGTGCGAAGCAAGAGACCGGTCAGGGACACCACGTACTCAGGGGACAAGCACGGCCTTAGCACGACAGATGGATGCCATTGGATTCACTGATGTCTGGAGATGGCTCCATCCCACCCAGGAGGCATACTCCTACTACTCCAGGGCTCACAGGGTCTTTTCAAGACTAGACTATATATTCATGTCCAGGCAAAACCTTACATCGAGTGACAGGGCAGAATACAAAGCGAGAGGACTGTCAGACCACTCTCCGTTGTATGCACAGTTGGAGTGGGAGGGAGGAGGGAGGAAGACAGAATGGCGCCTAGCGGCATGGGACCTCCAAACTCCGGAAATACGGCGGGGCATCAGAGCTGACATTAAGGTTTATGTGGCCGAAAATGAGGGTACGGTGGATTCAGGGGTCACCTTCTGGGAGGCGATGAAGCCGGTCCTGAGAGACCGAATACAGAGCAGGTTGGGAGAGAGGCGGCGAATGCAACAGGCTGAGGTAGCTAGTATGGAGACGTCTATCCTAGCCCTTGAGACAGACTATAAGAGACAGAAGGAAGAGGTACTACTGCGTAAACTATTGGATGAGCAAAGACAGCTCAGGGAGCTGGTCACAGATGAGGCGCGTACACAGGCGTTGGCAACCCTGCACCGGTTGTACGACGTGGGTGACAAGTCTGGCAGACTCCTAGCATGGCTTGGACGCAAGGAAAGGGCGGCGAGGTGGGTAGATCGGATCTCATTGACCGACGGCAGACAAATACACACAGACGAGGCTATAGCGGACGCCTTTGCGGCCTACTATGAAAGCTTCTATAGAGCCAGGGACTTGGGTACGGAGGAGGACGCGCTGCAGTATATGGGCGACATGGAGATACCGACTCTGTCCCCCGAGGCTAGCGCGGCTCTAGAGGCGGAGGTGACTCTTGAGGAAATATCTGATGCCATAGCCTCGCTGAAACCAGGGAAGACCCCTGGGCCGAATGGCTTTCCAGCTGAGTTTTTCAAACGGGCTGCGGATCTGCTGCAGCGTCATCTAAAAACCCTGTTCTTGGAGGCGTGCCAGACGGAGAGCTTGCCGCCAGACCTCGCCTTGGCCGATATTGTCCCGATTTATAAGGAGGGCAAACCAAGGGACGAATGTGCCTCCTACCGCCCCATCTCCCTCCGCAACATGGAGACAAAGATCCTAGCCACCATTTTAGCTAAAAGACTGCGGTCGGTAATAACGGATCTCATACATATGGACCAGTCAGGATTCCTCCCGGACAGGGCGACCAAGTTGAACCTCCGTCGCACGCATAACTGGCTACAGGAGGTTAAGGGAAGAAGTGAGCCCCACTGATTCCTCTCCCTAGATGCGGAGAAGGCCTTCGACGCGGTGCACTGGCCTTTCCTTATGGCGTCGCTACAGAGGTATGGGTTCGGCCCTAAGTACCAGACATGGGTCCGTCTCCTGTACTCGGCACCGAGAGCGCATGTTCGGGTTAACAGAAGGTTATCCCGCGAATTTCTAATCGCCAGGGGCACCCGCCAGGGCTGCCCGCTATCCCCCCTTCTATTCACACTCACTACTGAAATTCTAGCGATCAAGGTCAGACACAATCATGGGATTAGGGGTTTCTCGCGGGACGGTATCGACTCGGCGCAGGAGAAAATATCCCTGTACGCCGACGACGTGTTACTGTTTGTAACCGAGCCAGACACAACGATCCCGGAATTGTTCAAGAAGCTAGATGGCTATGGCGCTAGGGCAGGCCATACCGTGAACTGGCACAAATCAGTCCTCTACGACCCGCAAGGTCTGGAGCGGGGGAATGCCTAACGGGGCAACTCATACATACCAAGGAAGGCTTTCAATATCTGGGAATATTCATCGCTCTAGACAGGGGATTATCCTTCAGCAAGAATATTGCCCGAGTCATGGACTGCGCTTCGACAGAGATGAACAGATGGCGACAGCTCCCACTCACCCTACTGGGACGAGCGGCGATAAATAAAATGATTATCCTACCGAAGTTTCTGTACGCGCTACAGAACGAGTATTACCCACTGCCAGCAAAAACGATGAATAAAATCCATGCGGACCTTAGGGCCTTCCTGTGGTTAGGGAAACAGCCGAGGGTGGCCCTTACAACGCTGCAGCGTCACCAATATAGTGGTGGGATCTCCCTTCCTAACCTGGAGGCGTATTACTGGGCGGAACACCTTACACCGATTAATGAGTGGTTGCATGCGGCAGCGGATCACCCCACATACGCGCTAGAGAGGGCTAAGTTGTCCACCAAAAACCTATTATACTATTTATATGGAGGGACGATGGGACCGTCGCTTCTACCGGCCACGATGATCACATTAACAGCATGGAAAAAGGCCACGGTGCGCATGGGATGGGACAAGAGGCCCACCCGGCAGACGCCGTTATGGCACTGTAAATGGCTGGGGGAACTCAGTAAATTGCGTGGCTTCGGAAGATGGGACGATATAGGTATCTCAACAATTGGGGATGTGATTGCACGAGGGGAACTGAAGTCCTTCCAGATGCTTAAGAATTAATTTGGTCTCCACAACACTCAGTTCTACAAATATGCACAGTTGAGACATGCATGGAGGGCGCAAAACATCACACTCACAGATATTCTAGAATACGCACCACTAGAGGGTAGGTTGCTTCAGGAGCAGATATTGGGACGGGCGGTATCCCTCACCTACAAAACACTTACTAACAACATGTTAGGCGACTTGCAAGGATTACGGAGTAAGTGGGAGGCAGACGTGGGAGGTATGGAAGATCTGGATTGGGAGATGGTCCTCATGCACCCCCGTGAGGTGGCGATTAAATCGAGGCTACGCCTAATCCAGATGAACGTGCTCCACAGAACCTATTTTGATGGAGTGCGGCTTTTTAAAATGGGAAGGATACCAGATTCAACGTGCCTTAGGTGTCGCCAACAGAGTGGCGATTTTTTCCACACGATATGGGCGTGCGACGCCATACAAATATATTGGGATCACATATTCGCGGAACTGAGTGAGGTTCTGGGAGTGGCTCTAACGCGCGACCCTAGGCTGGCCCTGCTAGGTATGACAACTGAGGTGGACTTGGCACGCCCTCTGCTAATCTTCTTGGTCCTTGCATTGGTGGTGGCAAAGAGGGATGTTGCAACATACTGGGGGGCGGCTGAAAAACCAGATATAGAGGAGTGGAGGAGGAGCCTGGACTTGTATATGGCCGCAGAGAGAGTAACGTACAAAGCTAGAGGGTGCCCTAAGAAGTTCCGGAGAGTAAGGGCAAAATGGAGACAATACCATTGTCTGGAGTGAAGCCGATATGGAGAAGTGTTGAAGGACAGGAGGGTTTTCTTACGCAGTAGATTTGCCCGACATACTCACAAGGGCCACACGAATACTGACTGACTAGACCATGTGAGAGAGTGAGAGGAGGCCTTGCGAGGGGGGGTAGGGTGGGTCTGAGGGGGTGGAGGGGGGTTGGGAGTGTATGCTGCTGCTTTGGGGGATGTTTTATTATGTTCACGTTGATATCTTGCATTTTACTCTGATACTTATGGAACAAAAGTTGCGACACTTACGGACAGAGGCGGAATGTTGACGCCCTGCCGACTGCTGATTTTCTGCAATAATTATGCTTTTTGATGCAACAATAAAAAGTATTTAAAAAAAAAAAAGACTATACGGGACGGTATACTTATTTGGCGTGCTATCCTGCTTAATGGTAACATCTCTCCTTATCATAATAAGTTTCCGCTTTGGCATAATCCAGGATAGCCGGAGATATTCCATGATGCTTTGGGTAAAAAATGGGCTAGATGTGGAGTTACATGTTTAGGAGATTTGTATGACTATAGTGACTTTGTCCCATTTGAGAGACGCCAGATCAAGCATAAACTACCAGACCATATGCTGTTTAAATACTATCAGATTCGAGATTACTTTTCGAGGGATCTAAATTTGATAAACATAACCAATTCCGAGATATGGGATTTTCTGTATGCAGTAGATCCGAAATCTCTGATCAGCAGGGTGTATAAATGGCTAAGTAGCCGTAGACCAGACGACTGTGAGGGATTAGCTGATCGGTGGAGTAGGGTGATGGAGATGCCGGTAGCGGTTAGCACTATATCACAAGCTTTCAGTATAATAGACAAGGCTTTGCACTCTACTAATCTACGACTGCAGCAACACCGTACGATATGTCCCTTATACTATACTCTACAAAGAACAGCTAAATAGTCATCGGATAATAGTATAATTTGCGAATGGACAAAATGCCCAAGATGTAATTTATATGCAGCTGACATCAAACATACTTGGAACTGCCAACATTTTGGCAGAAGGTTGGGAATGTGCTGCGTCAGAAGTTGGGGAAAGAAGTGCCTCTGCCGATCATTGAAATCATGATGGGATATAGTTCTGTGAGTTCTAAATGTTAACAGTCTGCTTGCTATTCTACTAGTTTTGGCAAGATTAACTATAGCTAGGGAGTGGATATCATCAAAACCTCCATCTGTCATGGATAGGTGGCTGCTAGTAAGCAAATATATGATATGGAACACGCGCTGGCTAAGACAAGAAGTATTCGCTCTATAGCTAAATGTACTGCAATCTGGGGATCTTTGTTCTAGGTGATATAAGTAGCACGATATAGGGGAGGTTAAGACTGGCGTGACTATCCCCTCCAGCTGATGTATATGAGTTTATTCATTAATCCTTCTTTTCATTTTCTTGTAACTTCTTTTTTCTTCGTTTTTTTCTATTATGTGTATAATTATTGTGTTTTTTTAAATGTCTGCTTATATGCAATTCTGTGAATCTTATTTGCCTTGCGTTTTTTACCCCCTCATTGACAAATAAAAATATTTCAAAAAAAGAAAAGAAAATATATATAGAGAAATATTAGTCTTACTCAGAAACTTTCAGGAATAAGCCCCAAGAGTTCCGGGGGGGGCCCGACCTTTTGTCACACACTGTGTTTGCGGCAAGAAAGAAAAGAGAAAAGAAAACACAGAGTTGTGTTTTTTTTTTAACTTTATTTTTCGATTTTCATACACAATGATCAGTAAATCAATACAAAAGCGGTACATTGTCAGGTGTTCAATTAGATAACAGTGGTATACTGTAATATACAAGACATATCACATGGCATCAGCAGATAGAAGTTGTTGGCCGGGCAGTCTAAAACCACAAACAGTCAGTTACCCTACCCCAAGGTCAGCGATCTGCCGGACTAGCCCAGCCATCGGTATGACTCCTCAGTACATCATTCCCGGTCCAGTGGCGTCCCAGTTACAGTATTGTCCTCAGTGTGCATACAATATACAATATCAACAGGAGTGGTGCATTCACCCACTGCACCCCTAACCCGCCCCCTCCGGTACAATGCCACTCTCCACCTGCGTATCAGAGTCCCTGTTTTTCTCTACAATGTACGCCCTATATGGACCCCAAATTTCTTTGGGACGGGTTGGGCTGGGCAGCAGGGCTGCATAAACTCCACTATGCACATTGCAATATGCCAGGCTTCAGAGCCATGCCTAAAGCGTGGGGGCCTGTTTCTTAACCCACATTAATGCTATTTCTCGTTTTGCCAACAGGAATCCAAGCGCTACAAACCTTCTTACTTTCTTAGGAAAGTTAACCATGTAGCCCAAGAGAGCTATTTCCGGGGTGGGGGTCAAAGACAGTGAGACCATACCGCCCCGTGTGGCATGTACCGGTTCCCAATATAGTTGAATTTTCGGACAAGTCCAGGTCAGGTGTGCAAAATCGGCATAGGGGCGGAGCACTTCCAGCACTGGTGTGACCTAGATGGGTCCACCCTGTGCGACCAGGCGGGTGTGTGATATATCCTACGAAGAAATTTAAAATGTAGAAGTTTGTGCCTGCTGTTAAGGGACAGCTCCTTCGTGACTCTGCAACACTGCCCCCATTGGTCGTCCGATATTGCCCAGCCCAAATCTCATTCCCATGCCGTGCAAGCCTTAATATCCACTACCGGGCGGTTAAAAACGCACACGTATACATTTTAGAAATCAAGTGAGCGCCCGTTTCGCTTTCAATGATTAACGTTAATGGAGCAGTGGGATCAGGTGCAATGGGGAATGAGGGAGAAGTGGCTCTCAGCTTGGAATGTATACGCCGCAGTACGAAGGCATCCATGAATGAGCGGTCCTGGAACCAAACATCTTCAACCACCGAGAAGACATGATCGTTCGGGAATAAATTGCCCGTTGTTTGGACCCTAAACTTCGTGAGTGTGCGGTGCGTTTAACGAATGTTTCTCCCGTTATGGGGAGCCATGAGGGGTTTAGGAGCGGCAAAGCCAGTGAATACAATAAGTCCAGTCCCAAAAATCTTCCAAGCTTCACCCTCGCCCAGCTAGTGGCGGAAACTGTTTGAATATCTAATGGGTCCATCGGAACCCCTTTGGGTAGAACAGTGGATCATTTCTGCTGGAGCACCAAATCTGCCTCTGGTCTCAGGTAGGGGATCCGGCGTCTGGATGGTACCAAGCATAAGAATAGCTGCACTGCGCCGTTAAATAATATAAATACATATCTGGGACTCCAAAACCTCCCATCTCATAAGGAAGCTTACCCGCAGTCTCTTACCCCCCATACCAATCTGATAAGGTGTTATCTCACCTGCAGGAAGAATGATTGAGTGAGGGGAATGGGAATGTTGTTAAAAAGATATAAAAATCTCGGCAGGACTACCATTTTAATAATAGCGATTCTTACCGCCATAGATAATTTGAGGCGTAGCCATCTCTCTGTATGTGCCTCCAAGGTACTACTCGCCCGTCCATAATTTAACCTGCTGGTAGTGGTTGAGTCCATGTGGATATGGACACCTAAATATTTAACCGTATCACGACACCATTCAAGTGGATATTCACAGTCCCAAGAAACAGTGCTTCTCGTTAGCGGAAAAATCACAGATTTGTTCCAGTTAATACCAAGTCCTGAAAACCGTCCGAACCGCAATATCTCCCTGATAATGAGCTCAAGGTTGAGTTGTGGGTGTCTCACATATAAAACAGTGTCATCTGCATAAAGGGACACTAACAGGGGGCCAGTATTAAACTGCATCCACAATGCATGCAAGTGGCGCTCCTGAAAGTGCCTGATCAGAGGGTCTATTGCCAAAATAACAATAAAGGGGACAAGGGGCAGCCCTGTCTTGTACCTCGAGACAAGCAAAAAGGGGGGAGATATTGTTCCATTAAGGCGCAGTCTAGTCGAGGGCCCTGTATATAAAAGGGCGGTGGTGGATACAAAACCTTCAGGCAACCCCATGCGACGCATCACAAAATAAAAAAGGGCCATTCCAAGGAATAGAAGGCCTTTTCAGCGTCTAAAAATACCGCAGCTGCTGGAACCTCAGGATCTATTCTATGTATTACAGCAAACAGGGTCCGCAGATTTAGCGAAGTGGATCGATGGGGGACGAACCCGGACTGGGCTGGAGATATGATATACTCCATCAATAAAGCCAGACGGATGGCGATCACCTTAGCCAAAAGTTTATAATGCAGGTTTAGCAGTGAAAGGGGCCTATATGAGCCACATAACGAAGGATCTTTACCTGGCTTAGGGAGCAAGATAATGACAGCTTCTCTAAAGGTGAGTGGGAGAATACCTTTCTCTAATACCTCCGCGTAAACCTCTATCAAGTGTGGGACCAAAATATCTTTGTATGCTTTATAAAAATCCGCTGAGAACCCATCTAGACCAGGCGCAGATGAACCACTGAGAGCATCAATAGCCTCCACAATATTTTCTTGAGATATAGGAATAGCAAGAAAATCCTGCATGTGTTTCTCTAGGTAGACTAGCGCAATTTCTGAAAGGTAATCCTCCTGAGCACAGAGATCGCTACTTATTCTAGAAGTGTACAGGGTTTTAAAGTGGGCCAGGAAAGTATCACCAATTTTTAGTGTGGAATACACCAATTGGTCATCTGGTCCTCTGATTTCAGTTATATAAGCCTTACTGTAAGGGGGGCGAAGTATGTGTGCCAGTATTTTGCCTGGATGCTCGACTTCTCCATGCCTCCTCGCCGTGTAGTGCTTACCCAGAAATAATAGTTCCCTCTCTGCAGCGTCACGGAATTCTACCATCAAAGCTAAACCCTGGGTCTCCCCTGCAGCCGAGGCGTGTACTAGTAATTGCGAGTCCAAAGTCGCTATTTTGATCACCAAACGATAGGGCATAAATCAAGACATACTTTTGCCACCAAAACGCCACGTTCCGTTCTTACTACGTTCATTTACCATATAGAGTACAGACACCACGTTCTTAAGTCACTATCATGTACTCACATGTGTCTGTTTGTTTTTCTGCCTTCTTCCTTAACAAAAACTGAACTATTAGAGGAAATCCTCCTCTTCCACGTATCGCACCTTAGCATGTGCGCCACATAGTGGGTCTCAAATATACACTCTTTAAGACCACTATTTTAATTCACACACATACAAGCCAGTTTAATACTGATACCTGGCTAAAACATGTTGACCACACTGGATACTGAAGTCATTCATTATCTCCACTAATATCCACCTCTCAGTTTTTATAACTGCCAAGGGCCCGCCATTAAAATAGTCTTGAGTCCAGGGAGCCTTTGGACAGTTTTTTAATCCACACACTATTCACCTTCACTGCACACTCACGGCACAATACCCGCTCTGCTGTAATCAGGCGTTGAAGCACACCCGAGGCACACTCAGTGCCTCGGATGAGACCCAATGATGAAGCATGCCACCAACTAGGTTGGTGGGTGAGGGTCTTCATAAAAATCAACATTTTTTTTCATAATGTTTTATTGAAGGGCATAAGGCTGCATGCATAATATCCTTCGCAGTTGAATACATTTAGTTGTCGCTGCTAAATCTCCATCCGTTAAAGTATAGACTGCAGAAACTTGGGTGCACAATCCTCCCCTGTTGGTAAGACAGGAGGTGTTACTGAAGTGGTTCCTGAATTACAGGGCAAATGCTCATAGCTCCAAGTATCCCACTCTCCAGGATCAGTGCGAGCGATTATGATGAATTGGGCTCAGTCTGTCCTGCTTTTCCTCAGAACTCGAGACAGTGGCAGGAACGCATGCAGCAGGACCCTTGTCCGATTGCAGCCGTAATGCATCTCCTCGTGTGTAAATGCATCTCCCAGTGTCTTTCTTGAAATAAACTCAAGTGCACAGTAGTTACGACACCGCTGGTCTCGCCTGTGGCAAATAGAACTAAGAAGGGCATGTCATACTGGCTCCTTGCCACCTCTGAGTAGAGGTGCCACGGTGGTGTGCCAGATGACATCCGCTCTTCTCATGTACTTTAGCATTCATGCTATATGTTTGGCAACCAGAAAGATGTTCTGCTGCTCCAGCCACCGCCAGAGACATAGGGCTTGCTGGGACAGGGTACTACATGGTGGTTTTGGGATCTGTGATGAGATGTAGCAAGCTTAACTTGATTATTGCAGGAAGATTTTCAGGATCTGATGGATCGCCCGAAACTCCAAAAGGCTGGTGTACGGCTGGCTCTTCGGCGGACCCAAAGACCTCTTGAGTGGGTGGGCTTACTGCAGACAGGTTGGCACTTGTCCACCATAAAAAATCTTCAGTCATCTTCTGTTTGATAGCGAGTTAGTGGGTAAGTATGTTAAAGACTAGACTCTTCAGCATTTTAGATGAGGAGGGAAGGAGTTAGCCACTGCAGTGTTCGGTGGGAATTGAGTGTTGAAGGATGAGGGTTCAGTGAAAAGCTATTGAGTAAATGGCGGGACAAATCAGTGATAAATTAAAGAATTGATGAACAATGTGAAAGAAGTTTTGAGGAAGCTAATGTGAAATTCAGTGGTGGAGAAAAAGAAAGATGAATTTGGAAGGTGAGGCATAAGAGGAGAAGGGAATGGTGAGTAGAGTTGGTAAATTAATGGCAGAAGGGATACATTAGAGAATTGTCAAACAATATAAAAGCAGTTGAGAAAGGAAGTGAGGAAGGGTATGAGAAACTCAGTTGATAGGGCATTTATAAGATAGATAATGATACACCACTACAAAATTAGATTTTTCGGGAGATCTAGTTAATACAGAGACTAAATTGATAGATAAATAATTAAATAACAGCAGTGGAACAGTGCAACAGGGGGAGGTTCAATAAGTCCATGTTGCTTTGTTTGGTCTGATCTTTATTTTGAGAATATGTGAACTAAATGTCAATGACAATGCTTTGAGATGTATGTTATGGCAGATGCCTTCTGGATCCAGGGGCCCTGCCCCCTGTATGACGGTTGACACAATAAAACTTGTTTCTAAAAAAAAAAAAAAATGTTTTAATGAAAAAAAGCCCAGAATACACTCAGAGAAAGATAGGCAAAGTTGCTCCCCATGTAGCCATTATGGGTTAAAGGACAGGTAAAGAAGACTGAAGGTGCAAATCTGCAATCCAATGACATTTCTATTATTTGTAAAGATTAATTAATTAGAAGATGTTTTACAGTGATCATCAAAACCACTTGCCCCCACATTAGTGACAGAAAAGAAAAGAAATATAGGCGTTTATGTACTACGGTTCTTTACATGGTGCATCCTAAAAGTTAAACTGAAAGTACTTGGTGCCAGAT
This sequence comes from Lissotriton vulgaris, assembly GCF_964263255.1. Taxonomy (NCBI): domain Eukaryota; kingdom Metazoa; phylum Chordata; class Amphibia; order Caudata; family Salamandridae; genus Lissotriton; species Lissotriton vulgaris. Next base: position 473,375,746 of record NC_141689.1, read on the forward strand.
GTATGACCGTTTTTTGCGGTCACAAACGGGAAATCGGCCAATTTGCAACTGCAAAAAAAAAAAAGGGTGGTGGTATGTACAAAAGCTATTTTGCGAGTCGGCGACTTGCAAAATAGTGTTTGCGAGTTGCTATTAGGAAGAGGCGTGTGTGCCAAGGGCGTCATTTCCTAATATCAAGTCAGAATGGTATGTACCATTGTTTTGCGACCACATTTGCCGTTGCGAAATACTCACAGTTTACCACCTACTTCAAGTAGGTGGTAAATCACTCGCAAACAGGAACGGGTCCCCAGGAAGCCCCTTCCCCCTTGTGAATAAGTGCGAAAATATTTTTTAAGAGTAGGCAGTGGTCCACTGTCTGCCCTTAAAAAATGTAAAGTAACATTTTCATTTTTTTTTTTTAACGCATCCCATTTTCCTCTAAGGGAAACGGGTTGTATTTGGAAAAAAAAATGCTTTATTGAAAAATCAAACACAGACATGGGGGTCTCGCTGTGCCCAGCAGGTCACCATCCATTTGTTTGTAAGCCATTCCCAATGGGTCGCAAATTGCGACCTGCCTCATGAATATTAATGAGGCAGGTCTCTTGCGATCCATTTGAGAATCACAAACAGTGTCTCATACACTGCTGTAAGGATGGAATAATACCAAGGCTTTTAAAGAGAGAGCTGGAGCTGCCTTTTAACGAATTTTTGTAGGGGTTGCTCAGTAGATGGGCATGAATTTGAATAGAGCAAGAGGACTCAAAAACGCTGCTTAGAGTATTTCCTTGGTACAAGAGGTGAATAAAATTTGTATAGTAGCTAAGTACTGCCTCCAATACATATAAATCTTGTGTATCAGTCTAGCATCTTGAGAATCTGGTAGCCCAAACTGCACTAATATATAGGATTCCATGCGTGATCTTACTAACACCTGGAGCACTGCCTTTAGCCATATCATCATTAAACTTCTCTGGTTGCTTCCAGTCTTACCTTTAGGTCCACCATTTCAATGTAACCCAGTCTCACCAATTCTTTAAGAAGTAGTTTGGCAGCACAGAGTAATATATGAGTAACCAAGATAACACTGTGCCAAGAATGCCTACATTCTGGTCAAACGCCTGTCATGTGCAACAGGTAACCAAAGCTATTAGAGTACATACCTTGTGTCCTTGGTGCTTTCCATACTCTTTGCAAACACAGCACATAAGAGGATTGGCTTTGCAATCGTCTTCCAAACAAACAAACTCAATGGCGTGAACTTGGTGCTGGCAACATAAGGTCTTCTCATGCGGCTTATCAGCGAGAGGCACACGCCTATGCTTTGCAAGTGTCTTTGTAGAGTGAGTGAGTTGAGAACATTCTGAACAGAGGTGAGTAGCACAGACTGTGCAATACATGGATGCCACATGTGCTTCATCTTCATCACAACGTATTATGCTCTGTAAGTAATAAGAAATGAGGACAAAAGATTTTTTTTAAAACTAATATATATAAAACTAGTTAAGATAAAGGAAATAAAATACAATATCACTAAAGAACAATTTGAAATAGGAATGTGTAGAATGTGAGAAAAAGTAAAACATCAGTCACATCATGTTTACAGGCTAGACCATTTCTTGAAATTTGTATTAGATAACTAATTCAATAAAGGGTTATCTGCTTGATTTGTCGACTTCTATATTTTATTTAAACATGCACACTTTAATTACAATTCCATAAAATATACAAGTGGCACATGCATATTAAGATGACACTACTGTTACCAGTAATAATGCAGACCACTGGAGTTTTCTCTAGAGAAGAATAACAATATGAACAATTGGTCGACATCCTAGTACAGACCATATTGAGCAACCAATAAAAGATTTCACGGCTGGAAACAGTGAACCACTCTCCACCCCAGAAAGTGGCCAAGAAATTATTTATCTAATTCTTACAATCATTAAATGGCTAGCCACATTTAATTGAAACGAGCAAGATTGGAGGAAATGTTGATAACCCATACGTTTTTTGACTGCACATTGTCTTCATCTCAACTCGTAACCATGTATGTGCATTTAGGACTTTTTCAAAGTGAAACTGGTATTTGTGAGCTGGATTTTCAAGCTAACTATGCCAGTACTGGTACTGTAATTTGTAGCATTCCCTTGTTTAAAAATATATCTCTGGATCTCCATAAGTGTTCTGATGTTTTCCGATATAGTTGTTGTGCCCATAGCCTCTGAGGTCAAATTGCATGTCATCAACAATTCCCTTGGCCGGGTACCAAAACTATGAAGAACCTTCCCATCTTTCTCCTATTTAAAAATCTTTGTACAGATCAAGTGGTCTCAACAGGAGTAGAAGTTACATTAGCAAAGTGTAGCAAAATGTATGAGACCGATGAGGCACACCCATCTTAAACATAAAAAAAAAATCGGATGAATTTTCTATGCATAATCAGGCAACAAAGATCAACAGTAAGCCAAGAATCCAATTCCTGAAGAATGCATAGAATGTTTAATGTTTATGCAATGGTCTCTGGTGTAAACAAGAGGTCAAAGGCAGCTCAACTTGTGTCAGTTTAAATTCAGCCCAAATGAACCGGGTGTAACAAGTTCAAAGATATAGAACGCGGATCTCCATGATCTCTCCATGATCTTCTGTGATGTTTTAAAACAGCTAATGACGTGACGGAGAAAGTATGATGAGTTCACCTCCACATTCCAGGAACCAAATTGGTGTCCCATTGAAAATAGGAATAACCATCAAGATTGCTTCTTTATATTCTACTATGCCACCCTTAACAATACCCATCTTTTAGAGAAAATCTATTTCTCTGATGAAGAATGACAATCAAAGAGCGAGCCGACAAAAACGCTTGAAAATAAGGAATACAAGAAGGAAACAACCAGAAGCCAGACCTTTTCTAGGGAAATGTCAATGATTTGGAACTCCAGTTAAATATAGATCAAATGGACAACTTCACTTTTCCACCTGCGCAATAACTTAAAGGGCCTCTTTGTCTAAAAACATCTATTTCAGAAGCGACTACTCTGTAAGCTCACCACACATATATGCCAACAAAGAAAGCACCCCCTCAGCCCCAAATTTTTAGGCACGTCTTATTAGCCCTTGCCCTGAGCCTCTTGTTCTATTGGACAGAGCTTCATTACTTTGTGACTAGGTTTCTTCTATTTAAATACCCATACGTAAATGCAAAGATGAGTCAACCTGCAACTAGTTTAACCATAGGAATATACTTCTACACAAACCATATTAAAAACCTAAAAAGTATAGGTTATTCAACATGAATTACACTTCAAGCCTTCAAAATGAAAAAGGAACTCAATACAGCATAATGAAATTAGTTACATCTGCCATTACCCCAAAATAACAAAGCAATGACAGTAAACTACTGATGGAAACAAGGATGACATGTAATAAAATAGAAGAAATAAGGCCTAACTCTGATTACTATAGGTAATCAGATAACTAAAACTTTAAAATATCGTCAGGGAAAGCCTACTTTTGAACACATTATTTTCAGTTTAATGGAGAAAAGGCCTTCCAGCACACCAATAGGAAAGATCTTTGACTAAGTCCCAAAATGTCACCAACAACAACATATTGACACCAATTCGTTTCAATCTAAGGAATTACTTCTATGAACTTTGAATGACTTGGTACAAAGTTAAATGAAATCAACAGGAAAACCAAAGCAATTGCTATCCCACTTTAATCAATAAAGAGACACGGGTCAATATTAACCAACTCAGCATCTAGGAAATGGTTACAAAGGCCTTGCATACCAAGAATGAAAAGATAACACTTCCTTAAGGGCATGCTACATTACAACCATCAGGAGAAAGAGAAAGCAAAGTGTTGTAAGTTTCTAAAAGGCCTTACTAAAATGTGGACAGTGGATCAGGTCAGAAGTAAAGTGTATGGCTTGCAAGTCCACCCATGTACAGGACAATTGCAAGTTAAATAGGACAGAATTAGGAATAACTTTGCAGACCACATTGAAGGCAGTTTAACTCATTTATCATCTTCTGCTGGGCAAATGGGAGAAGGGACAGAGGGTCATGGTGGGGGTAGGGTAGCTTTTACTGCGATGCCCCATATTTGGGGATCATGAGGGAGCTAGTGGTGCTTCTCCTTGGTTTCACCAGTGTTCCTGTGGGGTTCCGTCAGCCTAGTTCTCTACCTTTGGCACAGAGCTTTGCCCTCTAACGCTGGCATTGTTACTGTGAAGAGTACTGCTGGAGGTTGTCTGGGGCTAGCTAGGGGTTGCTGTATTCAGCCCTGGGCCTCTTTCTTAGGCCAAAGATACATGCTGCTAGTAGAGCATAGGATGCAGGGGCATGATGCTGCAGACTGGGAGAGCTTTGACTGCTCTATTATCTCTGCTTCCCCCTTCACTCAATCACTGTTGGGAATGAATTGCTTCTCATTCTCTGTTGCTGTGAGATTGGGGGTAGAGTGGGGGATCGAAGGCCTGGGACAGGACCCGGAGAGGCTAAATGGACTGTTGTCTGCTCCCTCCTTGTTACCAGGCTGGTAACAAGAAGGGAGCAGACAACACTCCATTTGAATGAATGAATGAATGAGAGCGTTTATATAGCGATCAGCTACTCCAAAAGGAGTGTCCCGGCACTGCAGAATCACATAGCTGCTAGCCTAAAGATGGTTTAGCTTCCAAAGAGCCAGATGTTTAACAGTTTTTTTAAACTCATCAAATCGTTATAAAGTCTGAGGGGCAACAGAAGTTTGTTCCATGCCTGAGCCCACAAGAGGCTAAAGGATTTGCCCCCCCTCCGGCTACCCCTCTCTACGTGCCAGGCGTACCTTCGGGACGCAAACAAGCGCCCCGAGGTTGATCTAAGAGCCCTTGTCGGAGTGTACCAGCCGACACGTCTTCTAAGGTAGCTGGGCCCCTTACCATAAAGAGTCTTAAAGCACAAGTTACTTACCTTCGGTAACGATATATCTGTAAGAAAGAGTAGTTAGTGTTAGATTCCTTACCTTAGAATAACCCCAGGCATCAGACTGGATCCGGAAAGTTTTGGAGTACTTAGACGCCGCCCTCGCGCGCTGACGTCAGTTGTTGAACATAACTTTCCGGGGCAGGAACGCAGAGCCATGCCAGAGACCAACACTGGTGCCATGAAACTAAGGGCCTGAAAGGGGTGTCCTTAACCCTAGATATCGGTTCGCAGAACGGGGAGGATGGGTGGGGCGGTAAGGAACCTAACACTAACTACGGTTTCTTACAGATGTATTGTTACCGAAGGTAAGTAACTTGTGCATCTGAAAGAAACAGGTTAGTGTTAGATTCCTTACCTTAGAATAGATACCACAGCAATACCAACCCCGGTGGTGGGTCTGCGAACCAAGATCACACCAAAAAGTCCTGGAGAACGGAACGGCCAAAAAAGCCATCTCTCCGGACTTGGCTGTCCAGGCAGTAGTGTTTAGCAAACGTGTGCAGCGAGGCCCACGTAGTTGCCTGACAGATGTCTTGCAGGTGGACTCCCCGACCCAGGGCAGTAGTAGCCGCCGTGGCCCGAGTGGAATGGGCACACAGCCCAACAGGAGTCTCCTTTTTCGCCAAGGACTAACAGACCTTGATGCACAACATGACCCACCGAGAGATGGTCCGTTTGTGCATGCCCGCCCCTTCTTAGCGCCCACGTAACCAACAAAGAGCTGGTCGTCCACCCGGAACTGGCGTGTGCGGTCTAGATAGAACGAGAGCGCACGGTTTAGGTCCAGACGGTGGAGCCTCTCTTCCTCCTTGGATGGATGCGGAGGCGGAAAGAAGGTGGGCAAGGTGATGGACTGCCTGATGTGAAAGGCCGTAACCACCTTGGGCAGGAAAGAAGGACGAGTTCTCAAGACAACTTTGTCCGGATGGACAGAGAGGAAAGGAGGCTTAGAAGATAGAGCCTGGAGCTCACTCACTCTCTTGGCAGAGGTGATGGCAACCAGGAATGCAGTCTTAAGAGTCAGAAGACGAAGAGGGATATTGTGAAGTGGCTCGAAAGGAGTGCACATCAAATAGGTCAGAACAAGGTTCAAGTCCCATTGAGGCATCAAGAAAGGAACAGGAGGAAACATGTGCATGATGCCTTTAAGAAATCTATTTACAACCGGGGACTTGAAAAGAGAAGGCTGATCAGGAAGCCTCAAGAAGGCTGAAATGGCCTTTAACAGTGCCTAGAGCAGAGCCTTGCTGGGCCAGAGAAAGAAGAAAGAGGAAAACCTCCGAAAGGTGGGCAGAGAGAGGATCCACAGCCTTTGCTGTGCACCATGCCACAAATGTGTTCCACCTGCAGGCGTATACCGATTTTGTGGAGGGACGCCTGGCTACCAGAATCACATCACAGACTTCAGGAGGCAAGTCAAATGGCCTCAACTGTCGCCGCTCAATCTACACGCTTGTAGGTGGAGACTGGACAGGTTCGGGTGGAGGACCGTCCCCTGCTGCTGCAACAGAAGGTCCTCCTGAAGAGGCAGACGAATCGGGGGATCGACTGACATGCGGAGTAGCTCGGGATACCAGTATCTTCGTGCCCAATCCGAAACCACAAGGATGACTTGGGACCGGTCGCACCGGATCTTCTTCAGCACTCTGGGCAGAAGTGGTATAGGCGGAAAGGCGTACAACAGACCGCAGCTCCACTCGCGACGAAAAGCATCTCCGAGCGAGTGCCGCCTTGGAAATTCCAACGCACAGAACTGATGACATTGCGCGTTCTCTTCGGTGGTGAATAGATGTAACCAAGGCTCTCCCCACTGCTGAAAGAGGCCTTGCGCCACGTCGATTTCATACGCCATTCGTGATACATCATGCACTGCCGGCTGAGTTCGTCCGCTCTGGCCTTCAGGGAACCTGAAAGGTGTTGGAATACCAGGGAGACACCCTGGTGTTCCAGCCAGTGCTAGAGACGCAGAGCCTCCTGACAAAGGGTCTACGACACCACCCCGCCCTGTTTGTTGCAGTACCACATGGCGGTGGTGTTGTCCGTGAACACCTGCACTACACTTCCCCGGACAGAGGGAAGGAATGCTTTCAGTGCAAGCCGGATTGCCCGCTGCTCCAGAAGGTTGATGTGGAACCGGGAATCAGTCCTCTGATCTTCCTCTCTCCCATGTGGCCTCCCCATCCCAGGAGGGACGCATCTGTCACAACTACGTGCTCCGGTTGGGGAAGGGTGAGAGATCTGCCGCGGACCCAATCGCGGTCCGTGAGCCACCACTGCAACTGGCTCGCAGTGCCCTCCGAGATCAGGATGTGGTCGTACAGGTTGCCCTGACGCTGTGCCCACTGAAACATCAGGTCCCACTGCAGAGTCCGCATCAGTCACCTGGCATGATGCACCAGAAGGATGCACGTGGCCATCAGCCCCAGGAACCGCGTCAACCTGACCGAGACTCGGGATAAAGGCTGAAAGATCAGAATCAGAGCCTGATTATCCCAAACCCGCTGTTCGGGGGGGATAAAACCGAAACTGCGCTGAGTCCAGAACCGTTCTGAAAAAAAGGAGCTTCTGGGAGGGGCACAGGTGTGACTCCGGCACTTTGATGGAGAACCCCAGGGAGTGCAGGAGGTTGGCCGTAGTCTAACACTAACCTGTTTCTTTCAGATGAACATTACTAAGGGCTTAAACTGTATCCACTCCCTAACTTGGAGCCAATGAAGGCAAAGAATGGCCCTGGCTGAGGTGTTCTGCACCACCTGACGACGTTGTATGAGGGAGTCTGACACACCTAGATAGAGTATGTTCCCATAGTCTCAGAAGACGGCTGTAATGCCAGAAACCGGTCCCCGGGAGCTTGTTTCCTTCCCAGTGTAAGAATTGGCTTTTGTAGTTTGGTTTGCCCTGTTCCCATCATGCACTGGGACAGGAAAGACTAATTTGCATACAGTCAGGTTCTGAAACTGGGATGGTGCAGTGAGCTAAAAAACGGTGTTGGATCTAGCCCTGATCTCTTGACTGGGTGAGAGCTTTCTGCTTAATTCAGAGACTCTGTCCCTCACCACCCCTTGTTGTAAATATTTTTGTCCACCCTAAGCGTGGAAGGGTATTCTCAGATGTGAGACCCTTGCTCATTGCACCATCAGGATTCAAGCAAACCGGGCCGAAGACGGCTGTAATGCCAGCAACCGGTCCCCGGGAGCTTGTTTCCTTCCCAGTGTAAGAATTGGCTTTTGTAGTTTGGTTTGCCCTGTTCCCATCATGCACTGGGACAGGAACAGACTAATTTGCATACAGTCAGGTTCTGAAACTGGGATGGTGCAGTGAGCTAAAAAACGGTGTTGGATCTAGCCCTGATCTCTTGACTGGGTGAGAGCTTTCTGCTTAATTCAGAGACTCTGTCCCTCACCACCCCTTGTTGTAAATATTTTTGTCCACCCTAAGCGTGGAAGGGTATTCTCAGATGTGAGACCCTTGCTCATTGCACCATCAGGATTCAAGCAAACCGGGCCGAAGACGGCTGTAATGCCAGAAACCGGTCCCCGGGAGCTTGTTTCCTTCCCAGTATAAGAATTGGCTTTTGTAGTTTGGTTTGCCCTGTTCCCATCATGCACTGGGACAGGAACAGACTAATTTGCATACAGTCAGGTTCTGAAACTGGGATGGTGCAGTGAGCTAAAAAACGGTGTTGGATCTAGCCCTGATCTCTTGACTGGGTGAGAGCTTTCTGCTTAATTCAGAGACTCTGTCCCTCACCACCCCTTGTTGTAAATATCTCAAGCAAATTAGCCTCACCCGGTCCTGGTTGCGAACGGTAAAACTGTGTCCCTGCCCACATCCCTGCCCCTTCATAAGATTTGGACCGGGAGGTTGGCAGGGTATCCCCAGACGTGGGTCCCTTGCTCACTTTGCCACTGGATTCAAGATAGCCTTGCTGATGAGGGATGTTAGCCTGAAACTGGTCCCAGGATGCTTGTTTCCGGTCCAGGGAAGACATGGATTGGCAGTTCGGGCTGGACTGTTCCCATGAGGCACAGGGTCAAGACTGATTAGCATATAGCAGTGTCCGAATTGGGGTAGGGTGAATTGAGCTAAAGAACAATAATGGATTTTACCCAGATCTGTGACTCGGGGGTTTGGTGGGGGGTGTCTGAAAAGTTTCTGCGCTCTGTCCATCATCTCCTTGTGTTTGCTTGTTCGCCCTAAGTTGGCAGGGTATGCCCAGACGTGGGTCAAGACTGATTTGCATATAGCTGTGTCTGAACTGGGGTGGCGAACTGAGCTACAGAATGTAAATGTAAATGTGGCGTATTTGTATAGCGCGAACAGTGACCCGGAGGCATCCCGGCGCTTGTACTCCTACCACAAGGGAACCCCTCCTGGCTTTTCCTTGTGGGGTGTCCACTCCTGGGCATCCCATGGTGAAACCAGGCATCCCTTGTGTATCAGGGGGCCTTTGTGGAGACTAAGCAAGCTATTGCCCAGAGTTGCAGCGTGGGACCCATGCTTAGAATCGGCACTGAGGCGAGAATATCCGGTCAGAGGAATTTAAGCCCGAAACCCGCCGAGGCAGGAATCGAACCCTGGTCCCTGGCCAGCGTTCTGCATCAAGGTCTGCCGCTCTAAGCATTGAGCCACACTTCTCCACAAGAATGATGATGGGTTCAAACCAGATCTGTGACTGAAGGTGAGTATCTGAAAGGTTTCAGCGCTCCGTCCATCATCTCCCTGTGTTTGCTACGTTATCTCACTTGAACAACTTTTTCCGCCTGACTACTTATCCGGGTGTACATGGTGAAAAAGGGAACGCCCTATTTTGGGAGGTTAAGGAAGTAATGATGTGTATATGTTTAATTACAACCAGCACTTAAAACAATAGAGCTCACCAACCTTTATCCAGCAAAATGTAGAGACTCAGACTTCTTAACTGTGACTAGTTGAACAACATTTTAAAACACTGTTCTCACTCATCCCCATGCTACCCTGCTCTTATTAAGACAACCTAAGAATTATTTATGAATGCATTTAATAATCATTGAACAATCACATATCTCCACCAATCAACGGTATCTTTAAAAGCCAAAAAAAATCTTACTGGCAGGATCTAAATGTACTGTAGCTTTTAAAAATTTAGAAAAAAATGTTATTTCTCACACTCCAACGTGCACAAACACATTACTTTCCACCCAGCAAACTCTCTCATCAGTATTTTGGATATGAGCAAAACAGATTCTAATAGTAGCCTCATAATGGCTTTGCCTTCAGCTGCGTTCCCAGGCAAATATGTACACTGTTATATACTCAATGTGCATGTTGCCTGTATTATCAACCACCCTTCTTTACATGTTTCTATCTAAAACTGCTGATGTGCTTGGATGCTGTTAACTGACTATTCTTTACATAACTTTTGGAAGAAATATTCTTACTCCTAAATAAGGCCAAATTTAGTCTTTGATGTAGGGATGGTCTAAAACGATTTTACTATGTATGGGACACTCTTAAACTATCAGAAATTCATAAAACTCCTAGAGCGTCATAAGCTACCAAGCATCCCTATGACTCCCAGAAGTGAAGGCGTATCCAGAAAAGGTAGTAGATGGTTCCAAACGAGCATTCGATGTTTTTGACCTTTGGATTGGATATGCAGCACTTTAAGATAATCCCAGGAATGCAGTGTCTTACCCACAGTTGTAGTATGTAAATATTGCCAAAACCACTAAAGAACCCAATTATATAGAGCTACTGAGGTCACTTAAGCTTGTGGTGTTACAAGATTACGGTTCTGACTGTCAAACTACCTTGTGAAAGGAGCCACAATTCTGAGCAGTCAGACCTATGCATTCACAGGTGCTGTGAACGAACATATCAAAAGAGGATTTGGTCAGGGACATGGCCAGGCCAGAAACCAAGATGGCCACACAGCGTTGAAGCTCTGCCAGTTGGTTCCCCAAATGCCCGCATAATTTTATTCCTGTGGCCATCCCCATCGACCCAAGTGGTGCCCAGCTCACCCACCACTCGGCCGAGGCCCCCGCCCCGGTTGTGTTACCGATCCGGGGGCTGTGACGTAGAAGATCCTGACAGAGGTGACGTGGTGGGTCTGGCATGCCTCGGGGACCCCGCAGCAACATGTGCCACGGGTGAGCCTGAGGCCGGGGCTACCGAGACCCGCTGGGCCCCCCTGCAGCGGCTCGCACTACACACCCTCACCTGTGTACAGGGTCTGCCGTAGGACACTGGGCTCGTCCGTATATAGGGCAACGACATCTAGCCTGGTGAGGCATCACTGCCTTGACCGCAAAGCGCCATCCTGTCAGCGGGCGATTCAGGCAGTGGAGCGAGTCGGGCCATGGCACGCTGGGATGAAACTGACAGCTGCTTTCTGTTGCTGGGTACTGCTCTAGGAGGGGTCCATCTTGTTGTGGCTGCAGCCCCCAGTCGGCCTATGAAACGACAGGCAAGTGGCTCCTAGGAACCAGGCGGGGTTAGCAAGCGATGGCGCCAGCCTTGGCCACTAGTCGGGGTCGGCCACCTACGCCTTTCATTTGTGATTTCCTGTCTCCCCTTGCATACTGCTAACGGCCTGCTGCACTCCAGGGAGCTGTAGTCCCATTTACTGGTGGTAGACCAAGATAAAATTTGGCTACCAGTGCCAAAACCCCAATATTGATTTAGAAAAGGGGGTGGTGATGAACAGAGTGTCTGAATTGAGCAGACCACTCTTACCCAGTCCAAAGATCAGGGCTTGATCCATCACCGTTATTTATCTCACTGCCCCATCCCAGCTCAGAACCTGGCTATATGCAAATCAGTCTGTCCCTGGCCCAGTGCATCATGGGAACAGGGCAGACTAAACTACCAAGCCAATTCTTCACCAGAAAGGAAACAAGCTACCGGGGACCGGTTTCTGGCATTTCAGCCGTCTTCGGCCCGGCTTGCTTGAATCCTGACGGAGCAGTGAGAAAGGGACTCATGTCTGAGTATACCCTGCCACACCTATAGTGGCCAAAATCGATTTAGAAAAGGGGGTGGTGATGAACAGAGTGTCTGAATTGAGCAGACCACTCTTACCCAGTCCAAAGATCAGGGCTTGATCCATCACCGTTATTTATCTCACTGCCCCATCCCAGCTCAGAACCTGGCTATATGCAAATCAGTCTGTCCCTGGCCCAGTGCATCATGGGAACAGGGCAGACTAAACTACCAAGCCAATTCTTCACCAGAAAGGAAACAAGCTACCGGGGACCGGTTTCTGGCATTTCAGCCGTCTTCGGCCCGGCTTGCTTGAATCCTGATGGAGCAGTGAGAAAGGGACTCATGTCTGAGTATACCCTGCCACACCTATAGTGGCCAAAATCGATTTAGAAAAGGGGGTGGTGATGAACAGAGTGTCTGAATTGAGCAGACCACTCTTACCCAGTCCAAAGATCAGGGCTTGATCCATCACCGTTATTTATCTCACTGCCCCATCCCAGCTCAGAACCTGGCTATATGCAAATCAGTCTGTCCCTGGCCCAGTGCATCATGGGAACAGGGCAGACTAAACTACCAAGCCAATTCTTCACCAGAAAGGAAACAAGCTACCGGGGACCGGTTTCTGGCATTTCAGCCGTCTTCGGCCCGGCTTGCTTGAATCCTGATGGAGCAGTGAGAAAGGGACTCATGTCTGAGTATACCCTGCCACACCTATAGTGGCCAAAATCGATTTAGAAAAGGGGGTGGTGATGAACAGAGTGTCTGAATTGAGCAGACCACTCTTACCCAGTCCAAAGATCAGGGCTTGATCCATCACCGTTATTTATCTCACTGCCCCATCCCAGCTCAGAACCTGGCTATATGCAAATCAGTCTGTCCCTGGCCCAGTGCATCATGGGAACAGGGCAGACTAAACTACCAAGCCAATTCTTCACCAGAAAGGAAACAAGCTACCGGGGACCGGTTTCTGGCATTTCAGCCGTCTTCGGCCCGGCTTGCTTGAATCCTGATGGAGCAGTGAGAAAGGGACTCATGTCTGAGTATACCCTGCCACACCTATAGTGGCCAAAATCGATTTAGAAAAGGGGGTGGTGATGAACAGAGTGTCTGAATTGAGCAGACCACTCTTACCCAGTCCAAAGATCAGGGCTTGATCCATCACCGTTATTTATCTCACTGCCCCATCCCAGCTCAGAACCTGGCTATATGCAAATCAGTCTGTCCCTGGCCCAGTGCATCATGGGAACAGGGCAGACTAAACTACCAAGCCAATTCTTCACCAGAAAGGAAACAAGCTACCTCCTCCTCGCCGACCCAAGGAGCGTGATTGCTAGACACCTCTCGGGGAGAGGAGGGCCGCACCCTAGTGGTCTACCTTTCAGAGGTGGCTATGATCTGGCTGTCTGCTCCACAGCAACAATTGAACCAATAGCAATTGAGGAAATAATCTCTGCAAAATTCCATGGATGGGTCCAAGGCCCCCAGGTCTGATGGCTGTAATGGCCTCACTGGAATTTCATTACAAAACATCCAAACACATTCTTGCTCCCTGCCTTTTCGAACTTTACGCTGAATCACGAGACGGGTATACTACCTCTCACGTTTCCCGAAGCGATCATAATACTACTATTAAAACCTGGAAAGGACCCATTCCATTCCCAATTCTATAGACTGTTGTCTTTACTGAATATTCATAACAAGATTATTGCTAAGGTTCTTACTAATAGATTGTCTCCCCTTCTGGAAACCATTATCTCTGCTCTCCAGCCCGGCTTAATGCTGCATTGATCCACCTCCATGAATCTGAGCACGTTGTTCTCCGTTTTGAACAGAATATCGCCAGGGGCCCCTGTAGCTTTACTTGATGCAGAGAAGACCTTCAATTCTCTGGAGTGGCACTTTCTTTTTGCAACACTGCAGAAATCCGCATTGGTTCTTTGTCCTAGTCAAGCTCCTTTATGTTAAACAGACTGCTCGTATTCGTGTCAATTGTTCTTTGACATCTGCATTCACATCTTCCAGGGGCACCAGACAGGGATGCCCACTCTCCCCACTCCTATTCATTATTGCCATGGACCCATTAGTGTGTCACCTACAGGAGAAACATCTTTGGCGCGGGCTACAATTCAACACAGGACCACTGCTACTTCTTTACGCGGATGACATATTGGTTTTCCTCAGGCATCCCTACACAAATCTGCATCCTATTATTCAGGAGAACAAAAGATTCGGTCATTCCTAGGGTTTCCTAATAAAGTGGAGTAAATCCAACATTTTTCTGCTGACAGCGGCCACACATCAGTTTCAAAGAGATTTCCCCTTGCATTGGCAGGATGATACTGTCAAATATATTGGTATGGTGATATCATTGTGATAAGGAATAGGTCCTTTGCCTGAACTATGGTCCAGCTGTGAGTAAACTAACAACACAAATCGAGAGGTGGATAGTCACTATTGTCGTAAGCTGGCCGTGAGGCCGTTCTTAAGATGGTTGGCCTTTCCCGATTTCTTAATTTGTTTCTAAGTATTCCCATTCCTCTTACTAACGCTCTGGTACAATTAATTTGGGTGGGCCTTAGATCGGGGGATGATTGGTGGGCACTAGTCCTTTCCTATGCAAAAGGTGGCTTCAGTGGGCTAGACTTTCACCTTTATTATTTGGTTGCTCAATGTCAATGCACGTACCATTCGTACCACAGAGATCCTCACCCTTCTTTTGATCATACTGACCGGGATTTAGCGAGTGATACACCACTGAATGTCATCCTTCCAATGGGGTTACCATTAAATCCCATGGACATACAGTGACTCTCCACTACCTGTTGCGTGTGGTGCCGTCTCATGTGCCTACTCGGAATGGGGCAATTATACTCCACTACTATACCTATTGCAGGCAAACACTGGCTCCCCCCAATGGCAGAAACCATTGTCAAACACACACTGAACCGCTACGCACCTGATGGCTTCACACACTCACTCTTCTTATTGAGGATGAAACCTGTGAACATATGGTCTCCAGGCTGTACCACACAAGTCTAGATAGGTTGCCCACTGTGGACGACTGTCTGTGTAAGGCATGAAGGGAGGACCTGCAGTACCCTCTGCCGGATGACGTCTGGTATTACTGTTGTCGCCAAAGAAAATTAGTCTTCCCCAATCATAGACATAAATTGCTGCACCTTAAAGTCCTCCGATGCAACTACATGACTCCCAGTCTCATGGTTGTGATTGACCCTGCCCGCCCCTCGTCATGTCCCAAATGCAGTACCGAAGACGCAGACTTTTTCATGCCCACACATTATCAGTTACTGGTTTGCCATTTTTACACAGCTTTCCCAGATGGTGGAGGTGTTGGTCACGCCAGAGCCTCTGATGGTGGTTGTGGGATATATGAACGGCATCCCAAAGGAGTTCTGGTACTTCATAGCAATTGCACTTTTGCTGGCGAAGCAGGAGGTTGTGTTAGCGGTCGTCACCCCATTGCTGAGCAGTGGCTTATAAACTCTTACATATTGTGACACAGCTAGTGAGCTATATGCATTGATGCAGTCACCCGCATCTCGCCCACATAATATCCGGCAACCCCTTCACACATACTTAGAGCATTCAGGACATGCTGAACAGGACTGATTTCCTGGGGCTAGTGCCTTCATGTTGTGTACACATTGTGAATGCTGTCATTGATTGCCTGCATTTTGTATCATGATGTCTCTCTCCGCTCTAGATCCACGAGGTCGCAGTAGACCGATTCACCATATGGTAACGAATGTCAGATGTGCCACAAGGGCATTGCTTTTAGATAACGATTCGGATCTAACTATGGAACAAGCTTCCTCACTATGTCAGCAGAACAAATATGCAACTTACTGTTCTTTGTTATAAACACAAACTGTACAATTGTCATTAAACTTGGCGGTGTTCTTGTAATCGAAAATGATAAATAAAAAAATAAAAAGAAGATTTTGTCTAATTCTCTCGCAAATTCATTTGGAATTAAAAACCTCCGGGGCTTATCTGATACCTTTATTTTTTAAGTAGACAAAATGACAAAGTGCATGTAATAATAAGCTCTTCATATAATTATTTAAAACCAGTACCACTTTCCTTGGAGTTCTATGCTTCCATATCAGGCCAGGCTGTTCCAGATTACAGAAAATTGGACCAGGGGGTTGGGGGCAATGATTCTCTTGAAGTGTTTAGCATGAAGGCCAACATAAAACGGTTTTACAGACGTCATCTATTTTAGCCCTCATCAATTTAGCCGTTATAAATTTTGTATTTCAGTCATTGGTAGAGATATATACATGCAGCATCAGTAGAATTAAAAAAAAATTCCTCTGGGATATTCAATATTTCCCAGCCGTTGTCAAATTTTACTACAGCCTTACCCAGAATGTATCCTCAGCAAATCCACCAACCGCACAAGAGTAAAGCAAGCTGTGCAATTACAGTAGACAGAATAGTTTTTTCACTAAAAAGGTGATTGTAGGAAAGTAGGATCTTCTTCTTACGGTTACCCTCACTTTTTGCTGGATGTTACACTGTTTTTGACTAGTCTGACTGGAATCCTGCCAATCAGGACCCCAGTCTATCTGTTTTCTCCCTAAAAGGTATGACCTGTACTTGGGTACACTCTAGATTGGATACTGGGGTACCCTTATAAATCCCTAGTATATGGTACCCAGGTACCCAGGGCATAGGTACCCCAGAGGCCTCCCATGGGCTGAAGCATGTATTATTCCACACATGAGAGGCCATGCAAATGGAACTACAGGTCTGCCAATGCAGCCTGTGTAAGCTGGTGCTAGCACAACTTACTTTAGATAATATAGGTTTACTATACCTGTAGGTCACTACACTTAAACTTATAAGTCACCCATATAGCAGACCTTAATCCTGAAGGTAGGGTTTAATGTGAGAGGGTGCGCCTGCATGAGCAGAGTCCCTCTGCAGCCTTCGAAGACCATTCTCCCGGGTTGTATCAGCCAGACATATATGTAGAAGTGCATTATAACCTCGCTGTAAATGCTATCTCGAAAATGGCTGAAACAAAACATGTCATGTTGGGTATCAAACACTTTGGAATCATATCTGCACCCCGGTAACCGGTGAGGGAGGTATGATTTAACTCTCCTGAAGCAAGCTTCATGGGGTCACTGGTCTTTCCGGTGCCAGCCTTCTTGACCCAGGCAACACATAATGATGACTTTCAATTTAATATAATGGATATGTCACGCAGAAGTTGCATCTAGAGGTTATGAATTGAATGTGATTAATAAAGCTAAAAAGAGCATTGAATCTACAGAGGGCACATACTTTGGTACATAAGAATGACGCTGTGAAAGGCACAGAGAAAGTCAGGCTCATTACACAATTTAATACTGAGTCAAGACGGTTATACTCCATAATTATCAAACACTGGCACTTACTTAGAGCAGATAAAGATCTGATGCCCTTTATTAGCGAGAGACCCTCAATTACTTACAGAAAAGGTAGAACACTTGCTAATAACTTAAGCCCAAGTTACCCACTCCAAAAAAAGAAAATTTGGTTGACATCCTGTACCCGAGGTTTTCACAAATGTTGACAATGTAACTCATGTAGATGGGCAAAGAAAAAAGTCCTTCGCTTCAGCTATAATGGCTCTGACACATTTGAGATAGATTCATTTATCAACTGTGAAACCACCTATGTGGTTTATGTGATCTCTTGTACGTGTGGCCAAATATATGTGTGCAGCACAATAAGGAGGTTAAGAGATAGGATGATGGAGCACTTTCGTGCTTGGAAGATCGGGGATACTAGATATCCAATTGCTGCCCATAGTGTACAAAACCATGATAACCAGCATCAGCATCAATTTAGTTACCATGGAATTGATCATGTCACACAAGACCCAGAGGGGGTAATAGACAATTGAGACTCAGATGGAGAGAAGTGATCTGGATTATGAAATTGAAAGCAGTGGAGAGGGGTCTCAATATAGATAATGAATATCAATATTATCTGGGACAGGAGTGAGGGCATTATTCAGATAATGATAGTATGGATAATATGTACAGTGTTTTGCTTTGTCTTATTATTTAAACATTATGATTGGAAAGTACTGCAGTATGACTTCAGCAGATTATTTCGAATATTTGTATGAAATATGGGTAATGTTTTGTTTAACTATCTACAATTTGGAGTATAACATGTATACCTCTTTTATGGGTTACCAATGGAAATTTAATGTTATCCCTTATGGCTGCTTGATTGTCGAACAATTATGGACAATGTACACTACAAAAGATGAATTTCTTATGAGAACTTATTGTAGCAGACTTACTATCTAGCATTTGTAATGTGTTTGTAAGTACTGTATTTGTACCGAGGCTATATGGCACACACAGACACTTTTTTCTTTCTCTTTCTTTACTCTAGTAACTTAGATCTTTACTAACACCTAATATACTATATATATTGTAGTAGCCCTGAGGAATCTTTGGACCTATAGTGCGCGCATTACTAATGATGAGAGATGAGGGGTTGTGTTGTCTTGACTTTACTCGGATTAAGGATGAATTATTAGGTGTATATTTAGTATACACGGTTAGTCACACTCTTCGAGCGTACATGATCGCCATGCATAATATACTGAGACAATTATTATTATTTTTAATAATACGAAGTCTATTATAAACAAGCCAATGCTTGTGACCCATGGGTTAACAAGAAAGTATAACCCGATACCGTAGCCTATCACTACAAGATGGCGCCGAATATCGTTATACTCTTCGAGCGCACTGGATCGCTATATATACTGAGTTAATTATTATTATTGAAACAATACGATGTACATTCCAGACAAGCCATTGCTTGTGACCTTGGGGTTAACAGGGTACTATAACTCAATATGGTAGCATCTATTACTACAATAGGGCACCGATTATCGTTTACGCTATCAGATACCCCGATACGTTACCCTAATAGAACGATTTGAACCGTTGAATGCAATATGTTGAGATTAATTAGATTAATGCAGAAGAAAATTGTTCTGATTAAAAGAGATATCAAGCCAGTGCTTGCGACTTACGATATTATTAGTAACTTTAATTTATCACTATATTTACACCATTACAAGATGGCGCCGATCATTATTCACGATAAATAGCTATTCCAAAATGGCGACTAAACAGAACGCCACAGAGCAGCGTGGATTCTCGCTGCCGACTCTGAGGTATGTGTACGCAAATTGGGAATTTTGATTGTGTATTCTAAGCCTATATTGAGGGTATATATCAATATTAGTCTCCTCTATTTTAGGAGGAGGACGATTTGGTGGAGAAAACGTCAGGATTGAACGATACTTAGATCGGGTAAGAAGAGTTGCGATTTATTAGTATTCACAGTGCTCTATGAGAACCATTCAAGTGATTTTTGGTTTTCGATTGTTACAGATATTTTCGGATAATATAGCCCTCCTTCCTCATCATATCATCACGTATAAATTATATCCTACGTTGGGAAGCGTCAGATTGATTAAATATAATTTCGTAGTGTTACACACACACGGTAAGCTCTTGACCTATTAGTTTGACAGGCAGTCTTGTAAGTTCACCGCTAAGAGCCGACATGATACATATATATAATATGATCTCTTACCTTTACAGTAATAGTTCCCTGGATACTAGTGTTACTGGATATTTTGGTAAGATATGCAATGTACGTTATGTTAGTATGTGATTTACTTGATATCAGTTAATAAGGCTTACCTTGCATTTTAGTAACACTTGAGAGTCGTCATCTATCATATGGTTGGAGACGTACTACATGTGATTTGTTTCTTTAAGTGAGTTAGCTTTACATAAT
Source organism: Lissotriton vulgaris (assembly GCF_964263255.1). Lineage (NCBI taxonomy): Eukaryota > Metazoa > Chordata > Amphibia > Caudata > Salamandridae > Lissotriton > Lissotriton vulgaris. Next base: position 473,395,521 of record NC_141689.1, read on the forward strand.
TTGAGTCTATATAGTGTAGTAGCAACGAGTGACAATCGGTATTACAGGCTGTCTTGTCTTTATAGATACTGCTTAGGAGAGATTGCATCCAGAGTGAAGAATTTTGACTCGTGCTTTGTTTATATTGGTGAGTTACTGTACATATATATTCTAGAATAATAACTAGTGGTGCACGTTTCAATATGGTCTTGTAGATACTTAGGTATCTACTAACTTACCGATTATATGAATTAATATATTCACTGATAGATACAGGTTGTTTTTCAACGACAGGCATCTTAGGTCACTCGATACTCAGGTTTTTCCAAGTAGGGGTGTTAGGCTTCTGATAAAGTTTCTCTGAGGTCACTGAGATTACGAGATGTCAGGAGTATATTTGACATGTTTGGTGACTTCGATTTGCGTTTATTTATAGTGATCTATCTGGAATAGGACAAGGAACTCTTATATTCCATGATACAGGATTTAGTTCGAGGTAAATATAAGTGTACTAATATTTCACTCAGAGCATGGGTTATAAGGTTTTCACTAGATTTGGGTTATCTTACCTCTGTGTTTCTCACTAGGAGTACCTACTCTACTATTAGGTATGCATGACATAATATTTTCTTGGTGGAGATTACTATAATTTTTCTTCTTCACCTAGATATATTTAGTTCTTATTTTAAATATGGGCATTGTTTATGTTTTGGTTACAGCCCTGAGGAAGTCTAAGTGTTTTATTAATACACGACGAAACACGTGTTGGCTGATGTACCATCTATACACTGGACTGTTGTACATGATGTACAGTTACATTGGATTGGAATAAATTACTATTGAAGATACAAGTGACTACGACGACTTATGAATTGACTCTAATTCATCAGACACATTGTGACTTGCCAGTCATCCATAACTTGCAGAATTATATTACAAATTGAGACTCACACAGTTATTAGTATTTGTGTGCTCAGAGGGTATTGACACAACACATAATGGTTGCTGCCAACTAGAGACACATTTCTGCCCTCCTGCTACTGAGCCAAGCTCGAGAAGGGGAAAGCAGTACAATAGGCCTCCTGTCACAGGGAGGTGTGACTACCTCCCAGACAGGATCTAGTGTATTGGGGCTGGGTGGGTGCACTTCCAAAGTGCCTGAAAGTCTGCATCTGGGGCACACTTGGTGTCCCTGTGCCTAGTCCAGTTCAAACCAGTTCTGGGAGCCGTTGACGCCTGCTCTGGTACGAAATTGGACAAAGGACATGGGAGTGACCTTCCCTCTGTCCTGAACCTCCCCTAGGAGGGTCTCCTAAATCTGTCCAAACCTCTCCCGTGGGTACGTAAGGGCTAACCTGGCTCTAGGACCTTAGATTTGACATGGACAAGATTCTCAACAAGAAACCACTGACCTTCGACCATCTGGACTCCGTTGGACTTCGACTGAGCCTGACTTCATCCCCCCCCTCTCCGCCCAAAGCATCGTCTGTGCCTATGGGGGGGCGCTAGTGAGCGCGCAAGCATAACGGCTGCCCTTATGTGAGGCTCCTGCTTCCTGGACACATAATAATGCTTTTATCCTTAGCAAATGTGAGTGAAATTTGCTGAAAGTTTATTTTGCATGCAGAGGAAGCCGCCCTCTACACTCGGTGCCAAAAGAGAGCAGAACCTGGGACCAGCAGCCGGTGCAACGGGCGAGTGAAGTGCTTGCAGAGACTCTGCCTGGAGCTGTGAATGGCAGGGAAGTGGACACGGTGCCCAGGAAACGCTGAGGCTTCCCGCGTGGAGACCAGGCCTGGACTGGCGTTCAGCAACAAGAGACGGCCACACGACCATTGGGGAAAAGGATTGAAAGTAAGAGCCCTGCACCGAGCGGCGGAGGGACGAAGTTGCTGTGGGGGCGGAGGAGGTGCCTGCGGAACATTTATAGCCGGAGCTGAAAAGAAGTGTATGGGCAGAGAGACCGAGCGGTGATACGCCTGAGCCCCTTCGATATCGGACGTGAAGTGCGGAGGCTTGAGGCCCTAGCTTGGTGAGTGCAGCTTGGAGGCGAGCGTTTGCCACACAAATAGCTCGGAGCACACTGGGCAGGCAATACGCACTACAGCGGAGGCCGAGAGGCGCGACTTGACGGGCACGAAGAGTGCATCAAAGAGGCGGAACGCCGGATATCTGATGCAAATGACATTACTGCCAGCCACACCACACAACTATCGAGAATGGAACAGATCTTGCACACCATTGCGGCCAAAAATGAAGATTTGGAAGCCCGTAGTAGGTGCAACAATATGCATGTCGCAGGTGTGCCGGAATCGACCAACATTGGTAGAATGGAAGACTACATAAAGAATTTGTTGCTGGCATCCATAGGGAAAGAGGCGTTCTCCTCACAGTTTATAGTTGAACGGGCGCACAGATCGTTTGGACCACGACCGACACCGAGCAAACCCCCCAAGGCCCATCATCGCCAGGTTATTAAATTACAGGGATCGAGATGTGGCTCTCCGTGTAGCACGTCAGAAGCAAGGTTCGACATATGACGGTGTTACCTTCTCAATATATCCAGATTTCACCCCCATTGTGCAGGAGGAAAGGGCCAAGTTTATAGATGTCAAGAAAAAGCTGAGAGCAGCGCAAATTGATTATGCACTCCTGTATCCGGCAAAGCTCAGGGTGACATATCAAGGAAAGCAAAAGTTCTTCACGAACCCGCAACAAGTGGAAGGCTTTCTCAAATTCGTGAAGCGTGCGGGTCGAGGCGGAGGAGGCCAGGGGGCCTCCCAACATCCTGATCGTAATGAAGATGACGATAACATGGAATGATTGACCCCCAGGCACAAAGGCATATGTCAAAAGGCTTTATGCGGAGGACTGACCAATGCTGGCGGGCTTGAGTGACGGTGGGTGGCGAGATATCCAGCATGGACTCATTTGCTAGACTGTTAGTGATGTTCCAGGCTCTACTTCCAACCTCCCCTGCGTAGTATGGCCGGGATCTGTGGAGGAACAGGAGGAGTTAAGGGTTTGCGTAGCAATCTAGACATGTCCTCCCAAGGGTATTTCCCCATTGAAAACATTGTTGTGCAAACTGGGAGGGAAGTAATGCTGTGGTTACAGCGGTTGTGGGATGAAGGCGGGTATTGTATTCTGGCAAAATTGGGTTGCTTCAGTGGGTGGGGGGTGGGAAGGGGGCAAGTTGGGCTGTTTGTTTTGTGATGTACAGTGTGTTTGAGAGTAGTCCCCGAAGGGGAGAAAGAATAGACAAGACAGGTGGAGCGCAGCATCTGCACAGAGTGTTCTTAAGAGGCATGTGTAAGGGACAGGCTGGGTGTGAGTTGCATGCTTCACTTTCATGGCATAGACAGTAGCCAGACATCATGACTAGGCCGCCCATGGATACATTGAATATTATCACATGGAATGTTCAAGATTTGAGAGACCCCAGAAAGAGGAGGCACATACTGTCGTATCTGGACAGGCATACTGTGCATATAGCTATGCTGCAGGAAACTCAATTTGCGCGTCATAAACAACATACTTTTGCCACTAGAAGGGCGGAGCATAGACTCTTCTCCTCATACTCCACGTACGCAAGAGGTATGTCGATATTAATAAAAAAACAGGTCCCATTCCGGATGGAGGGCACAGCAGGAGACCTGGAGGGCAGGTATTGCCTTTGTGGGGCCGGTTGGGTAACACGTCAGTCACACTTGCATGTTGCTATGGGCCAAATTCTGATGACCCCGGGTACTATGACACTCTTTGAGCCAAAATATTTTAGATTGATTCCACTCACGTCATATGGGGAGGTGACTTTAACGCGTGACTTACCAGCCTTGGTTAGATAGGTCACACCCTACCCCACGCCACTATACTAAAGCGCAGAGACTGTTAGCAGATATTATTGCTGCCTACCAGCTGACTGATGCCTGGAGACATAAATACCCTCGAGGGAAAGAAGGTACGCATTTTACTGCGCTTTTGCAAACATGGGCCCGATTAGACTATTTCTTGGTGTCCAGGGGGACAGCGCCTGCAATAACAGCGGTAAGACATCTAGCCAGGACTTATTGAGATCATGCACCAGTAGTGTTGGGGCTCGCCGCTGCCGACTTTAGCATACCTCGTACCCATGGCGCCTGCATGCCCCTTTCTTGCTAGATACAGTTTTCCAGGAAGAGCAACGGGTGGAGATCTGCGATTTTTATGAACGCAATAAGGACTCAGTTGACAGTGTGGAGATAGTCTGGGAAGCCTTTAAGGTGACACTTAGGGGATTCTGCATAGCTAAGGGGGCTAGAGTTCTTAAAGACATACTAAATTCCCTGCGGACGATAGAAACGGAGCTGAAGACGATGGAGTTGAAACTCTTGACAGACCAGAGGGGTGCTGCTCAAGCGGCTTTCAGAAAGAAGCTCACAGAATATATGGAAGAGGCTAAGAAGGAGGTACAGTTCCGAGGGAAACACTGTGTAGTCCGACAGTACGGAAAAGGAGATAGGCCTGGCAAGATACTGGCGCAAAAAATAGGGCGACCTAGATGTAGCATATATGTGATGGAAGTGGGTGACCCGGACGGGAGTATATGTCGGGAGACACCTGATATACTTAATGCCTTTTTGAGACATTATAGGCAACTGTATACCACTACAAGAGTGACGGCGCTGGATTTAGCTAATTTCCTGGGGGATGTGGCATTGGACTGGCTCAGCGATGGGCAGAGGGCCTTTGGGTGTACCATTTTAGCTAGATGAGGTGAGGGACGCTATAATGAGCCTCCAGTCTGGGAAGGCCACGGGCCCAGACGGTATCCCGGTAGAATTCTATAAAACATACATAGATATAATGGCCCCCAAACTCAGAGAAGTTTACGAAGATGCATTGGAGGTGGGGTATCTGCCTGCTACCATGAGGGAGGCGCTCATATTGTCCTTACTTAAACTGGGAAAGGAGCCAACTCAGTGTGACTCCTATAGACCACTATCGCTTCTCAATTGTGATGCTAAAATCCTGGCTAAACTAATCGCAACACGCCTGAGCCTTTTAATGGAAAACTTGATATTGCCGGACCAATTTTGTTTTGTACCTGGCAGAGCAACCTCCCACAACCTTAGAATGCTCTTTGCCGTTCTGAATAACATCTCGCCTGACACACCAATAGCGGCCATATTTTCAGATGCCACCAAAGCACTTGACTTCATCGACTGGGACTATAGTTTTAAAGTCATGGAGCGCATGGGCTTCCCTCCAATATTCCTGTCATGGATTAAACTATTGTATTGCATGCTGGTGGCTAAGATACTAGTCAACGGACAAACAACGCAGACCTTCAGTATCACTAGAGGGACGCGGCAGGGGTGCCCCCTCTCCCCATTGCTGTTTGCAATAGAGACAGAACCGCTTGCAGCCAAATTAAGACAGCATCATCATAAGGCAATCCAATGCAATCTGCGCCAGGTGTTGGTCTCACTTTACGCTGATGACATCACTCTGTACGTTCGTGATCCTGAGCAGAACCGTAACCCGATATTGAGAGAATGCATAGTATTTAGGCTGCTGTCGGGAGTACAAATAAATTGGGGTAAATCGTGCATCTTCCCGCTGACTACGGCCACATCGCATTTTACAACAGACTTTCCCTTGGAGTGGTGTGATAATGAGGTAAAATACTTGGGGATAAGAATCACCAAGAACATGGAGGAACTTATGAGGTTAAATTATGGTACGGCCATGGACAAAATACATGACTGTGTCACGAGCTGGGTGGCGCTGCACCTTTCCATGGCGGGGCGGGCGTCGTTGATCCCCAGGCTGCTATCTTTTCTTGAATATCCCCTTTTATCCAGGATTTTTTTTTTTTTTAAATCACTCAAGACGGAGATGATACGACTGGTTTGGGGAGGAAAGCAATCCAGACTGCAGTGGGACGTCCTGACGAGGCCGTATGAGAAGGGCGGGTTTGGTATCCCTAATTTTGAGCTCTACTATCTATGTGCTCAAGGCTCATTACGCTTGGTTTTGGGTGAAACGTCCGAGGTACATGCCACAAGTGGCAGCTGAGCATTGGCTGGCGCATTCCACGCCAATAGAAGGAGTGCTATATGTTGTGGTAACAGGAAAGGACAAGTCAGCCAACGTTCTCACACGCACGATAGCAGCATGGAATCGTATACGGAGTATGCTGGACGTGCCCATGTTGTACTCTCCATTATTACCCCTTACTTACCACCTATGCCTTTATTGCAGGAAGGGGTGTTCAAGAAGTTTCAACCGTCCATCACCACCCCCTTTTGTACCGCTTTTGGCCGCCATTAGTGTGGCAGGGTATGCTCAGACGTGCGTCCCTTGCTCACTTTGTCACTGGATTCAAGCAAGCCGGGCTGAAGACGGCTGGAATGCCAGAAACCATTCCTCGGAAGCTTGTTTCCAGTCCAGGGAAGACATGGCTTGGCAGTTCGGGCTGGACTGTTCCCATGAGGCACAGGGTCAGACTGATTTGCATAGAGCCATGTCTGAACTGGGGTGGGAGAGTGGGCTAAAGAACGGTGATGGATTAAACCCAGATCTTTTGACTGGGTGTGAGTGTTTGATTGATTCAGATGCTCCGTCCATCACCATCCCCTTTTGTACCGCTTTTGGCCGCCATAAGTGTGGCAGGGTATGCTCAGACGTGAGTCCCTTGCTCAATTTGTCACTGGATTCAAGCAATCCGGGCTGAAGACGGCTGGAATGCCAGAAACCGGTCCTCAGAAGCTTGTTTCCGGTCCAGGGAAGACATGGCTTGGCAGTTCGGGCTGGACTGTTCCCATGAAGCACAGGGTCAGACTAATTTGCATATAGCCATGTCTGAACTGGGGTGGCAGAGTGGGCTAAAGAACGGTGGTGGATTAAACCCAGATCTTTTGACTGGGTGTGAGTGTTTGATTGATTTAGATGCTCCGTCCATCACAACCCCCTTTTGTACCGCTCAAGAAGTTTCAACAGCGGATTCAGATAAATACATGGGGAGAGCTATATCATGAAGGCCAATTCCGTAGCACAGACCATATGTTTCAAGACATACAGAGGACATAATTAGAAGTATTTCTCTACCTTAGACTAAAAACTGGGATGAAATCGGTTACTCCTGAGTTCCCTACGGAGTCGCTGGCTTTGTCCCCATTGCAGATTATGCTGGAGAAAGACACCCCCAAAAGATTGGTGTCACTATTATATCATAAGATACATACACAGGTGGAGGCGACACCACCTTCAGCGCGTGGGAGGTGGGACGAGGAGCTGCGGTTGGACCTAACTGACGAGCAGTGGGAATGGAGTTGTATGCAGACGGAGCGTGTATCAGCTAACAGTAGACTCCGGCTGATCAATGATAAATTTTTACATAGATTGTATTATACACCGGTCAAGATGTACAGGTTTAAGTTACGAGAGGATGATAGATGTGACAGGTGCCATGCAGCGGGAGCGGACTTTTTACACTTGGCATGGGGGTACCCAGAAGTACGACAGTACTGGAATCAGGTGTTTCAGGCACTTCGCGAAATGGTGGATACTCCTGTTGAGGCCACACCATTGATTGCATTATTGGGTTATATTAAACCACTCAGACCTGAGTACCGCAAGTTTGCAGCGCTTGCACTCCTCATGGCCAAAAGAAGGGTAGCGTGCCGTTGGGGCAGGGGCAGCGCACCCAGGTTTAAGGAATGGATAGCTGATTTAGTCATGTACCAGGAAAAATTATTGACTTATGCAGAACTTGTACCAATGGCCTCCAGGCCCAGGGATATCTGGTCACCACTCCAAAGCTACTTACTTGCTAGACCAAGGGCTGCCGAATGATACGAAATAAGTGTACTGTACAGAGGGTTGTGCTTGACGGGCGGCCCCCAAATGTGAAATGCGTTGGAAGTGAATATCTGCAATGACGGTAATGGGAAAGAGAGATGGCGAAACTGGGCAGGGGGACTGGATTCTTGTTGCATAGTTGTGACATTGCAATAGGGTATACAGAGCCCAGAGACAGGCTATCGACTGGGGGAAATTGTGGTCTATTGCATGCCTGTACGTCACCAGTGCGTCACCAGTGGGCAATTACAAGTGTTGTAACAACCATGAGCAATGTATGGCTAATTATGTGATGCATGTAACGGAATACTGTACTTGATTAGTGTTGAAAAACATGTGCAAGATGCTGGGAAGGGAATGTTCACTCTTAAAACACCAATAAAAAGATGTTTTAAAGAAAAAGCATTGTCTGTGCCTATGCACCATACAGGCTTCGTCCAGGACCTGAGGAGCATCAAGCACATCTGAAGAATCTCCCTTGAGGTGAAGGAGTTACTCCCCTGCATTCGCAGGCACCGTAACGCAACTGACGGGTCTGCTGATCCTGAGCTCCTACAGACTCCAAAGGCTCCAGCAACACAGGAGGTGGGTTCCGACGTTCCTTGAGGTTGCGCTGCCCTTTCACAGAGTTTGAAGCCAGTATCCCTTGTGGGACCGCATAACTCGAACCCCTGTGCACAGCGTACTTTAGCAAGTGCATATGCTTATTGGCGATTCCGGAGCATGTGCATTGGACTCCGTGTAGTCCTGACCCTGAGCAGTATTTCCACTAAAGAACTCCAGCCTCCTCGCACCGAGTGCTCTTGGGGTGGTACTTTGTGATCTTGCTCGAGGTCCCCTCGCGACTCCTCGTCATTCGGCCTGTGGGTCCTACTGAGGGTCATCTTGAATTCTTTTGGGATTCCTTGTGTTACTCCAGACGTGCCCTGACTCCCCATTGCTTGGTGAGTCCCCTGGACCTTGCTGGTCCACACCGTAACCTGTTTGACCTTCCTGCGTGGGTTGCCGTTGCCAATGCTTGTTGGTGCTCCCGCCGGACAATGATCCCTCAACACTCGACATCCTTCGTGGGACAGCTCGCATCCGGCTCCTGGTCATCCTCTACGTCTCCTGATCCTTGTGGCTGCAGAATCAAGCGTCCCTTCTTCGCACCTGAAGCACCCGACATCGGTGGGCGTTCGTCTACTGAGCCTTTGGTCACCCGGAAGTGACCCAGACTCTGTCCCGTTTGCTCTCAGGTTCCTTCCATCATGAATCCACCCTTGGACTCCAATAGCCACTTTCTTCCTTCCCGGCAGCAGCTCTTCTTTGAAGTCCTCTATTGAAAACTACGGCGGTTTCCGACACCACTCCATAACTATGCACCAGGTTTTCCTGGGATATGTAACTCGGGTACTCCGGTATCCACGGGTGGGGTGGCTCTCCAACCTCCCAAGTTCCAAAGGGTTTCCTCGAAGTCCACAGAGAAGGGTCCTTAAACTTCAAAATTGTAACCGCGACTTTCCCATAGAATTGTACGGAGCACAAGGTCGTGTTAGTACATTGCACTTGTACTCCATGGGGTCTCTGTTTACTCTCAAAATCAGAAAGAGGGGCCCACCGACCAAAGGGAGGGGTACCACAAAGACCTAGGTCACAAAAGGACCCCTTTGGACAAATGCGCACTTTACACAGCATTCATACAAACATTGCCTCTCAACCGTGGACTGGCTATGGACACCAGGGATGCAGCAAAAAAAAAAAAGAAGAAGTCAAAAAAAATCTAGAAAAGTAGACAAATGTATTCATAGTTAAAATACACCCTATAATTCACATTCTATCCAATGATGTAATCTTCATTAAAACTCACCTAGGGTGGTTCCTTGGGGTCCCAGCAATTCTACGTACTCTAGACACTGTCCCGACTCAAGTCGTGGTTCCTATACCACTAATTTAGCATATGGTTTGGTCTCCCCCTAGAGCCCACTGTGTATTGTGCTCCTTACAACTGTATCTTCGCTAAAGTATTGTGTGCTTTGTGTTGTAACCTCGCATAGAGGATACTAGAGAGTGTTATATAAATAAATAAATATTTTTATAACTACTGTGTGGTTCTCCTTTTATTTAATAAATACTAAAGGTGATATTCTGGTAAAACTAGCTGCTTTACATTCCTTCAAGATTAAGCCTAAAGGCTGCTCTCCACAGCTACAACTAGGATAGCTTTCTAAAGGTTATCTTTGACCTCGTACATCATAAGGGTCGTTTGGACTGGTGCAAGGTGCCCACTTTAAGTAGTGGACAGCATATACCAGACAAACTTTTCACATTGGTGAGCAGTGGTTAGGATTCAAGCCTGCATTGTTTTACCAGATAAGGAAAATGCTACTTACCAGTATGCATCTGTTCTTGGCATGTAGAGCTGCAGGGTTGTACACTATGCAATCTTTCGCTTCACCATGCTACGGTGGGGGACTGTACTCCTGGGTAAAGGCAGCCTCTATGTAGCATTTGTAGATCTAAGGGCTGCCTTTGACCTGGTGCCCAGGCGCACGCTGTGGGAGGTTCTGTCCAAAATAGGTGTACCACTTGATTTGCTCACGTTAATAATGCGTCTCCACGAAAGCAATTATGCTAAGGTTCAGTGGGGGAGGAATGGGGAATCCACCACTAACTTTCCAGTTGAGCGGGGGTTACGGCAGGGATGTGCAATGGCGCCCCTGCTGTTCTCCCTGTTCATTAATGGTATTGTAGGTAGGTTTTTGGATGCAATGGTTGACGCACCCACGTTAGCGGGCATCAGAGTTCCAATTCTGATGTTCGCCGACGATACCTTGATTGTGTCTAAGACCCCGTCGGGCCTCCAGCGAGCCTTGAACATATTCGACGCATTCTGTAAAGAACGGGGTCTTGAGGTTAATGTAAATAAGACCAAGTTGATGGCCTTTGGGCAAAAGCGCCAATCTCAACCCAAGGTATTTTTAAACAATATCAAACTAGAGTTAGTAAATGTTTTTACATACCTCGGGGTGGAGATATCAAGCAAACTTGGGTGGTCAAGACACACAGAGAAGGCGGTGTTGAAACACCAGCAAATCTCAGGAGCCCTTAGGGTAGAGCAAGTAAAATCCAAAACCAGGCCTATAAAACCTGTTCTTATGGTGTACGACGCGAAAGCCCTGGGCGCAACCCTTTATGGGGCTGAAGTCTGGGGCTTTGAGAGTCTTACCACCCTCCAAAGATCTGAGAATAGGTTTGTGAGAGGGATAACTAGTCTTCCCCAAAGTACCCCACTAATACCGCTTGGCCTTGATCTAGGCAGAAGATCGCTTAGTGACCGTGCCCGACTGAGGCCAATCCTCTATTGGAGACGGCTATGGACAACCATGGAAATAAGACACTACGCTGAGGGGTTCCTAGCATTAGCCAAATCAGATGTTTTTCGCAAAATTAAATGGCTTAAAACGCTAAGGACGTCCTTGCTGAGCTTGGGCTCTCCAAACTATGGGAAAACCCCCTTGGGGAAGTATTCCCTAGTAAGTCCAGTATCAAAGAAATGTACTGGGACTACATCGACCAAAAACTTTGGAGGAGCGCAACCTCGGAATCCATGGGGGGTAGATTTATGGAAATCAAACAAAGACCATCCCTTGAAAAATATTGGGACAGTATAACTGTCCCATTAGACAGGAAATTATTTTTCCAGCTAAGGGCAGGCTCTCTCCCCCTGAGGTGTTTGACGTCCAGCTGGAGAACTAGTAGTGGTTTGTGCTGCCCGTCATGTGGGGCTCCCAATGAAAGCATTGCACATTTTCTTTTTCTATGTGAGGCATATGCAAATCCAAGAAAATCTTGGTTGGCTCCAGTATGTAGGAATCTTGGTGTCCGAAGTGGTGTTGAGGGGCTGAGAATTATTTGTTCTTCCACCGAAATGCCCATCGTAGTTGGAACAGCAAAATATTTGGGGTGGGCATGGTCCATAAGGAGGAGGGCTCTATCCCCTAATGTGTTTTGAATTTTGCATTCCCCCTTGCCTGATTTATCCTTGCAAACATTTACTGGGAGATATAAATGAATTTTAACTACAAAATGCGGCTAATATGTATGATATGAGTTCTTAGTGTATAATTTTGGGAATGGTCCGTAACGCGGAGGTTTCTACATCTCAACATGCATCTAGTTTTCGCATATTATGAAAAAGCTATTTTTTTCTAAGTGGTAACAATTTTAATGTTTATGTACTATGTATTTTAAGTATAAATTTAATGTAACTAAATGTATGAAGTTTTTAAAAAAAATGTATGAATTTATATGTCTGTGCTTTTATGAGTGTATAACTCGAATAAAGCTTTTTCAATTCAATTCACTATGCATTAGATCGCCACCTGGTGTTGGGCTCGGATGATTGCAGGTTGTTGTCTTCTTGGAAGAAGTCTTTGTAGTCACAAGATGGGTGACTCCTCCCTTGGACAATACTGCGCATGGGCATCGGCTCCATCCTTAGATCATTTTTCGCCATGATGGGAAATGATGGAGTTAGTAGAAGTAAAGAAAAAAGGATGTCTATGCGTGTGCATCTAAGTAAGATGAAAAACTGGAACGGATACAAGTCCAGGGGAGGCGGGAGGGCGTGTACAACTCTGCAGCTCTACATACCAAGAACAGATGCATACTGGTAAGTAGCATATTACGTTCAAGGCATATGAGCTGCAGATTGTACACAATGCATCGATTGTGCAGCATTGTCTCCCTTAGCGGTGGTCACCTGTATCCGTTGCAGTAGTTTGAAAGAGCGTTCTAAGGACAGCCTGGCCTACTGCAGCTTGCTGCTTGGCTTGCACATAGTGTTTCGTGAAGGTGTGTGGTGTAGACCATGTTGCTGCCTTGCATATGTCCTCTAGGTTTATGTTTCCTAGGAAAGCCATAGAGGCTTCTAGTTTGCGAGTGGAGTGCGCTCTAGGAGGAACTGTTAATGTACGTTTAGCTTTAATATAGCATATTTGTATACACTTTACAATCCACTTTGCAATCCCACCTTTTGAGATGGGGTTGCCTTTGTGTGGAGGAGAGGAAGATACAAACAGTTGTTTTGTCTTTCGAAAGGATTTAGTTCTATCTATATAGTATAAAAGAGCCCTTTTAACATCTAATGCTTGTAAAGCCCTTTCTGCTCCAGATTCTGGGTTTTGGAAAAACACAGGCAACTCTTCGGATTGATTTAGGTGAAAAGGAGTGATGACCTTTGAAAGAAATTTTGGATTAGATCTAAGAACCACTTTGTTAAGATGTATTTGAAAAAATGGTTCTTGTATAGTGAAAGCTTGGATCTCACTTACTTTTCTGAGAGAGGTAATGGCAACAAGGAAAGCTGTTTTCCATGTTAGGAATTGCAGTTCACATTTATGTAGAGGCTCGAAAGGGGGCCCCATGAGTCTTGTAAGGACAAGATTCGGGTTCCACACAGGAGAAGGTGGCAATCTGGGTGGGATTATTCTTTTTGATCCTTCCATGAATGCTTTGATTGCAGGTACTCTGAATAGAAACAGATGTTGCCTGTTTTGTAAATAGGCAGTAATTGCTGCAAGGTGCAGGCGTATGGAAGAATATGCCAAATTAGACCTTTGTAGATGTAAAAGGTAACAAATGATATTTTGGATGGAAGCATCTAGGGGATCAATGTGATTATTTTTGCAATATATTGGGAATCTTTTCCATTTAGCGGCATTACAAGCTCTGGTAGTGGGTTTCCTAGCCTCTTTAATGATGTTCATACAGTCTGGTGGTAGGTTTAGATAACCAAACTCTAAGACCTCAGGAGCCAGATCGCCAAATTCAGTTGGTTTGGGTCTGGGTGTCTGATTTCTCCATGGTTCTGTGTTAACAGGGAGGGTGTGAGCTGTAACTTTTGATGTGGAACTAGAGAGAGATCTAGGGCCTGATGTAGGTAGCCCTTTACCGATCGGAATCGGCCGAAAATACCGATTTTCGGCCGTTTCCGATCGGTAAAGGGCTATCAAGATGTAGGGGCACATTTTCGGTAATTTTACCGAATCGGTATCATTACTGAATCGGTAAATTTACCGATTCGGTAATATGTACCGAATCGGTAAAATAATTACCGATTCGGTAATATTTACCGATTCGGTAAAATTACCGAAAATGCAATGTAGGTAGCCAATTTACCATTGGCACATGGCTTACAGAATCAGTATTTTACCATGGAATACAAATCCATGGTAAAATACCGATTCCTGTGTACATGCACATCTGTGCATGTACACATGTGCCATGTGACAGACTGACGTGCCCTTAGGGCATGTCTGTGTGCCACATTGCACACATGCCCGTTCTGGGGGTGCTAGAGGGTGTCAAAGTGACACCCCCTGCACCCTTGACAAAATAGGTATTTACCGATTCGGTAAATACCGATTTGGTATTTGAATTGAATCCTATGGGCTATAAAGGCCCATAGGATTCAATAGCAAATACCGATTCGGTATTTACCGAAACGGTAAATACCGAATTTGTAAGGAATCGGAAACGATTCCAGATGTTGGGACCTACATCCCATTTACCGATTTTGAAATACCGAATCGGTAGCATTCGGTATTTCAAAATCGGTAAATGGGATTTACCTACATCGGGCCCTTAGTAGTGTGGTGAACCACGGTTGGCGTGCCCATGTGGGAGTTACCAGGATCAATGTGAGAGACTGTTGTCTGAGCTTGCGCACTACTAATGGAATGAGTGGGAGAGGCGGAAAAGCGTACGCAAATCTGCCTGACCAGTTCATCCATATCGCATTGCCTTCGGACAGTGGGTGTGGAAACCTGGCGGGGAAGGCTGGACATTTTGCATTTTTGTGTGTGGCAAACAGATCTATTTGTGGGTGCCCCCACCTTTGGAAGAATGGCTGAAGAACTTGTGGATGTAGTTCCCATTCGTGAATCTGTTGTGACTGCCGACTTAACAGATCTGCTATCTGATTGTGAACTTCTGGAAGGTGTTTCGTTAACAGATAAATGTTTTGAGGAATGCCCCATCTCCAAATGTTCTGTGCAAGTTGGGACAGTTGCAGAGAGTGTCCCCCCGTCCCACCTGTTTTTGTATATAGTACATGGCTGTCATATTGTCCGTCCGGATTAGGACAGCTTTGTTTTGTACTTGAAAAGTTGAAGTCTTGTGTGCTAAGAATATTGCTAGCAGCTCTAGATGGTTGATATGGAACAGTTTTTGTTCATTGGCCCTGAGTTGTGTGATGTAAGAGATGGGCTCCCTATGCTGTGAGGGATGCGTCTGTTGTGAGCACTACTTGTGGACAGGCACGAGGAACGGCCGCCCCTTTGTAAAGTTGAGAGCGATGCGTGCGGCTGTCTACCAACACCAGGTCTGTTAGTTGACCTTGAGCTTGGTTCCACTGTCGTGCTAGGCATTCTTGTAATGGGCACATTTGCAAATTTGCATGTGGTGCTATGAAGATGCAAGATTCCATCATTCCTATTAGTCTCATGAACACCCTGGCTTGCAGAGACTGCTGGTGTTGAAAAGTGATGACTAAGGCTTGAATGCTTTGTATCCTGGCTGGACTGGTATACGCTAGGGCTGTAGACGTGTTTAGTGTAGCTCCTAGATACTGATGTACATGCGAAGGCTGCAGGTGCGACTTGGTGTAGTTTATTGTAAACCCTAAGTCGTGCAATGTTTGAATTCTCTGATATGTGTGTTGGATACACTGATTGAATGACTTGGCTTTTATGAGCCAGTCGTCCAGATAAGGGAAGACATGTATTTGTTGTCTTCTAAGATGTGCTGCTACCACTGCTAGGCACTTTGTGAATACTCTTGGTGTCGTTGTCACTCCGAATGGGAGGACTTTGAACTGATAGTGTTATCCTTCCAGTACAAACCTTAGATACCTTCTGTGGGCAGGATGTATGGGGATATGGAAGTAGGAGTCCTTTAGATTTAGTGTTGTGAGGAAGTCGCCTTGCTGCAGCAGTGGAAGCACTTGTTGTAGAGTGATCATATGAAAATGATCTGATTGTATGTAATGGTTGAGGGGCCTGAGGTCGAGAATTGGCCTTAGTGTTCCGTCCTTTTTGGGAATTAGAAAGTACAGCGAGTAAACCCCTGTTCCTTGTTCTTCTAAAGGAACTATTTGAATAGCATCTTTTTGTAGAAGTGATAGAACCACCTGTTGAAGCAGAGTCAGATGGTCTGTAGACATTGGACGCTGCCTGGGAGGTATGGTTGGAGGGGTTGCTGTAAGTTCTAGGCAGTAGCCATGTTGGATAATCTGTGTTACCCACTTGTCTGTTGTAATGGAGTTCCAGACAGGCAGGAACTGTGTTAATCTGCCCCCTACAGGAGTGGAATGCTGTGGGGGGAGCAGAGGGAAGTCACTGTTTTGTGGCGGAAGAGGATCGGTTGTTATTGTTACCGCGACCTCTTCCTTTGTTATTATTGCCTCTATATCCTCCTCTAAAGTATCCCTTGTTAGAGGATGTTTGGGATTTGAAAGATGTTGTAGTGTCTGCTTAAGTTTGTTTGGAGCCTCCTCTGTAAAAGGAGCGACGAAAGGAGCTTCTAGCTGATGTGGACTGTAAAACCCCCATAGACTTTGCGGTGCCGGTATCTTTCTTCATTTTTTCTAGTGTAGTGTCTACTTGTGGGCCAAATAACTGGTTCTGATTAAATGGTTGGTTTAAAATGGTTGTTTGCACTTCTTGTTTAAACCCTGAAATGCGTAAACACGCATGTCTCCTGAGTATGACACTGGTATTTACAGCTCTAGATGCTGTGTCTGTGACATCTAGCATGCATTTTATTGAGGCATTGGATATTAACTTGCCTTCCTGTATAAAGTTATTTGCTTGATCTTTGTACTGATCTGGTAGGTGCTCAAATAGTTTTTCTAATTGGTCATAATGAGCCCTATCGCAACGAGAGAGGAGGGCTTGTGCATTTGCTGTACGCCAAATGTTTGTACCTTGTGCAGCTATTCTTTTACCTGATGCGTCAATTACTTTTGATTCTTTGTCAGGTGGGGGTGCTTCGCCAGAAGTTTGAGAGTTTGCCCTCTTCCTAGCATTGGCCACAACTAATGAGTCTAGTGTCAGATGTCCTTTAATGTAGACTGGATCTGTGGGTGCTGGTCTATATTTTTTCTCGATTCTAGGGTTTAATATTCTAGTGCGTACAGGGTCTTTAAATACCTCTGGAGCGTGTTTTATAACCCCCTTGATCATGGGAAGAATTTGAGCAGACCCCTGAGACTGCTCAAAGGTATCTAGGAGAAAATCCTCCTCTATGTCATCGGAATGCATAGGGACTCCATGGTAAACACCAGCTCTGTTTAACAGATGACCATAACCAATGGTATCTTCTGGAGGGGAAGGTTTTGATGGGTATGACTGCGGTTCAGGAATGTCAGGCACATTTTGTGGGTTTGACAAGTCCCATATAGGCATATTTTTTGGGTTTGAAAAGTCCCATACACCCTCATCTACATGGTATGAATCAGGTTCTTGCATGTCCTTCCCTCAACCCAAATTGTATTCATCATCATTCTGCTGTGGGGAATGTGATGATAATGGAGAATGTACAGGAGAGATTTGAGGTGATATGTGAGGAGGAACAGGAGAAGAAGGAAAGGAAGGTATAGGAGAGGAAGGGTGCATAGGAGATGTTGCACAGTCCTTCTTTTTTGCAGGAACCACAGGTGTGGGTGTTGCATCTGCTGGTCTCTTCTTGTGAGGTGTAGCACCTTCATGATCTGTCCTTGGGTCTATGTAGATCTTCTTTTGTCGAGGATCTGGTCTAAAAAGTTCTTCCTCCTCTACAACCTTCTTGGGTGTCGATTTTTTCGGTTCCAGAGGAGGTTGTCGTGTGTCTTTAGCCTTGGGAGGAGTTATAACGTCCTATGGCATAGTTATCGGTGCCGAAGGTGTCGTTTTTGGCTTTGTAGGCATGTTCGAGGATTTGGACACCTCAGAATCCGGATTTGAGTTCTTCGGCGTCGAAGATGTAGAAGTGGACGGCTTCGGAGCAGGTGCTTCTTTCTGTTTCGGTACCGGTACGTCTTTATGTTTCGGTGCCGGTACTGTTTTAGGCTTCGGTGCCGAAGGGTCTTTTGGCTTCAGTGCCGAAGGGTCTTTTGGCTTCAGTGCCGAAGGGTCTTTTGGCTTCAGTGCCGAAGGGTCTTTTGGCTTCAGTGCCAAAGGGTCTTTTGGCTTCAGTGCCAAAGGGTCTTTTGGCTTCAGTGCCAAAGGGTCTTTTGGCTTCGGCGCCGAGGCATCTTTATTTTTCGGTGCCGACGGAAGAGGCTGCTCTGTTGAGGCACTAGAAGGCTTAGTTGGTTCTTCGGAGCCGGGCTGGAAAGTGGGGCTTTGGAAGCAGGTATTTGTTCTCGACTGGGCCCTTTGGGCGGAGTGCTGACCTTTGCCTTCAGTTTGGGCAGAATATGTGGTGCAGGGGCAGTAGTATTCACGCGCTGACCCGATGGAATGGAGTCATTGAAGTCGTCTGCCTCTGATACGATCTGGAGATAAGGTGAGTCTTCTTCGGGAACGAGGGGAACCTCTTCGTCGAAGATGTCTTCCGGTGCTGGAGCGGATTTCCTCATTTCGTGTCGACGGGCCCTCCGGTCCCGGATGGTTTTCTGCGATCGGAAGGATGCACAAGCTGTGCAGGTCGACTCGTCGTGTTCCAGCGATAGACAGAGGTTGCAGACCTCGTGGTGGTCGCTATGTGGAAACTTTGCTTGACATACCGGGCATCTTCTTTCCATGTGGTGTAGTCCGCACTGCGTCGTAGGCCCAACGGCCCGCGTCTATGACCGGAATGGAACTGATGGCGTTGAGAAGTATTGTAGTCGATGCCGAAGGTAGTTTTTTGAAGTTTGAGGAAGTTCTGCGCTTCGAAGTTGCTGAAAAGTGTTTTTCTAGCCGGAGCGGAGAAACTTTCATCCGAACCCAGTGGCGGAAAAAAACAAACTAAGGATGGAGCCGATGCCCATGCACAGTCTTGTCCAAGGGAGGAGTCACCTATCTTGTGACTACAAAGACTTCTTCCAAGAAGACAACAACCTCCCATCATCCGAGCCGAACACCAGGTGGCGATCTAATGCATAGTGTACAATCTGCAGCTCAAATGCCTCGAACATCTTTGTATGATTAACTGAAAACCACTAAGTACTAGGTACATATAATACCAGCTTAGATAAAGTAAATTCTACTGAACTTAGGGTTGGGTAAGTCGAGGGTCTAGCATACCCTTTCTCCAACCTAAAAGAGTTTAGTTTCCCACTAGGTGAAGTAGGTGCATACCCCACTCCACACTATCTTCCAAAGGAGAAACCACCAGTTGCTCTCTGCCTTCTAGATACAATGAGTTTACATTCCATGAATTGAAAGCCCTGTGTGTCTCTAGAACGTTGAAGACTGGGAGGAATGCCAACACTCAACGCCTCATAGGGGTGTTACTGTTAGATGACCTTAGGAAGACCCTTAGGTCTGTTGAACAGGAAAGAGTGGGTGAGACAGGGAATGAAGACAGATCAGGAGGGGACACCTTTTATGACCTAGATTCAAACCCTGGCCAGGAGGATCAAGATGATTCCGACCTGGACAGCTCAGATCTTCAGGAAGATGGTGAAGGCCAAAATGGCTACCTCTTCACTTCTCCTGGAAGAGTGCAGATTTTACCAAGGAGATCTATATCTCCGTCTGCAGGACAGTCTGTAGGGACCTCAGTATCTAGCAAGAGGGACCATTCCTTAGACAGGGAGTATCAGCTGCTTGAACTTGAGAAAGCTAGGTTTAGGCTCAGGCAAGAGCAGTTGACCCTAGACAAGGAATCCCTATAAGTTCAGAGTGCTTGACAAAAATTGATACTAGAGTACCATGGTGGCAGCAACAGTGTACCTAGAGTGAAGGAAAATTATTTTGACAATAAGAACCTGAGCAAGATTGTCCATCCCTACCTTGTTGGGGATGACAGTCATAAATGGATAACTGCTTTAGAGATGGCCTGTAAAGTTCAGAGGGTCCCTCAAGAGCAGTGGGCAGCTATCTTTTGGCTCTCCTTTGCTGACAAAAGTAGAGATAAGCTCTTTACTGTTGGAGAAGAGGATGCGGACAATTAATCAGTAGTGAAGAGTGCTCTCATTGATAGGTTTGGCTTAACCACTGAACAGTACAGGGTTACATTAAGAGGCACCCAGAAGGCACATAATCAGGTCTGGGTAGACTTTGTGGAAAGTGCTGTTAAGGCTCTGAAAGGCTTGTTGCTTGGCAGCAAAGCAAAACATTTCAAGGGATTGTACAATTTGATTATGAGGGAGCAGATCCTTAATAATTGCCAAAATCAGTTGTTGCATCAATACCTGGTTGACTCTGATCTGACTTCTCCCCAACAATTGGGAAAGAAGGCAGATAAGTTGGTCAGAACCAGGGTGAAGACGAAAACCCAGAACTCTGTTGGTGACCTGAAGAAGCAGGATTCTAAAACTCCAGATAAGGGTGGGGACAAGGGTGGAGATCAAAAGTCTTCATCAGGGCCCCAAAAATCTGCATCTGGGGTAGAGTCCCAATCCAACAAGGCAAAAGGCAAGAGAAAACCTTGGTGTTACTTTTGTAAGGTAAAGACCCATTGGACAAAAGATGCTGACAGTCCAAAAGCCAAGGCAAATTCTCCTATCACCACTGCCCCCAAGGCAACTGTGCCCCTAGCACTAGTACAGGTGGTGGTA
Organism: Lissotriton vulgaris; assembly: GCF_964263255.1. Taxonomy (NCBI): domain Eukaryota; kingdom Metazoa; phylum Chordata; class Amphibia; order Caudata; family Salamandridae; genus Lissotriton; species Lissotriton vulgaris. The sequence goes on from NC_141689.1 coordinate 473,416,075, forward strand.
CAGGGAACAAGGGATTAGTAGGGTTAATCTTGGGCTCTGAGGTGGGTTCTGGCCTAGTTCAGGACACCAGCTCAGGCTGTGCTTGTATGATCGTGGCATGGATGTTGCCACCTTAAGCGTCAGTCCCAGTAACCTGGGCAAATAAAGAAACCAGCCTTTGATTAATGGTAAGGAGGCCGTGGCATACAGGGACACAGGTGCAAGAGTCACTATGGTGAGAAAGGATCTTGTAGACCAGGGGTCTCCAAACCGGTCCTGGAGGGCCGGATCCGTGCCAGATTTTTTGGATATCCCCATTGAGATACATGTAGCAATTTAAAAAATCTGGCATGGATCCGGCCCTCCAGGACTGGTTTGGAGACCCCTGTTGTAGACCCTCACCAGATCATACTTGATGAGATGTACCAAGTGACCAATGCTAACAATGTCTGGACAGACCAATCCTTGGCAGTTGTTAATTTCAGCTGGAGTGGGGTAATAGGCCAAAAGAAGGTTGTGGTTAGCTCAGACCTCCTTGTGGAATACTTGTCGTACAATGATTTGGAGACTTCAGCCTGGGTTGAAGTGGACTCAGGACACATGCAGAATTGTTGGGCATCTCTGCAGATGTGTTTGCTGTGACCAGGTCACAGGGCAAACTGATGTCTACTGAAAAGGCCCTGTATTCTGAAAAAATTGACCATGTGCCTTCCACAAGAAGGAGCAGGAGGGGTAAGGCTGTGTCTCACTCCCCCCCCCCCGGCTCAGAGAGAGGGTCAGTCTCTTGAGGGAGATGACCCCAGTCCTGTGAAGGAACTGTCTCAGATTAACTGAAACCTGGTTAGGTTGAGTTTTTGGGGACAGGGGTCCTTTCCAGGGCAGATCTGAGTCAGGAGCAGCAAACCTGCCCCTCTCTTGAACCCCTCAGACAGCAAGCTGCTGCTGAGGCTGCTGGGATTGTCAGTGGGTCCCACAGGATATATTGGGATGAGGGACTCTTTTACTCAGAAGCCTGGTGCCACCAGGAGGTTGGTCATACCACTGAAGTTTAGGGCCTTCCTACTCACCCTGGCACGTGATATCACCTAGGGCAAAATAAGACTTGGGACAGGCTTGTCCCTCACTTTCACTGGCCTCACACGTCAAAGGACACCAAGGAGTCTGTCGCTTCTGTACCACCTGTCAAGCCAGTGATACGTCAGGTGGTACCACAAAAGCCCCCTAACACCACTACCAGTGGTGAAGGGTCCCTTTGAGAATGTTGGGATTGACATAATTGGTCCCATGAACCCTCCAACTGCATCTGCACAGTTACATTCCAGTGGTGGTGGAACATGCCACTATGTATCCAGAGGCTATACCCCTTAGAACCACCACAGCTCCTGTGGTGGCCAGTGCCCTCCTGGGAATTTATTCCAGAGTGGGTTTCTCTAAGGAGGTCTTAACTGACAGAGGTGCAAACTTAATGCCTAGTTACATCACTGCAATGTGGAAGGAGCGTGGAGTAAATTACAAATTTACCTCACCCTATCACCCACAATGCAATGGGTTGGTTGAAAGGTTCAACAAAACCCTCAAGGGCATGATCATGGGCCTCCCAGAAAAGCTTAGGCGAAAATGGGATGTCCTGTTGCCCTGCCTTCTCTTTGCCTACAGAGAGGGCCCACAAAAGTGGATTGGCCACAGCCCTTTTGAATGTTTGCATGGGCATCCAGTTAGGGGTTCCTTGTGTTTGGTGAAGGAGGGATGGGAGTTACCTCTCAAACAGCCCAGACAAGACAAAGTAGACTAATACTTGGTTTCCACTCGAGGATGGCTGAGTATATCAAGAAAGGCCAGGAAAAACCTTGAGGAAAGTCAAGAATTGCAAAAAACTTGGCATGACCAAAAGACTGTACTGACTATTTACCAGCCAGAATGGACAGAATGTATGAGTGTTGGAGCCTGTGGCCCCAGCAGCTCTCCAGGACAAGTGGAGTGGACCCCATACTATAGTTGAGCAAAATAGAGAGGTCACCTACTTGGTAGACCGTGGAACTCCCAGGAGCCCCCACAGGGTGCTCCACGTAAACAGGCTCAAACCCTATGGGGACAGGGCAGACATGGGCTTGCTCATGGCTACTGATTAGGGACAGGAGGAAGAGAGTGACCCACTCCCTGATCTCCTCTCACAGAACACTGATGATGTCCCAGTTGATGGTGTAGCCTTGGCAGGCAGCCTCACTGAGCAACAGCGGATTGATTGCAGGAAGGTACTCAATCAATACAGACACATGTTCTCTTTGACTCCTAGTCAGACAACCTGGTGTACCCCTGAAGTGGACACAGGTGAGAACTTAGCTGTTAAAAATATGATTTACAGGCAGACTGACCATGTCAGAGAATGCATCAGGAACGAGGTCCAAAAGATGCTGGAACTGGGAGTGATTGAACCCTCATATAGGCCTTGGACTAGTCCAGTGGTCCTGGTACCCAAACCGCATACCCAGTGTAGTAAGAGAGAAATTAGGTTTTGTGTGGACTACAGGGTTCTCAATGCAGTCACTAGGACTGATGTTCACCCCTCGGGCAGATGAGCTCATAGACACTTTGGCCTCAGCCAAGTTCTTGAGCACATTTGTCCTCACTGCTGGATATTGGCAAATCAGACTAGCTGAGGATGCCAAACCAAAAATAGCATTTTCAACCCTTAGTAGGCATTATCAATTTATTGTGATGTCCTTTGGCTTGAAGAATGCACCTGCCACATTCCAAAGGTTGGTGAACAAAGTCCTTACAGGCCTGGAAGCCTATAGTGCAGCATACCTTGATGATGTAGCTGTCTTTAGCTCGACCTGGAAGGATCATCTGGTCCACCTGAAGAATGTTTTGGAGGTTCTGCAGAAAGTAGGTCTCATTATCAAGGCCACCAAGTGCCAGATAGGGCAGAGTATTGTATTGTATTGTAATTGCATTTATATAGCGCTTACTACCCCTGACGAGGCGTCAAAGCGCTTTTTCGGCGAGTAGCACGCTACTCCGAGACCCATAGAGGATTAGTGTTGAATTATTATAGTGAAACATGCAAGTACATTTTAAGTGGTGGAGTAAGTTTGTATATCTAGGCCATCTTGTGGGTAGAAGTCAGGTTAAGCCATTGCAGAGCAATATCCAGACCATCTTGGACTGGGCTTCTCCCACTACCCAGACTCCGATCAGAGCTTTCATGGGCCTGACTGGGTACTACAGAAGATTTGTCAAGGGGTATGGGCCCATAGTGACTCCTTTGAATGATCTGACATCAAAGAGAATGCCCAAGACAGTTCAGTGGCAGTTAGCTGTCAGAAGGCATTTGATCATCTCAAGCAGGCCATGTGCACTGCTCCCATTCTGCAAAATCCGGACTATTCCAAACAATTAATTGTCCAAACATATGCATCTGAGTTGGGGTAGGGGTTGTGTTGTCACAACTTAATGCAGAGGGTCAGGATCAACCAGTAGCTTTTATTAAAAGACGGTTGACCATGCCGAGAGAAACATTGGTCAGCCATTGAGAGAGAAGCCTTTGCTGTGGTTTGGGCTCTGAAGAAGCTGAGGCCATACTTGTTTGGCACTCACTTCATTGTTCAGGCAGACCATAAGCCCCTCTTATGGCTAAAGCAGATGAAAGGTGAAAACCACAAACTTTTGAGGTGGTCCATTTCCCTACAGGGGATGGACTATAAAGTGGCACATAGACCTGGGAGTAACCATGCCAATGCAGATGGACTCTCCAGATATTTCCACTTAGAAAATTAGGACTCAACTCGGCAAGGTAAGTCTCATCTCCTTACGTTGGGGGTGGTGGGGTTGTGTAGGAAAGTAGGATTTGCTTCTTATGGTTACCCCCACATTTTGCTGGATGTTACATTGTTTTTGACTGGTCTGACTGAGATCCTGCTAATCAGGACCCCAGTCGATCTGCTTGTTTTTTTTTTTTTTTACATATTTTATTGATTTTATACATCAATATCACATGTAAGAGAAGGCATCATGTTGGATTATTATTTGTACGTCACACATCGTATGCGGTTATATCACTTGTACAGCAAATCCCTGCATTATCCCAGAGGACCTCATACATGTCTCTATTAACAGTGCATTGTTTCTTGTGTACAATATGGCAGGTTTATACTTGCAACATCACGTCTCGTACGCACTCTTCAGGAATCAGCCTTTATACACCATTTTAAATTCATAAAATCAAGTATATACATCTGGTATTTTACATCTAACTTACCATAACAAACTCCCCCACTCCCCCTCCCTCCGCATGCTCGTTACCCACAACCCCGTTTTGATGTATACACATACTCATACCATGGTCCGGTATACATGGTGTCTCTGTGCGGATTTCTACTGTCGCCCCAGCCCGTACTGTAATAAGTACATTGACAGCATATGTATGTGTAATTACAGCCTTCAGTATGGGAGTTGGGTGGGCGCAACTATATCTTTTCAATACGATTGTATGTCAATCGCCCCATATTCTTCAAACAGTGCATTCCAAGCCATAGATATCTGTGTTTTCCGTAACCCCCGGTGTTCTTCTCTTTGCAATTCAACCCCCTCCACTTTACCCCACCTGACCACTTCCGCATGCCAGACCTGCAAGGATGGCCCCTCCTTGGCTTTCCATCGTGTTGTAATGTTCCTTTTGGCTAATAGAAGCACAAGATTAGCGAACTTATGAGTTGGGTTACCTTTCTTCCCTCTTGGCCACAGCACCAATAAACAATATTCCATTCAATCATTGTTGCGCACTGGAGCTAAGTCCTTTAATATTTGACACACAGATGCCCAGCAGTGCCCTAATCTCGGAAAGTCCCACATCATATGTATCAGTCCTGCATCGGGGTCACAGCAGCGGGGGCACGCATCCCCCGTTCCCAGGAACATGGTGCTCAGTCTACGTGGGGTCACATAGGCTCTGTGTACCAGCATTAATAGGATGAATTTAAATTTGAAATTACGTGACACCTATTTGGGTGGGGTGTCCAAGTATGATATCCCACTCCCTGCCTGTAAGTGCGCACCCACATCTCTCTCCCATTTTACACGAAGTGGCTGCAATGCTTTCGCTGCTACTGTAGGTATTCCCTGGTATAGCCATTTTGTCAGATGTGCCCCGTGTCCCATTAGACATTGCATAGTAAGTAGCGTGTGTGTATCAGGTTCATTACCCCCTTGAATCCAATTGTCCCATATAAATCTAGAGATGCTTGCATGTACTAGAAACAGTCTATCTGAAGCTCCATGCTCCTGTGCAAAGGCCTCGTGTGACATTAAGGTACCCTCCGAGAAGAACGCCCCTATTGTAGTAATCCCCATGTCTGTCCAGGCCGTTTCGGTTAGTAACTACACCGGACTGTGTGGGGATACCTAGCAGCGGAATGGTAGGAGCATATGGTAACGTGTGTTTCGTATATCTTAGCGCGATTCTCCAATATGTTATTGCTATTTTTAATAGGTGGGGTGTCGATGTTGATATCTTGGCCCTGGGCAATAAGAGCCTATGTACTTCTCCGCGTTCCCAGTCCCGTTGTGAAAGATCTAATTCCTGTAGATTGCGACCCGCCAACCAGTACGCCAGCCACTGCAGCTTGCTAGCGTAACAGTACGCCTTCAGGTCTGGCACCCCGAGCCCTCCCTGGTTTGTACTCAATTGTAGTTTCATTAGGCCAATGCCTCTGCGCCGAAGATCAATGCTATTACTAGGGAATTCAACAATTTGAAGATCTCTGTTGGTACAAGTATAGGAAGATTAGTGAAATAATAGAGCAGTCTCTGTAGTAGAAACATCTTAGTTAGGGCAACCCGCCCTGCCACCGATAGGGGCAGCGAGGTCCAAAACTTAACTTGGGACTTAAGAGCAGGTACCGTACGGGTCAGATTGCCATCTAATAGATCTGTTGTATCCCGATAGATATGAAATCCTAAATACCGGAAGGTATCAGGTGCTATGTTAAATTTCCATTGTCCCAAAGGTTAACTGTCCGGTGCTTGTATGGTCAGCAAAAAAATAGTCATAAGATCCGGTGGCATTGATCGTGAGGCCAGTTAATTCCTGAAAAAGAGCAAAGAATGAGGGGAGAGGCTTAAAGTCCAGATCCATACAATGTATATAAAGGATGAGGATGTCTGCAGAAGCAGAAACAATATGTGTTGTGTGACCTCTTAATATTCCTTTGTATCCCATTAGGGAGCGGAGTCTATGCAGAAGGGGTTCCAGTGCCAAAATAAACAATAATGGCGATAGTGGGCATCCCTGCCTAGTAGCACTAGCCACGCTTTACTGCTGGGAGATTTATTGTCCTGTACCTGCTCACGCCGTGGGGTTCGTTTACAGTAAACGCACCCATTTAATATATTCTGCTTGTATACCAAACCTAGAGAGGGCATAAAATATGTAATCCCAATGCAGTGATTCAAATGCTTGCCGTAAATCAAGCGAAATGCAACCCTCTTATTTATTTTCGTCTAGGGTACGGGTCCTGATTTGGTGCATTCGTCTAATATTAAGCACCGTACTCCTACCCGGTACAAATCGCATTGGTCAGTGTGTATCATTTTCAGAATAAACTAACAGAGTCTGTTGGCTAATAATTTGCTTAAAATTTTATAATCAGAGTTTAATAACGATAAAGGCCTATATCCTGATATGTCGGAACCGTCACTTCGGGGCTTCAGAAGTGAAACCACAGTCGCTTGTAATGTAGTGGATGGAAGCATACTCAAAATCAAACAATGGGGAGGAGGAATTTTATGTGTCCATTCATTTTCCTCATTCAAATGCTACAAAAATCAATAAAGGGGGGGAATGGACAACTTGTAACTCAGTTATCACGGTTTCACATTTAGAACCCTCATATACGCATTGATTGGAACGGTGGCGGTATATCTTGGTTCTCCGCCTTCAAATATGCGTCATTGCATCATCATTGGGATCAGTTGTGTTGTATGCAAGCCTCAAGCCTGAGGAAACACTTGAGAGCGCAGTAGTGTCCAGTGATTGATGGTCAGTCTCACTTACACATGAAGTGGTCAAAAATTAAAAAAACGTTCCCACATCCATCAAAAAGAAACTTTAATTAAGGCGTGGATGGGAGAGGTTATTAAAAATATCTAATGGGTATACAGTTGGAGCGTGTAACTGGATCCACTATACCCTGAATTCAGTTAGGTCGACATGTTTCTGCCCCACTATGCCCAGCCGGGTCTATGGGGCATTCATCAGGACAAGAACAGTTGTACTCACACTATTTGTGTAGCTACAATAGTGGACTCTCTTGTTGCCACTGTGTTTTCAATTGAGGTTATGTTGCACCTATAATTTTTGAAACATAAACATAATGTATACATATTCATACAACACAAATTAAAATTATGAACTCCAATTAAGCATTATTACTATAGGCTATACTGCGCCTATCGTTTAGCTGGGATGTGATAAAATGTGAAGGTGACTACAGTCTGCTATACGGCAAGTGGCTTCTATTAAAAAGATCTATATCTACTTAATTACACTGGTGATCAAATATGGTTATTTAGAAAGTGGTTAATGCCCCATAGACCCGGCTGGGCATAGTGGGGCAGAAACATGTCGACCTAACTGAATACAGGGTATAGTGGATCCAGTTACACGCTCGAACTGTAAACCCATTAGATATTTTTAATAACCTCTCCCATCCACGCCTTAATTAAAGTTTCTTTTTTATGGATGTGGGAACTTTTTTTAATTTTTGACCACTTCATGTGTAAGTGAAACTGACCATCAATCACTGGACACTACTGCGCTCTCAAATGGTTGCCTCAAGCTTGAGGCTTGCATACAACACAACTGAACCCAATGATGATGCAATGACGCATATTTGAAGGCGGAGAACCAAGATATACCGCCACCGTTCCAATCAATGCGTATATGAGGGTTCTAAATGTGAAACAGTGATAACGCAGTTACAAGTTGTCCATTCCCCCCCCTTTATTGATTTTTGTAGTGGATGGAAGCATACCTGCTTTCAATGACTCATGATACAGGCACTGTATATGAGGTACCAGCAAGTCAGCTTATACAAAATAAAGTTCAACAAGTAGGCCATCATTGCCAGGTGTTTTATTGCGCGGTAGAGCTTTAATCGTCTGTCTTATTTCCATACCAGTCACCGGTTGTGCCAGGTCCTTACTGTGTTGCTGTATCAGCTGTGGGATTTGCAAACAGTCAAAGAAAGGTTCAAAGTCCATATCGTTAAAGCCTACTGGTTGTCTGTATAAGTGTTCATAGTAGTTCCTAAATGCAGTATTAATTTCCAGTTGTGTATGAACTAGATTACCCTCCCCGGTCCGAATCTCCAATATAGGGGACGGCGGGAGCGCGTTTTTAGCCAGTCTTGCCAGTAGGGGTCCAGCTCTGTCAGCCTGTGTGTGTGGTTTCTGTGTATAAAGCCGATAGTCTACTATGCGCAGTTCCTCTAGAAGCTCCAAGTGTTGAATATTGACCTCCTGTAGGTGTGACCGTTGCGCTTCTGACCTAGCAGGCTCCCCTTCTAGTGTGGTCAATCTTCCCTCAACCTCCCTAATCCGGTCTATAAGGGCAAGGCGGACTCCTGCCTTCGTGCTAATTGCCACTCCCCTTATAACCGTTTTGAAGGCGTTCCATTCCATCTGACACGTACTAGCAGACCCTTTGTTTTCTGAGAAATAATTAACAATAGCAGTGGATAAAGCACTAAGGAAGACTTGGTCCTCCACTAATAAGGGTTGTAACTTCCAGGTCGGTATAGGGGATTGGGATTTTGCCCCATTGGAGTGGTAACTCTACTGGGTTGTGGTCCGATAAAGTCTTACCCATGTGGAGCACGTTATTGACAGAACCAAGCAAGCCCCGGAGCAGAAAAATCAATCTATGCGAGTATGTAGACGGTGTGGTGGGGAATAAAAGGAATATTCCTTATGGCTCGGATTTAGCACTCGCCAGGCATCATGCAGTTCCCATCCCTACGCCCATCTCCTGAGCACTTTTGCTTGTTTTTTACATTCAGTTGCGTGTAATGGAGGGTGCGACCTGTCCAGATCAATGTCTAATACTGCGTTGAAGTCACCCCCTACCACCCAATGATAATCAGACCAGTCCGTTAGTGCCACGCTAAGGGCCTCCAGATATCTATCTTGATCAGTATTCGGGGCGTATATACTCCCAAGAACTATATGTGCCCAATCCAGTACCATGAATCAATACATATCTGCCGTTTAGGTCCACTTTTTGCTCTAGTAGTCTAAATGGGGTAATATTTCGGACCCAGATCGCTGCCCCCCATGCACATGCTGAATAGGTCATGAAAAACAATTTCCCCTCCATTTCCGTTGCAATTTAAGCGCCTCATCATGACTAAGGTGAGTTTCTTGCAGGAAAGCTATATCAATGTTTCTTCTGTTCAGTTGCGCCAATATACGATGTCTCTTGTGAACTGATCCCATGCCCTGCACATTCCAGGTGCCGCAGGTATATCTGTTAAGTGATGCCATCTGGAGGCAGGGAGTACATTCGCAACAGAGCATGTGAAATACTACAAATATCAGGTGTCTTATACAGGAAGGCCGAGCATGCACAACTAACTAAACTCCTTAATACTAGGTTCCCCCGGTTAACAGCAGAGGACCAAACTGGAAATAAAAGTCCAACTTGGACTTTAAACAAAAAATGCCATAGTGCAGTCGCTGGGGGGGAAGCTACAACTGCCCCACATTAAACCACCTGTACGTTGCACATCATATGAATGATCTTAATATATCAATACATTTCCCCTTCCAGCTATTAATAACTAGACCTTCTATAAATGACCATCATCTGAAAAACATATTGCAGAATATCATATACGTTACCACTCCCGGCCACCTCAAAGCTACAGTTCTAGTATTCTCTTGCAATCTGTGCAGTGATCGAGGGGAACATTGTCAAGCTAGCCTCAGAGTCGGAGCGGACTGTAGCCGCATCTGAGGATTGCGCCGAAGTCATTGCTGTTTGGGCATTGTGTGCAGCCAATGCCGCCACCGTCAAAAGAGTGTCTTTTTTTTTAATTAAATCTTTTTATTATCATATTCCAAAAAGAAAAAGGAAATAAAGCATCAGGTGACAATCTTGACTTTCACATTAATCGAGTATACATGTTCATATATCAGAATCATTAACCGGATAGATTTCAGGGATCACTGAGGCTCCAACGCTAATACCTCTTTTCTGACTTCCGGAGGTGTGCAAATATCCCCTCTGAATCCATCCACGCCCCCCAGACCTTCCCCCATTTCCCGGGGCAGCCCCTGGCAACATAGACAGACCTTTCCCTGAACATGCACCAGTTCAGATCTTCCATCCATTTTCCAATTTGAGGCACCTGACTAGCACCCCACAACTGAGCGATGTTACGTTTAGCATTCATGCATGCCAGTGTCACCCATACCTTCCCAGACGTATTCAGGTCCGTGGGTTCCCAAACATTCAGGGCACATCTACGGGTCTCCAAAGCCAACTCTACCCCCAGAACCTCCCAGATATTCTTGTGAATTTGATCCCAGTAGTCTTGTATTTCAGGGCAGTGCCATAGTATATGCATAAATGTTCCGACCTCCCCGCACCCTCTCAGACATTCCTCGCTACTCGCCAGACCCATCCGTACCCACCGGGGCCCGTGGTGTAAGATCGGTGTAGGATCTTCAACTGGACCAGTCTAAGTCTCATGGGAACTGCTACTACTTTCGGGGAGGAAACTGCTTCCTTCCAGTCATCATTATCTAACACTAGGCCGTCCGCACCCCACTGTTCTCTAAGAGTCGCTAATGGATCCCCCATATGATTTATTAGTGTTTTGTATATTGTTGGACTTCTGGCAGGTTCACCCCTGAACTTTTCGCCTGGTATTATTAAATAATTATAGTGATTTCTGGTCTTTGCGCACTTTGACACGGTGGTGCAGTGTAAAGTGCGTGCGCTCCCTGAGTGCGTTTGTGAGATTGGCCTGCCCTCCTATAGGAATGCATGGGGAATGTGTGTCTCCCTGGTAGTTCCTGATGCGTGGGGATTGCAGATGCGAGTTTGGTATGTGCGGACTTGTGTGATTAAATGCTGCACAATGATGTATGCGCCGTGATTGTGTCTAGTGTGGAAGTGCCACTTCTTGCATGTTTGTGTAATTTGTGTCTGGCTTGTGATTGGCTGGAGCTGGCTGGTGAGCCTGGCTCCATGAGTCATGATGGGTCTGCCCCGGTGGTGAGTGTTGTGATTAGCATGAGTGATGTGAGGGAGGAGTACACCTGGGACCTGAATAGGGCTGGGCTTTCCCCACACAATGCTGGCTCCGCCCCCTGTGGTGCGTCCAATGACCTTAGCCTGGCCAGTGAATAGTGAGAGGGGCTGAGCCCATAAAGAGTGCTCCCAAACCAGCTGCGCCTGGTTTTACCCCCACCTTGCACCTTTAGACAAAGGGATTTTTGTGTATAAAAAGAGGCTGAGACCTCTTGTAAAATATTCTTGTTCCCAATTCGAATCTACCAGGGGCGTGCTGCTGCTGGGGCCCAGGGGAAGGCTTGCCTCCCTGGGCCCTGCCCAGCCCCTGGAGGACCCCTCTACTTCCTGAACCTTGCTTTGCCTCCCTGACCTCCAGGACCTTTTGCTGTGCCTTTGCCCTTGCCCCAGGGCTGTGGCAGCCCCAGCGCCCTGCGAGTGCTGTTCTTTGTTTCCTGGATTGTCTCCTAGCGAGGGAGAGCCGGGGGCTGAGCAGCGATGCTGCCCTTCTCTCCGAGGGATTCCCCGGCGTGGGGATCCCCCCTTGGGTCATTGTATGGCGCAAGTGCCTACCTCGCTTATTTGCAGTCATCAAAGCGTACCGAGGGTGCCCACCCCTCATTTGCCGATATTGAGATCACCGCCGCAGCCCTAGGCTGCTTGTGTACACGTTGCCGGGCTGCTGCCTGCCGAGACCCGGAATGAGTGGAGGTGGGCAGGGCCTGGTGACCCTGTTGTTCTGCTTCCCCCTGCCGGGGGAAGCCGTTGTGTGTTTTTCCGGTCTCCCGTAGGGAGAGGGAGACCGGAGATACTGCCCGCCACCGAGGAGGAGTCCCGGAGCCTTGTGGGCTCCGTTTTGAAAGTCCCGGTCCCGAGATGGGGGACCGGGTGAAGTGGGCCAGGCGCCTGGTGCAGGCGGGGCTCTCATTTGCTGAGAGAACCCCACAAAGCGCTACTGCCGGACCGGGCAACGAAGGAGAACCGCCGAGAAGAGACGCCGCAGGAGAGGAGATGCCGCCTCCCAACCAGTGGTGAGTGCTGGTGTCCCCGCGGGTCATTCCTCTGTGTTCCCTCTGCTTCTGAGTCCCCGAGCGGGACTCCAAAGAAGGGCATATTTTATGTGATACCCCTCGAGAGGCTCGGAGGCATTCTGCTGATTTAGAGTCCCCCAGGGGGACTCCACAGACGGGGGCCGTTTGATCAGAGCCCACGAGGCTCCCAGCCCGCATTAGTGTTTCTTGAGCCCACGAGGCTCCAAGGGGGCAGTTTGTGTTTAGAGCATGCGAGGTTCCCCGGAGGCATCGCGTCCCCAGAGCCAGATGGCTCAGTTTGGCGCCGTGGTTGTCCCAGAGGGCAGATGAGAGCCCTGGCGCAGTTTTGCTGATCTACAGCTGCCCAGCAATTAGTGGGCAGCTGCACCGTTTAGGTATTTTGCTTCCTAGGGACATGTTCTTTTGGACTCAGGAGTGAGTCGCACTCCTTAATCCCTACTTGGCTTTACCCAGCTGCGCAGCACTTAGTGCCAGCTGCAGCGTTTAGGCCCTCTTCTGTCCCTCAGCTGCCCAGCAAGTAGTGGGCAGCTGCTACGATTAGGTTTTTGGCGCAGTGGCGCAACCTGGACTTTGTTGTGAGTTATGTGCTTCTTAGGGTGCTAAGAAATGTACTATGTGTTGTATGTTTTGCACACCCTGTGTTCTGGTACCTCTGAATGTGTTTTTATGCATCATGTACAAAGTTGCTTTTCCCTACACAGCTGAATGTATGTTTATGTACCATGTGTTTCCTTCCCTACACCTCTGAATGTTGTGATGCATCATGTGTAATGTTTTCATGCCTATACCCCCAAATGTATAGTGATACTTAGGTGGTTGTTCTTTCTAGTACAGGTGTTCCTAGTGAGGCCCTGGTTCCCTGCGTAATATTCTCCTAAGGTGGTTAGGGTTGCGTAGGTGGTACTTACCTGTTACCAGTAGTTACTGGTTTACTATTCTAAAATCTACAAATGCATATTCCTGACAGTGGTCCCTGTGGCCCTGTCCTGTTCATAATCCCCTGTAAATTCTGCCCGTGCCTGTTGGCACATTGTAAAGTGTGTGTTTCTATCTAATGTGTTTTGCAATACAAAGGCTATTTTTACATATACCTTGTGTGGAGTTCCTTTTGTGGGGGGCCTCGGATGTTGTTGCTGGTGGGTGCATGCGCAAATGCTTTACACATCGCCTCTGAGATAAGCCTGACTGCTCGTGCCAAGCTACCAAGAGGGTGAGCAGGGGTTATCTTGGCGTGTAACTCCCTTGCCCGGACTTAGAGTGGTGGTCTCTGACTGACTTTGGCGCAAGCCTTGGTCAGGGTAATCAACAAGAGAGAAAGGATCGTGAGGCCACTCTTATACCCCTTGAGATAATTATTACAAAACAACAGAAGAGTACCTCACAAAAAAGGAGCCAAAAGAAAAAAGAGAAAAAGAAAAAGGAGGGGGTAAGAAGACTTAATTACCACCACCATGAGTTGATATACAAGGCTCGAATTAAACACACAGGAAAAAGTTGTTACGAAAGCAGTGAGGAAAAAGAACCCTCAGGCACCAACAAGAAGTTGGCTGCCAGTCGTCTTCATTGGGTCCTCATTGTCAGTACATGAAAGTAGAACCAGAAAAGTGCATATTAAAAGGAGTGTGGGCTACTCCCCGAACTAGAATTTTTAATAAAGGGGTAGTTCTAACTCCATTAAAAACAAAGGTGAAAAGTCAGACAAGCAAGTGGTTAAGTAATTTTGAACCAAATGTCCTAAGCAAAGGTCACCATGTTTCAGCTTTAATGAGCCAGAAATCAGCTCAGCATTCCTCAGGACCATACATACCCTCGCCTCAAGGGAAGCGCACGCTAAGGCGCCAAATCCATAATGGGCGGGGACAGAGAATAAAAAAAAGGTAGATTACAAACTTGTAAATAGACCAAGCACGAGAACTTCCAAGTGCGACCCCTCCAATAGTGAGGGTTGTGAGATCTGAAAATAAATCCACAAACATGAACATAATTAAACATGTATGTCAATCCACACTGGAGTGCTACTTACAAAATACAATACAATTGTGAATAAGACACACCTCGTGATCCGGTAACAGTACCGTCAACAGTGCATGTAATTAATTATCTCATGCAATGCTTGAGTAAACATGGCCCGTCCTGAAACTATTAGGACATGCCAAATCTTTTTTAGTTAGGCACACAACCTGATAAGCCTTGGTCAGCCAGAGATTCCATTTTTAACATAGATCAATGAGATAGTTTTTTCTGGGCGATGGCCATCCAATACCCGGTCCTCCAAAGGGGAGGCCTCCGGGAGCGTGGTTCCTCTCGGGACATTTGCTGATAGGGCATGCCTGACCTGAATGTACAGGTACCGCTCACTCTCCGGCAGGTGATATTTTTCCTTTAGGGCGTCAAATGTAAGGATACCATCTTTCCCCCAGACATCTTTAATCTGCGAGATCCCGATGAGGTCCCAAAATAACGTCTTTTTGACTGTTCGTAATTTGTTCCAGAGATGGGCCAGCGTCAGTTGCTTCCATGACTTGTCTGCTCTCTGCCATGTTGACACCAGCATCCTGTTGCAGAAGAGGGCGTCGCATTTGGCTTGACGGAAGTAAGATCTGCGAGGCCATCAGCGTAAATGTTATCTCCAACCAGTCGGCCACTTTTTCAGGATTGTCGAAAAAATTGGATTTTTGTCCGTAAATTACTTTCAGGCGGGCAGGGAAAAGCAAGGCATATTTCAGATTGGGTGTTCGTAAGTTCCTCTTGACCTCCTGGAAGGTGGCTCTGGCTTTCTGTACTGCTAGAGTGAAATCTGCGTACAGGGAGATCGTTTTGTTCTCGAAACGTTTAGGGGCGTTCTCTTTGGCAGCCCGTAGGATCGTGTCACGGTCTTTATAATTCAAGATACGCACTATCAGTGGCCTTGGCAGTGCTCCCGGCTGGGGTGGTCTAGGTGCTACACGGTGCGCTCTTTCCACACTGTAGAGATCCATTAACCCCTCCTTCGCCACATGGTCTCGTATCCATTTTTCCACGAACTGGGTGGGGTTAGACCCCTCGCTCCGCTCTGGAATTCCGAGGATACGAACGTTATTGCGTCGGGATCTCCCTTCCGCGTCATCCACCCTATCTTGTAAGCCCTTAAATTGACGTTGGAATTGTTCAAGTTGAGAGGTATGCATGGTTTGTTGCAGGATCAAATCATCCAGAAATAATAAAATGTTAATTTTTTTTTATGTATACCCCTGTAGTATTATATGTATTATAATTGCCTAGTAGGGTCCTTGGTCTCCAATTGAGTGTGTATGTGTATGGATGGTGTGTTGTGTTGAACACAAGAGATTGGACAATATCAGCAGTAGCTGTGAACTGTCCGTTCTTCCCAAGAGAATTTTGCTTTTTGCTCAAATCATCAAGGGCCAGCTTATTCTACTTCACTTTATCCGTGAGCTTTTTATGGTCCGCCTGCAGCAAGTTTAAATTGGTGGATAGAGTCGCCATCTGTGCTTCAATCGCTACACGGGAGTCCCTTATTTCCTTCAGGATGAAATCCAATCTTGATCAGTCCCCGTGGGGGGCACTGCTTCATTATCAGAACTGTTTGAGGGTCATTGCTAAGTGTGAGGTGCGGGTCTTCACTAGACGCTGCGTCAGCTGGCTTTGCTGTAGGGCGCCCCATGGTGCCACAATGCCCGCGTGTGCTCTTTTGTTCCAGAGTGTTCCGTGGTGGGGACTCTGTTCCACCCCACTTTTCCTCAGCGTGAATTTTCTGCAGGTAACTTAATCCCCAGCTCCTGCAAAAAGAGTATCCTCTGTTGGTAACCACTCACTCCAGCATGGGTCCAGTCACACCCCACCAAGCACGCCACCGGTGCAATGATCCCCAGTGCAGATGCGGTGATGAGATTATAACAATACCTTCGGCAATGTACAATAGTTCCCTCTACTCACTGCTGTGCTGCACATCTCTAGGCCGATTCACGGTACCGGTCCGCTGCCGGGTAATGACCAGGTATCCAGAGCTTATCCCCACTAAACCTTCAAGCAGGCAGGAGCCCCTGTGACTCAGAAGCGACTTTTTTCACGTGTATCATCTGCCGTACCTCCACAGTAGCTCTGGCCGTTTCAGCCTCGTCCCGAACAGTGTCCGCGATCCCTGAATCAGGCAGGGCTGTTGGTCTCAGCCCTGTTGCAGCGCCGCCGGGATCGTCACGCAGTCACTCCCTCCGCGGCCGCCTAGTCATTTGTATTGCTGTGTCCAGGGCTCTGTGTTTTCCCTGCGCAGAGTTTCGGGGGAACAATGGCCTCCAGCGCCATGACGAATCAGTCGTGTATACTACTTCTGTCGAGCACCCCCCTGCGCGATTTAATTCAAGGGGCTTCCTCAATGCCAGGCGTAGTATCCTCATTATAGCTCCAGCGGCAGCAGCGAGCCCTATCATTCTCTAAGCTCGGTACCTGCCACACTCTGTCAGGCGATCGGCCATACACAACAAATTCTGCGCCCGCCATATTGTTTCATCCGCGCTTTGGTCCGTCGAATATCAATGAACCAGGCAGACGGAACCTCCACTCCGGGGCACGCACTCCACAGACAGTTGCTGGGATCCCGGTCTCAACTCAGTGCCCAAGAACCATCGGGGGCCACAGTACGTATACCGATGAGTTACAATGGGGTACACCCTAAGAACTCTCTGACCCGGGTCAGTAAAGGTAGTTACAATAGCAATGGTCAGAGTCTATCGATTCACTGGAACATCAAATGTTAAACAAGCAATTAATCAGGTATGGAACACAAAATTGTTACACCCAAAGTGTGCTACACTATTTATTCATTACTTCAGCACAATATTAATCAAGTACCCAGCTCAAATCCATGGGTACCTAGATTTCAGAAGTATCATTACATTCAAACATGGAAAATACATCATTCAATTACGTCATTGAATCATATATATGCCTGTGGGCATTGCTCTCATATAGATATAACACTTTAGAGCTTCATATGGAGAAAAGAAACAAACATTTTTCGCCAAATATTGACATTTACGACGCGCTCAAAGTGATAGAAATAGGGAAACAGTTAAGTGGGATAGGTGTGATGGGAAAAACGTGAGGACTGGGTAAAGGTGGTTGTGACTTGGAACAATCACAGTGGTATAAAATAGGCCCTTTACAGTCTGTAGTTCGATCTGTAGTTCCAATATGCTCATATACATAGGATCCGTTTTACTCCGTTAATTAGTCCTATGATTAGAGAGTGGTTGTAATCTGGTCTACGTTTCGACCCCCTGGTTAAAGGGTAGGTTTGGTCCTCATGCTGAGGTCTTCTTCAGGACAAGGAAGAACAGGAGCGCTTTATCAGAGGCCTTAAGTGGCCATTGTGGTGGGACCATCAAGGGTTCCTTTCTTTTGAAGTAGTGATCCCGCATTCATTGGGATAGAAAGCCTTCCATCCAAACGGTTGGTTCTTCTCTTTCAATGGTCACAACTAGACCGACGTTTGTGCGGTAATGATTCACGCACCCCACGCGGTTCGTTAGATTTGACAGAAGTTGTTTTCTACATGATGCTTCATCCTCGCTCGACCGGCCGTGTATATGAGCATATTGGAACTACAGATCGAACTACAGACTGTAAAGGGCCTATTTTATACCACTGTGATTGTTCCAAGTCACAACCACCTTTACCCAGTCCTCATGTTTTTCCCATCACACCTATCCCACTTAACTGTTTCCCTATTTCTATCACTTTGAGCGCGTCGTAAATGTCAATATTTGGCGAAAAATGTTTGTTTCTTTTCTCCATATGAAGCTCTAAAGTGTTACATCTATATGAGAGCAATGCCCACAGGCATATATATGATTCAATGACGTAACTGAATGATGTATTTTCCATGTTTGAATGTAATGATACTTCTGAAATCTAGGTACCCATGGATTCGAGCTGGGTACTTGATTAATATTGTGCTGAAGTAATGAATAAATAGTGTAGCACACTTTGGGTGTAACAATTTTGTGTTCCATACCTGATTAATTGCTTGTTTAACATTTGATGTTCCAGTGAATCGATAGACTCTGACCATTGCTATTGTAACTAACAGTACGTATACCAGCAGCAGAGGTCGAACGGCTCCCTCCACCCCAGTCAATGGCTCCTCCCACCGTCCTCTTCGTGTGGGTCAGAACAGTTGGTCAGAATCCAACTTTCCCTTGAGCTAGTGTCCCCGGAAGGCAGCCACCATCCGCAGAAGCATTCCTCTGTCAAAGACCGTTCTTAGTATGTCTGAAGGTCCGGTGGAAATCAGGATAATTTGCCAAGTGTCAGGGTTCGGGACGGAGCTCTCTCAGCTCACGTCCTCTATTCTCAGCAGTTAACCATGCCCCCCCAGTCTATCTGCTTTCTCCCTAAAATGTATGACATGTACTTAGGTACACTCCCGATTGGATACTGGGGTACCCTTATAAGTACCTAGTATATGGTACCCAGGTACTCAGGGCATAGGTACCCCAGAGGCCTCCCATGGGCTGAAGCATGTATTATGCCACCCATGATAGCCCATGCAAAATGGAACTACAGGTCTGCCAATGCAGCCCGAGTAAGCTGGTGCTAGCACCACTTACTTTAGATATAGGTTTACTATATCTATAGGTCACTACACTTACAACCTATATGTCACCCCTATAGCAGGCATTAATCCTGAAGGCAGGGTGCTGGGTTTTACATGACAGGGTGCCCCTGCATGAGCAGAGTCACTCTGCAGCCTTTGGAGACAATTCTCCCCGGTTGTCTGTGACTCAGCCAGACATATAGGTAGAGGTGCATTATAACCTCGCCATAAATGCTATCTCGAAAACGGCTGAAACAAAACATGTTGTGTTGGGTATCAAACACCTTGGAATCATACCTCCATGCCAGAAACTGGTTGTGGGAGGTATGATTCCACCCTTCTAAAGTGAGCTTTGTGGGGTCACTAGTCTTTCGGGTGCCAGCCTTCTCGACCCAGGCAACTCAAAATGGTTGCTGCTGACCAGAGACAAATTTCTGCCCTCCTGCTGAGCCAAGCTCGAGCAGGGGAAGGCAGACAATAGACATCCTGTTACATCCCAGACAGGATTGAGTGTATTGGGGCTGAGTGGGTGCACTTCCAATGTGCCTGAAAGGCTGCATCTGGGGCACACTTGGTGTTCCTGTGCATAGTCCAGTTCAAACCAGTTCGGGGAGCCATTGGCTCCTGCTCTGGTGAAAAACTGGACAAAGGACATGGGAGTAAACTCCCCTCTGTCCTGACTCTCCCCTAGGAGGGTCCCCTGAATCTGTCCAACCCTCTACTGTGGGTACAAAAGGGCTTACCTGGCTGTAGGACCTTAGATTTGATGTGGACAAGATTCTCAACAAGAAACCCATGACCTTCGACCGTCTGGACTTCGCTCGACTTCGACTGGGCCCGACTTCGTCCCACTCTCCGTCCAAAGCATTGTCTATGCCTGTGCACCATACAGGCTCCGTGTAGGAACTGTGGAGAATCAAGGACATGAGAAGAATCTCCATTGTGGTGAAGGAGTCACTTCCCTGCATTTGAGGCACTGTAACGCAACTGACCGGTCTGCTGATCCTGAGCTCTTGCGGACTCCAAAGGCTCCAGCAACACAGGAGGTGGGTTCAGACGTTCCTCGAGGTTGAGCTGCCCTCTCACCAAGTTTGAGGCCAGTATCCCTCAAGGGGACCGCATAACCCGAATCCCTGTCCACCGCGTACTTTTGCAAGTGCATATGCTTGTTGGCGATTGCAAGCTTGTGCATTGGACTCTGTGTAGTCCTGATCCTGAGCAGAATTTCCACCAAAGAACTCCAGCCCTCTTCACCGAGTGCTGCGTGGACTGGTACTTTGTGATCTTGCTCAAGGTTTGCTCGCGACTCCTGGTCATTCGGCCTGGGCGTCCTCCTGAGGATCATCTTGAATTCTTTTGGGCTTCCATGGTTGCTCCAAACATGCCCTGACTCTCCATTGCTTGGTAAGTCCCCTGGACCTTGCTGGTGCACACCGTAACCTGCTTGACCTTCCTGTGTGGGTTGCCACTGCCAGGGCTTGTTTGTGCTCCAGCCAGACACCGACCCGTCGGCACTCAGCATAATGCGTGGGACAACTCGCACCCGGCTCCTGGTCAACCTCAAAGTCCCCTGGTCCTCGTGGCTGCAGAGTTAAGCATCCTTTCTTTGCACCTGAGGCACCAGACATGTTGCGGAGCATGCGGAAGGTGTTGAAGCAGGAGGAGAAGAAGGCGTTGACCTGCTTGGTCATTGAGAGAGTTGAGTCGAGGATGATTTCCAGGTTGCGTGCATGGTCGGTGGGTGTCGAGGCTGTTCCCAGTGCCGTCCGCCTCCAGGAGTCGGCCCAGGCTGAAGGGTTGGAGCCGAGGATGAGGACCTCCGTCTTGTCAGAGTTCAGCTTCAGACGGCTGGTCTTCATCCAGTCGGCGACAGCCTTCATTCCTTCGTGGAGGTAGGCTCTGGTGGTGATTTGGTGAGGGAGAGGATCAGTTGAGTGTCTTCGGCATAGGAGATTATGTTGAGGTCGTGCTGTCGGGCGACATGTGAGAGCGGGGCCGAAGGCGGCGGAGAGGTCTAGGAGGAGGAGTGCTGTGGGGTCTCGCCGTTGTCCAGCAGGGTCCTGATGTCGTCGGTGACGGCGATGAGGACAGTCTCGGTGCTGTGGTTGCTGCGAAACCCTGACTGGGAAGGGTCCAGGATTCTGTTTTCTTCGAGGCATCGGGTTAGATGTCTGTTGACGATTTTCTCAATTATCTTGCCTGGGATGGGGAGCAGAGAAATGGGCTGGAAATTCTTGAGGTCTCTTGGGTCTGCCTTGGGTTTAGGGCGTTGATCTCGGTGTGTTTCCAGCTCTCTGGGAAGGTCGCGGTCTAGAGGGAGAGATTGATGACGTTGCGCAGTTGGGGTGCGATGGAGGGAAGGGATCTGGCGGAGAGCCGGAGTGGATTGTGCTCATGATCTTGATGGTGTTATCGATGCTCACGCAGGCCCAGGCTAGTAGGTGGTCGTGGTCGATGGTGTGCAGAGGGTCTGTTGTGTTGCTGTCTGTTGGGTCTGTCTGGGTGTTGAAGCTGTTGTGGATGTCTGCTATCTTGCGGTGGAAGAAGGTGGCGAGGGAGTCGCATAGGGCTTGCAATGGCGAGATGTCGTTAGTGTTGGATCTGGGGTTGGAGAGTTCATTCACGATGTTGAAGAGCTCATTGCTATTTTGTGCGTTGTTGTCGAGGCTGTCTTTGAACGAGGTTCTCTTGGCAGCCCTGATGAAGGGGTGGTGGTTGCGGATGGCGTCCTTGTGTGCTGCACGGTTGTCCGGGGTTTGTTCGATGTGCCATTTCTTTTCCAGTTTCTGACAGGATTGCTTGGAGGCTAGGAGTTCTGGGGTGAACCAGCTGGCCCTCTTGCTGGTGTCTCTGTGGGGGGTTTCTTCAGCGGGGCGAGGGTGTTGGCGCAGTCCTCGATCCAGCATCTGAGGTTGTGGGCAGCATCGTCGGTGTTGGAGGGTTCGGTGGGTGGGTTGAGAGCGAGGTTTGCATGTAGTTGGTCTTCGGTGATTTTGCTCCAGCAGTGGCGGGGATATGTTGGGTGCAGTGGTGTGTGGTGAGTTTCTGGAAGGTGAAGTGGATGCAGCGGTGGTCGGTCCAGAGGAGTTTGGTGGTGTGGCTGACGCAGACGTGAGGACTTTAGGAGAAGACGGGGTTGAGCGTGTGACCGGCGGAGTGGGTGGCTGTTGTGACGAGTTGCTTTAGTCCGAGGTTGGCGAGGTTATTGATCAGGTTTGTGCAGTTGTTGTCGTTGTTGTTCTCAGGGTGAAAGTTCAAGTCTCTGAGGAGGATGTAGTCGGTGGAGGTCAGGGCATGCGCGCTGATGAAGTCGGCGATGGAGTCGCTGAACTGGGGGCGTTGTCCAGGGGGTCGGTAGACGAGGGTGCCTCTGAGGGTGGAGTTGGGGTCTGTGTGGATCTGGAAGTGCATGTGTTCGGCGGTCCTAGGCGCTTCGTCGGTGCTAGTCGAGACCCTGATGCTGTTCTTGTAGACTATGGCTATTCCTCCTCCGACTCTGTTGGTGTGGTCTCTGCGGATGATCTTGTAGCCGTCTGGGATGGCTATGGCGACGTCTGGTGCGGAGGAGTCGCCGCAAGTCCCAGAGCTCGACGGCGTGTTTGCGCGCAAAGCGGATGTTCAGTAGTATGCATCGCAGGTGGGTACAGTCTTTCTTGGCGGGTGGTTCGTTGGTTCTGAGACTCGTGTAGCTGCAATTCCGGCAGGCGTGTGCGTTTGGGGGCTGCCTTGAAGCAGGTGTGGGCCCGTCCGAGGTTGAGGGCGTGGAGTGTGCTGGCAGTGTAGCGGCGGCGGTCATTGTGGCAGGAGCGGGCGCCAGGGGTTCGGGCGCTGGGCGCGGTCCATGTGGGGAGGAGCAGCCGGGATGCGGGAGGCGTGGACATCAAATGGGCAGTCAGGGGGGCGGGCCGCAGGGGATGCAGTGGCGGGGGTGGAGAGGGACGACGAAGGTAACAGAAGGCAAAGGGCACAAAATCAGGGGGGAAACGAGTGGCACAAAAGGCAAAGAGGGCACAAAATCAGGGGAGAAACGAGTGGCACAGAAAGGGCACAGAAATACAGGGGCGGTTACGAACAGAAGGCAAAAAAGGGCAGAGAGACACGGGGGCAGCGAGGGGAACAGAAGGAAGGGCCGGGCAGAGAGCAGTGGCAGCTGGGGCAAGGACACATAGGCGGTGCTGTGCGGAGGGGGAGCGACCTACCTGGTAGGGTCAAGGGTATGGTACCAAACCAGGAAATACAGTTCTTGGGTTTTGTCATAAACACAATAAGGGCAGAATTGAAATTAGCAGGGGAAAAGTTAAGGAAACTGCGCAAAGAATTGAGGAAACTCTTAGGGAGAAAGAAATTCCCCTTGAGGGCTCTTGCAAGGATCAGAGACCTTCTGTCTTCAACAATCCAAGAAATCTACCCAAGTCCCTTGTACTACTGTGCACTCAGAAGACTCAAAGCCAAAGCATTGAGAACATGTCACTCTTATCCTCAAATGCTGTCTCTGGACCCGGATTCAAAGAAGGAACTACTTTGGTGGCTGAGGAATGCAGAAGCATGGAATGGCAGAGCCATTTTTAGGGAAGGCCCGGCGATAGTGATAGAATAAGACACAGGTTTAGAGGGATGGGGTGCAAGATGTGGGGACTCATCAGCAGGGTGATGCTGGACAGATCAGGAGAAGGAGTTGCACATCAAATTACTGGTAGGTGGATTTGCAATTCGCGGCTTCACCAAAGACTAAAAGAAGTGTTCTGTGATGTTACGCTTGGACAATGTATCTGCAGTCAGATCTGTCAACACAATGGGGGGTCCTCACTACAAGGGTCTTGCAGATTTAGCCATGGTCTTCTGGAGTTACTGTCTGAGCAAGAGCATTTTAGTAACAGTGGACCATATCCCGGTATTCAGCAATTGTGTTGCGGACTGGTCACCAATCAAACCTTCTTCAGAATTGGCAGGGGCTAGCACCTTATGCTTTCCCTCCTTTTGTCATGCTACCAAGACCACTGTAGCACGGTCACAGGAACACGAAGGTCACGGTAGTGATAGCAGCACTTTGAAGGTGACATGCCTGGCTCCCAATCCTACTAGAAAAGAGAGTAGATTTCCCAATCTTAATTCCAACTTTCAGGGAAATTATTAGAGGCCCAGAATGACAGTCATATCCTTTTGTAGAGCAAGGACCATTGAAGCTGATAGCCTGGAGGATTTCAGGATAAACTGGCAAATTTCAGGACTTTCGGCAAAAGCTTTCAGACTCATATCGGAGTCATGGGCACCTGGCACTAGGAAAGCATATAGACTGGCTTGGAAGAAATGAGGTTGTTGGTGTCTTCGAAGGAACTACAATCCCATTTCAACTGATTTAGTATATGTAGTTAATTACTTATCCAATAATATATTATCAGGACTCTCTTATAGTACAGTAAATGTGTACAAATCTATTGCAGCAGACCACTGCCTTGTAGACGAAGTCTCTGTAGGACAAAACTTACTGACTAAAAAATCATGTGAAGTATGTGGGTTACTAAACCCACCTTCTTCAAAATACGCTGCATAATGGGACATTAGAGATGTCCTACAGGTCTTAATAAATTGGGGCAAAAATTCTGAGTTATCTCTAAAACGTATCGCTTATAAACACCCTATCTTGCTATGCCTGGTATCTTTTAGATGGACCTCAGACGTAAAAGCACTAGACATCTCCAGTAGGGCATAACAACCTGAAGAGATTTGCTTTCACTTAAAAGATTAACAAAGACCATGTAAACTTCAGTTTTCTTCCCCTTCTTTACACAGAATTAAAAACTTTGTGTGCTGAAATGCCTGATGGAATATAAGAGCAGGGCTGTGAGTATGAGAGGAACTACAGAACAATTGCTAATATCCTATAGATCACCTCCAAGAGCAGTGTCGTATCCCACCTTAGCACGAGGACCGAAAGATCATTCCTGGGCATGGCCCTTTTAGTTGCAAAACGTGATATCGCTACTCGATGGCTCCTTCCCCTCTGACTCTCACAAGATAGAGTTGAGGTGTGGACTGGTGTGCACAACAGGAGCGTGTGGTCTTTGAAGCCAGGATTTGTCCCTGGAAACATGGGAAGGTGTGGGGGAACTGGTTGGGTCAGTTTAACTGAGAATGCTACTGACGTGTATACCTGGTCACTGCTTTCACTCTACGTGATGTACTGCTTGAGGGTTACTGCCTTGCTTGTCTGGTCCTGATGCTTTATCCTATAGAGTGCTGTAGGTCAGCCTTACGTTCTTTGCAGCCATTTTTAATGGGCAAAAATTCTACAAAAACGGTTTATCAAAAAAATAAGGTGAATGTGATTTTTTTTACAGATGACCAATTCTGGTCAGAAAATGTAGCACATGACTTTTGATTCCTGAAATGTAAATATAATTGAGAATTGAACTATTATGAATAAAATATGTATTAGAAGGCCTCTTTCAGACAGACATTAATGTGTTTGGTTATATTCTAGACAAAAATGTTCCTGTTAACTGATTTGTGACATTTCGCAACAAAATTGTACTGAAAAAACAACACCTAGTTTGACATGTTTACAGCTGCCTTACGTTCTACATTGATGGTAGACAAGCAAATATTTCACGCTTTCCGAAGGTCCCCAGAGTCATGCAAATTATTATTATATAGATCTAAATGTCAATATCTGGATAGAGGAAAGCTTAGATGGTATTGGAAGGCCATTGTTACCATTGTATTTCTGCCAATTACATAAGTGAATATGCATAGGGTACTAATATTTATTCCCAATGCATCTGGCAAAATTTGCATTGCACTGCAGTGGCAACATATGGGAGCCTAAAATCAGACTCAAAGATGCAAGTGCATCCTAATCTTAAATGCAATGGCAAAGCCAAAAGACCTCCACTTTATAAACCAAGTGCCAAACTGTGGGCTATGTCAATATTTGCTTGTAAAGTATTGTTTAAAAGAGTAAAAGAAAAAAACATTTCTAAATACTGGAGGAAAAGCAAACATATTTTTATGGTATTTTAGAAATGCAACTTCAATTCAGTGTTTTCAATCTTTATATATGGCATAGTTTATTTTTCAAATACTTTATACAAAAGAGACTCTGAATAGAATTTTAAAAGAATAGGGTTGGTATCATAATTTAAAGGAAAAGCTTGTCATGTCCTAAATTTACTTTCACAGGATTCAGCAAGCTAGATCTCTTAAGGTGCCCAGGAAGCAGGTTCATGGGCCTCCTATAGAACTGTCATGCTAAGTACACCCTCTGCCTCAGACACCCACTTATTGAGTCCAGCTGATGGTCATCTTCCCGGGTCCTTAAGAGCTTTGGTGCGCCAAAGCATGTGCTTTCATGCAATATGTGAAATGCAGGCAACAACAACCCTTGAAGTGTGCCCTTCAACCATACACCAGAAAACATATCCATATTGCTATGTTTTTACAGACAAGATGGAAGAGGTGGGACGCACACTGTAGGGGGCAGGTAAGGGGGGCCATACAAGGGAGAAAGCTTAAAAACTCTCACTGAATGGTGAACAAAAAAAAAATGTTCAACACATGTGAACAGTGGAAGGATGCAAATCAGCCAGTAAAAAGGATCATAAAGAGGCTATCCTCCAGACGAGGGACAAACACAACAGAGGATGTCAAGCAGTTGAGTAAGAAGCAAGCAGATGAGAGTGACAAAGCCAGCCACTGGTAACTAATGGGCAGGGTGCATCCAACTATAAGCTCACAATAGGTATTTTGCAACCTGGCATCTTGTGCTGTCTGGCAGGCAAGACTTAAACGTGAGAAAGGGTACATTTTGAGGGCTTAAACATGATTTGCATCTATTACTATTCAGCACTGTGGAAGTAGCAAGAGCCATCACTGATCAATTGATACCTTTAAGAATTCAGTAAATAGGCACTAAGGCACAAGTACCCTCTTGTCTGGAAACATAAAACACCAACTACACATCCAAAACTCAATAAACATATTTTACAAGAAAACATTAAATACCTCTCCAGATATTCCAATGGCTTCATCGGGAGCGCCGTATGGGCCAGAGGCCCCATTCTGAAGCCGCTCCAGCAGTTCCAACAAAGCAAAGTTTTTCTTTAATCCCCAGACACCAGAATCACCTGTTGAGCAGGCAGAGCTTTGTTAAAAACTGGTTTAGAGAGAGATACAGAGGTGTGGTGAAAATTTAATTTAGAACAAGTTTAAAATAAATGCTAAACCATTAGGAAAGATGTATTTATACTGGTCTAGAGATCTTCAAATACTTATTTGAAAAAGACACATTAAAATAGATTTTCCCTACATGCATACGTTTACACATTTTTAATCTGCGGTTTAACTGACATTATTTTATCCACAAAACATACAGTACTCAGAATTGCTATTAAAACTACTGGGAGGAATATTTGCCTCCTACATAATACTATTTTTCGTCCATTCCTCCCAAACAAACTCACTGAATTAAACTTCCCACTAACCCCTTTGACTAGTAGTAAGAATAAGTAATTGTGTACAAATATCAATCACTGCCTGGAACTGCAACTGCTCTGAAAAATGTTAAGTAAAAATTCACAGTTTTCGACTACTGTATCCATACTCTACTTCGTAACTTTAGCCGGAACATTATTAAACATGTGCAATGCGGTTTGTGTTTTATTTATAAATATATCTCATAAACCATCATCATCTCTCCAAAGTATTTTCAAAATTTAAATGAGTGAGCTGAACAAAAAAAATGTTAGATAAATTGTCCCGGTTCCAAATAAATTCACTAAATGTTAATTAATATGAAGTATGATTCGCAAACATTTTTGCCTGTGTAAATTAAGATTATGCAAGAAAAGTTGCACTAAAGGCTACAACGGATTTTCCCCCATTGTAATATAGGTCTCAGGGTGGGAAAATGGGGGTTCCAGAGGAAGAGACGCCTTTGGGAATGGGAAGGTAGTTAAAAAGCACAAAGTTGTTACTTGAGGGCAATTTAAAAAAGCTCTGCAGCAACTATATTGTGAGCCCCAGGTAATAATACTTCACTTTTTTTGCCACTCTACTTCTCCATGAAAAAAGATTATTCTTAAAGACATTTGTTGCATTATAGAGACACTTGTACTGGCAATGCAAGGGAGCTGCTTTCACTGGCCGTATCATAGGGCCGGCCCTATTTAAACACAGTCACAATCATTTACAGACCCAATTTCCACACCTACACTTAATGCTTAAAATGCCAGACTACATGTGTATATTAGGAGAGAAGGGAAAAAAAAGGAAAAACGTTATGCACCTCACATAGAATGGTAGCTGGGTTGCTATTATTGTCAAGTTGATGCTGCTACGTTATGTTAAGTTCTAAAGGCCACCTCTTGCATTTTAGTCAGGTTCTGTTTGCTATCCATGACAAAGTTACGTTCAGGAAGTCACCTCTGATTCTGTGGACCATCTAGCTTTTCACACCCAGGTTTTGGAGATCACCTCTGGAATACTGCATCCAACACCTCTGAAGCATCAGGTCCATATCTGGCGAATGAAGGTGGATGCCTCAGCTATATTTATTAATGAGTTTTTGTGAAGTACTGCACGACACAATACGACTTCCTCACACCACTAATGGTGGGCTGAACTAAGGTCATTATAGATATTTGGCATTAGCTGACATTTGGAGATTTCTAGAACTTATCATGGAGACTGCATGACATAAGGCAATACCCATGCCACATTAAGGTATTGATTATCATATGGGATGGGTAAATAGGACACAGTAGCACATCATGGCAAGGACACAAGATCAATTTACAGAAAAAGACGGATCTATTATGAGGGACCTCAGAATATGAGGTCTCTAGCATCACTGGGATAATAAACAGTGGCCAAATAACATTTGGGAAGCTATTTAAAAATAAAAAAAAGGGTCTAACATTATGTGATCTCAAAAAACCAGTAGCCACAGAAAGTTGCCAAAAGGGAATCAGAATGCACTGCAAAATATATGAAGGACAGAGCGGGGGGAGGAGGAGGGGCAGGAGTAGGTAAGGCAACAGGATGTTCCCTGCCAAAGAGATCATATACTTCTATGACTAACCTTCCTACGTGGTAGCATTATCGAATGTTCCTTGTCTGACACTAAAAAGTGTTGAATCCTTTGTCCGATTAAACCAGCTGTTGGCGGGAAGCGGACAGGGCTAACGACACGCGCCTTCTCTGTTGTCTCCACCGCGCGCCTCCTCTACTACAACAGCCAACTGCGGCTCAGGCTGCTGAGCGCGCGGACAGGGGAGGGGTGCGCGAAGGGGATGGAGGTGAGGAGACCAAAGGGGAGAGGGGAGGGTGGAGGAAGGAAATCGCGAAACCGAAAGCGATCACTTTTGGAAACAACAAACCCGAGAGTGGTGCGCGCGCGCGCCCATATGGTTTCAATTATTGCGCCCGTGTCTGGGCACAATATTTGAAACCATATGGCAGGAATGCGCGTAATAGACACCAATAGTCCATGGGCGGAGTAATGCGCAGGCCTTTGGCCTATTGTGTGCTATTTTTAAAAACTAACACGCAGGCATAGGCCAACAGCAGGCAACAAAAGTAAAAACACACGCACGAGAGTGTACAATTCCAGGGTCCATTTCTGAACCCCGGACAAAAGGACTCTCGCAGTGCAACGCAGGGCGCGAGCCCTAAAAATGACAAGATGGTATTTGGGGAACAAATGAGCTAAATTATTACTAATGAAACATTATGTGGGACCCAAAAATGTATTTTCATAAAAAGATGACCTGAACACAAATGAGCAAATTATTACAGGTTGATCTGTGAGTGTGAATTCAATCTAAGTTTAGAATAAGTATTGCTGAGGTTGTGCACCATGTTCTCATTTACTGAGGCAAGATGATAGCTTATCTAGTTATGGCCATCACGACCAGCACCCTCGCTTTTCTTGCAGAAAACCTCACTACCTCTGATGGATCTCGGTTCACCCGCAACCAGGGCACCCAAAAGAACAGTAAACATGTTAGCAGGCCTTTTCCATCTAACAATCCACAATCTGGAACAACATCCCCATAGACAGCACACCTGCACAAACCCTGCTCCAATTTAGGAAATAGTTGAAGGCTCATCTCTTTAATGAACACTACATCACAATGCATTAACGTTCCACAATCTGTCTTACTCTCCTCTTGCTCGTTGAATTCATGCCAGTCTTTGACCAGTTACAGTTCTCCTCCGCCTTTTGGCTAAGCTCGAACTAAAGAAGTACCACATACATACATGTCAAGTCACATGAATGCATTTCATGTTCTACATGAATGTATGTTTACTATCGGATTATCAATGTGTTCAACTTTTATCTGAACACTAAGCCTACAAGTGTACTGTAACCTAGCACTGCTGAAACTGTCATATTGTGAATAAAAAAAAATCTGTTAATCTGACTGGAGCAATAGCTCTGTTAATACCTGAGGCAGTGAGTGCTTTGTTTCATTTTTGAATCCTTTTTGTGACATTTCATTAATAATTTAAGCTGCCAAAACTACAATACAATGGTTAATGCATGCAGACTAGATATCATCAGTGTCGGCCACTTATAAAGTAATATGATAGTTGCTACAACAGCACAATCCATGCTGTGTATATAATTTTCCTTATATAGTTAGGTTTCCTAGGAGGAGTTCAGAGGATCCACATTATATACATCGTTGAATATCTGTATTATGTTTATCTTTTCACTAGTACCCATTGTGTCCATCTAAAGTATGCGAACATCAACCTAGATCCACCAGTTTAAATACCCGCATCATGTACTTTGGTCATAAAACTTTTTCATACCCCTAAGTGGCAAACATCTGTGTGGCTTTCCAATCATTAAGTCAATCCCCTAGTTCATGGAGGTCAACTATTGAGAGACTCCATCACTTTAAGGAATATTATTACCATTCTTTTAGATACTCCACTAGTTTTTCACTTGTTCTTGTGTTTTTCATATGTATTTTCCTCTTCCTTTTTAGGTCTCTGCCTAGCGTACACTGCGCAGCAGTGCTCGCGCAGCCAGAGTCCTTTTCGCTGGGTTTTTTAAATGAACCTGGAAATTCCACACAGCTCGTGCGTGTTATTTCCTAGGTCCATTTTCATTGGGCTTTGGGTGCGTGCTGTTTTTTAACAGAACACGCAATAGGCCATAGGCAGTCGCGTAGCTCCGCCTATGGCCTATTGGTGTCGGTTACGCGCACCAAAGCCCAGAAATGGCCGCGATAATTGAAGACATATGCTGGCAGTGGTGCACGCGCACCACTCGCGGCCGTTTTATTTTACAGGACCTTTCCCCAGCGCCCGCCCTCCTCCCCCCATCCTATCCTTCAGTCCACGGGCAAAACAGCAGAAAGGGCACTCTGGCGCTCCAGCCCGGAGCCCAGGCGGCGGCCCCTTCCTTTTCTGCCTCTGAGAGCCAGGCGAAACGGATCACTTACTCACTCACCATGTGTCAGGCTCATCATGTGTTCACTGTTCACACTAGCGATGTGAAACGGCTCACTGACTGTCAGTACGTATTAGGCTCTTCGCGGGCTCACTGTTCCCATTAGCGGTGTGTAACCGCTCACTATTCTCTCACTAGGTGTCAGGCTTCTCTCGTGCTCACTGTTCACACTCGCGACGTGTCACTCATTGCCACTCTGCCAAGCTTCTCGTGAGATTGCCGCTGTTAGGTGTAGTTTCGGCTCTCTTCTCACATGACAGGTAACTACTCACTGATGCTGCCACTACCTCTTGTTTTATATTTCTGACGTCCTCATTTATTTCTGCCGTCCCCATAGTACCGCGGCACAGTTAGGAGCACAGAGAGGTCAGGTTTTTTATCTCTGGTTCCGGCCGGCTATGCAACTCTGCACCAATGCGTGGGGCTCGGAAATAGCCTGCCGAGTCCTTCGGAGTCATAATTGCCGGTGCCAGCGCCTCTGTAAGTGCCGATGCAGCACCTTTCAAGTATCCGAGCACGGGAACTTCCCGTTGTGTGCGCTTATTTTGCTGTGTGTTTTTTTTTTATATTTCTGCCGTCCCCATTTATTTCTGCCGTCCCCATAGTACCACAGCACAGTTAGGGGTACAAAGAGGTCAGGCTTTTTACGGTGAAGTTAGTAAAATTAGCACCTTTAAAACGTCTAACATTATCAAACTAACTACACTACTTACAAATAACATTAGTGCAATATGAAACGCCATTTGAAAACATATTGATGCTTGCAGCAGAAAATGGTGGCAGTGTTGCTAAGTAAGGCCTCGTTTCCCTCCAGGCTGGCCTTAATCTCCCGTAGCAGTGCACACCCCCTTCCATCCCCCACGTCTGAGCTGTGGCTGATGCTCACGGTCCCCCCTCCTATCCCCGGATTGTAGCGTTATCCTTTCAGCGCAAGGGGAGCAATTCATTATCCTTTTTATAGTCGTGATGAAGGAGGCTTTGAGGCAATCCCCCAAACCCTCCATTTAGAAATGGGTTTGTTGCATTTTGTTTCAGCCCTTGCGGGAAGCTGGCGAGGGGCATCCTGCGGGTTTGTGCACTGCTGTCCACCCTCTTTGAACCCCTCGCAGGGCGCTTATGCTTCTTCGAGTATCCTGAAGAAACAACAGGGGGGAGGGGAGAAGTTGCTGGTATCCTCAGCTGACAGTGTCTCTTTGTCGTTCTCACACTGGGGGCCAGTGTTTCTTTACAATTATGCGAGCGTGAATTCCAACTATGTCTTTCCTCAGTTTTACATATATAAAAAAAGGACTTCCTGTCATATTTCAATGTTTCTTCTTGGTCAGGAATGCAGAAAGCGACTTTCTACAACATAGCCAATGGATAAGTAGAAGGTGCCGTCTAGTTGCTGAACAGTGGTTTACTCCGATAAATATTCAAAGATTTCAATGAAGGGAGTCATTGAAATGTATTTTGCCGATGAAATGATTTTTCCCAAGAGATCTGTTGTGAGACTGACTGCAGTTGTTAGGGACGGGGGCGCCTTCACAAATAGCCTTGCTCATTTATACCCGTCGGGCAGCTCACACGTGTAGGCCATTGCAGGACCATGGCTGTGTGTGTGGCTGTGTGTGTGTGTGTGTGTGGCTGTGTGTGTTTGTGTGTGTGTCTCGGTTTGTGTGTGTGGCTCTGTATGTGTGTGCCTGGCTCTGTGTGTGTGTCTGGCTCTGTGTGTGTGTCTGGCTCTGTGTGTGTGTCTCTGGCTCTGTGTGTGTGTCTCTGGCTCTGTGTGTGTGCCTGTGTGTGTGTGGGTGTGTGTGTGGGTGTGTGTGTGTGTGGCTCTGTGTCTGTGGGTGTGTGTGTGTGTGTGTGTGTGTGTGTGTGTGTGTGTGTGTGTGTGTGTGTGTGTGTGTGTGTGTGTGTGTGTGTGTGTGTGTGTGTGTGTGTGTGTGTGTGTGTGTGTGTGTGTGTGTGTGTGTGTGTGTGTGTGTGTGTGTGTGTGTGTGTGTGTGTGTGTGTGTGTGTGTGTGTGTGTGTGTGTGTGTGTGTGTGTGTGTGTGTGTGTGTGTGTGTGTGTGTGTGTGTGTGTGTGTGTGTGTGTGTGTGTGTGTGTGTGTGTGTGTGTGTGTGTGTGTGTGTGTGTGTGTGTGTGTGTGTGTGTGTGTGTGTGTGTGTGTGTGTGTGTGTGTGTGTGTGTGTGTGTGTGTGTGTGTGTGTGTGTGTGTGTGTGTGTGTCTCTCTGTGTGTGTCTGGTTACAATTGTACGTAATTGGCTTGTATTATGATCAGGTAGGTTAGAAAGCGTTCTCAGCAAATAGAGAACAGTTCCGCACGGTCACTGTTTATAAAATAAAGTGGCCTTTGATTATTCTATCCTTGTAAAGCATGTGTGTCGCTTACAGGTCCACATCTCCGAGTACTGCAATAAGCTCCAGTGTGCATTGGTTTGTGCCACATTGAGTGATAATAGAGCAATGCAATGCTCTCCCTAGTGAGGGAACTGGGGCTGCGAGCTGCACGTGAAATGCTGTGATCTGTGTTGCAATTAGCGATCTGAACTCGGAGCACTTGGAGCGTTTTTTAAACAATTTTAAACTGCATCATTTTATCCTGGGGGGCTTTTAGAATAAGGGGAATTAAGTGACAGGCACTCTGACACCCTAACCAGCTACCTATCACTTGCCCAGCCGCTTCTCAGCCGATTCTCGGCGGCGGTGGGCGCCATATTGAGTGAGGCGGGGACAGCGCTCTAGTCGCGCCGTACTCCCGCCCTCCTCTCTCCCTTCCCTCCCTATATCATGTGTAAGGTGGCCAGACGGCGCAGCGGGCTGGCGCAGCGGGCGCGCCGGATGCGCGCCGAAGCCGCGCCTAAGTCAAGCCCGTCTGCGCCCGTCCGCGGCCGACCGGGGACAGGGGCCATGACCCCTGCCCAAATTATTAGTAAGATTCCAGACTCAAGCGGAAACTTTACTTATACAAGCCGCGAATTGCTGGATCTGATTGGTAAGACGGCCATAAATACATTTGACTGCGCTCACATGGGTCCGATGGACACTTACGGCCCATTTAGCTGTTACAACTGTAGATGGGAAAGTACCCCCACGCTGAATTCCGTGAAATTAAATTTACCTATAATTCCCCTTAAATGCATCTATACGAACGCACGATCACTACCCAAACATTCCACCTATATTTGGGATCTTCTTAATGAACATCAACCTGATCTATTGTGTTTATCTGAAACTTGGCTTGATGACCACAATATCCCTGACATAGTCACAGCCCTTCCCCCAGACTATAAGATACTGAATGTTAATAGAGTCGATAAAAAGGGTGATGGTGTAGCTCTACTGTTCAGAGACCACCTTTCATGCAGGCAAGAGAGTATTGTGCCGGCTGAAAAATATGAAGTCCTGGCATTTACTGTGTCCATAAACACCAATGTGCTATTCGGAGGCATGTTAATCTATAATCCCCCAGGCTGCACTTTAAACTTTAGTACACAATTACTTACACAAATCATGCCTGTCTGTTTGAAGAACAAGAATATCCTCCTTCTTGGAGATTTTAATATACATCTGGACAACAGCAGTAGCTCCTTGACGAATCTATTAGTGGAAGGCATGGCTATCCTGCAATTATCTCAGAGAGTCCATCAACCAACTCATATTGCAGGACATACATTAGATTTGATATTCTCTAATATAGAATCTATAGACATCGACCCTCTAACACCACTGTTATGGACTGATCATTACATGATTACCTTTCGTATCAATCTTCCCATCCCCCAGACCAAAAAACACAGTGCATTTACAGCAAACACGAGAAATTGGAAATCTTTTACAATTGATAAATTTAGAAATCATTTCTTACACCCCTCTTGCACAAGCACCAATATCCATGAGGAGATAGATCTCCTTCACAAAAACATTAAAAATGCTCTTGAACATTGTTCGACCACCCAATCCCGTCACACACCAGGCAACAAAAAAATCAGAGAGATGGGGAGGAGCCAAGATGGCGACCGGAGCGGACGTGTGAGCTCCCGGCTCCGCCAGTCCTTGTGCCCCGTCGAACGATCCTGCCTGATATCCTGCCTACCTCTTCGGCTGTTCGGACGAGGGCGACGGGCTGATCTCGCCCATGTTTGTCCGGACTCTCGGCTCGTCCGGAAGGCCGAGATACCCCGGTGCCGGCCCCGACGCCATTGCCTCGGCGCTCCTCGCCGCCTGCCGCCGGACCTCGGCGGAGTGAAGCAGCGCTACCCGCCCGAGGAGCGCCCGCATCCTGAAAGGGGCTGCTCTCCCTGGAACGGAGGAAACAGTGACCCGGGCGCCGTGGAGTGCTGAACGTCGCGCTTGCAACGCGATCGCTGGGAAGATTGCACGGCGCTCCGGCTCCATTGTGACGAGTCGGGAGGGGACGACTCGGATCCACTGCGGGACTCGCCCGCACGTAGCTGCCTGCCCGCTCGCCCACACTGCCTGGCTCTGTTGCAGTAGGCACCTTGCTGACGCCACTGAGGGGTGGCTCACGGTGGTGGCGGTCGGCAAAACTGCTGGTTACATCGCGCCCCCCCCCTGTTTCTGTGCCCAGCTGTTGGGAGCCATGGAAGTCCCGGTTGACCCGCGGGACGATGGAGACCGTCCGCCATTGCCCCTTGTCTGTGCTGCCACGGCCGCACCGGGGATTGACTTGCCCGCACTTTCCGAAAATGAGTGCGGGGGGGCGCGCTGCCTGGCCCGACCTACAGAGATGTCCTGCTTGCCCTCCGAGAACTACGGGCGACACTGCGACAAGACTCCCAGAAACTTTGCAACAAGCTCGACGACATAGCCCTGGACCTGGCGCAGATTCGGAGAGACTGCTCCCAGCATGGACAGTTCGCCGCCTGGAGGGCTCCTGTTAAGGCTACTGTTCTGCCGAGGGTTTCAAGTGAGACTATGTTTCGCCCTGCCATGCCTGGTGTTTATACATGGTCGCATATCGACTCTGCCGGGGATACATTGTTTTCGAGCCCGGCTACTGTTTCCCTAACATCGTTGCTCACGCCGGAGGTGGGACTGCTGGCTATTCTACTCCTGTTCCCCCTGCAAACTCTTCTACTGGAACTCTCGCCTTTTCCCTTGCAGTACTTGATTTCTCCGAATGATTTTGGGGCTTTATGTACTGTGACCGAATTATTATTGCTTAGGTGGTGTCGTCCATTTAGTGTTAGTGACCCTCCCCCCTCCTCTTTGCTCCCATCTTGTTCCTCTGTTGATGAGGGGGTCGACATGTATGGAGGGCAGTGTATTGCTGGACGCCTGAAGTCGGGTCAAGGCTAGAATGCATGACTGCTGCACTGCTCTCTTGCCTGATGGGGGTCGGGCTCATAATGCTGTGTGGGGAGAATGTGTGGAATGTACGCGGTGTGCAAATTGACTTTTTCCGGCTGGTTGGGATTTATTTGATATCGTTGGGCACCCGCTCTTAGCGCCTCCTTCCTGATATTGCAGTCTTGTTCGTGGCACAGTCGGAGCCACAATCGACTATCCTGATACCTAATGAGCAGTTGGCCCTGTTCAACTTTTGGGGTGTCTGACTTGCCAACAGCGACTAATGGGACGGGGGGTAGCCTGTGTAAGATGGCGTCCATTTTAATTCTCTTTGTTCTTTGCGTTACCCGGGATGGCCATCTTGGTTTCTTCTCTGGCTGAGGCGGGGTTTGGGCGGGTGCCGTGGTGTTCGTGTCGCTTGCGACTTCGACAGCACTAGGAGGTCCGGAAATCGCCCTGTACTGGCCTGCTTGGTATGATTGAATGATGCCGTGATCTCCAGTATGGGCTGAAGGGATTTGGAACCGCTCCTGTAAATGTAGTGCGTGCATATTGTGGACTGTTTTTTCCATCTCTCCTACTGTTGCAATTCAATACAGTGCTGGCGCTTTCGAATTATGTGGTTTTCAGTGTAGGGCGCAGTGGATGGCTGGGGTTCCGGGAGTTCTGCTGCTAAGTGGGCTCCTCCCCCCACCTTTTCCTCGGGGAGTGGCGGATTGGCTTGTCCTTTTCTCCCTCCCTGTATTCAAGAGTGACAATTTTTATTTTCCTTTCTTCCTTTTTCTTTTGTCTCCCTTTTTCCTTCTTCTGCGCTTCCTGCTGTATTTTCTCCTTTTTTCCGACTTTTCTTCTTCCTAAATTTCGGGTTTATGGGGCGACAGACACGCTGCTAGGGGGGGGGGTAGGCCATAGCCTCTGCATGTGTGTAGGGTGGGGGGTTATATTTCATTTTTGTTATTTCTATGGGACCTGTTTTGTTCTCCTTTATGGTTTTAACTTTCTTATCCATGTTTGGGAGTGCTGGGTGTGGGTGGCAGTGGTGTTGTGACTGGGTCATAGATGCTGCTCTGTAGCGTACCTACTGTGTAACCATCCTGCCTGGCGGGGACCTAATTATCAATCTTCAACTTGCTTGATATAGTTGCTACCGTTATGTCCCACCTGCATGGACTTTGCCCTAAATTTCATTTATCGTACGGAACACTACGGCCTGCCTTCGATAGTCGCATACAAAAAACTTAAAATTTAACCTGCATTTATTCTGTGACAAGGTGCTGCGATATCCTTCAGTCTTTCTTCCTTTATATGTTTGTGATTTTGCTACAGTACTATGTCGCCGCATCGTAAGCTGTTGTGCTAAATGATTCTTCGTGGCCGGCCGGATGGTTGTAGGCCCGTATGTGTAACTCTTCCTTATGCACAATAAAGGTTTTCAAAAATTAAAAAAAAAAAAAAAAAAAAAAAATCAGAGAGATGGTACGGACCTGAGCTTAAACTTTTAAAAAGAAATTGCACTTCCTTTGAGCATAAATGGAGAATATCCAAAACAGATGAGACCAAAGATAACTTCAGGAAAGCTCAAACACTATCACAGGGCGATCAGAAAGGCAAAAAAGGAATACTTCACACGTAGAGTATCCGAGAATAAAAATTCCTCAAAAGAACTTTTTAAAATTGTCAAAGAATTATGCAACCCAACCAATCTCTCCCTACATCTTACCCCCTCACAAGAAAACTGTAACAAGCTCAATGACTTTTTCTGTGAAAAAATTGATACCATCTATGCCTCCTTTCCAAACCAAATGACCGAAATCAACAAACAATATGTACCAACCATTGCACATACCAGCTGCCACGGTTTCGGCCCTATCTCAGAAGAGGAGGTAGAAAAGGTCATGCTTGAGGTCAAGTCGGGTTCCCCACTTGACCCTTGTCCACATCACATTTTCTCCCAGTTAACCCCTGTAATATGTCCAGTAGTTACTAGAGCACTCAATCTCTCCCTTAGTTCTGCTGAATTCCCAAAATCATGGAAACAGGCCCTAGTCACCCCTTTAGTAAAGAAGGCTGGAGCAGACGTAAACAATCCGGCCAATTACAGACCAATATCCCAGCTACCTTACTTATCAAAGGTTCTGGAGAAGTTAGTCAACAGAAGTCTTTCCACATTTTTGGAAGTGAACGGTCTGCTGGATGATTCACAGACAGGGTTCCGGACAAACAATAGTACCGAAACTACACTCTTAGCGGTGACAGACAGTATCAGAACCAAGGTGGATCAGGGTAGAACAGTCGCACTGATACTCCTTGATTTATCAGCGGCTTTTGATACCGTACCCCACGATCAACTATTGAACACCCTGGCAGAGAAAGGAATACAAGGCAAAGCATTAGGATGGCTACAATCGTTCCTAGCGGATCGAACCCAATCAGTGCGCTTGCGTGACTACACATCCCCTCCACGACTTATAAAATATGGAGTTCCCCAGGGGGCGTCATTGAGCCCAACTTTGTTTAATGTATTCGTCTCCTCGCTGGCAACCATTGGCAAAAAGTGGGGTGTCGAAATGTGCTCCTATGCTGATGACACTCAGCTGATGGTCACCATTGATGAAAATGAGGACTCTAAAACTAGATTGACGAACTGTCTGACTGAATTGGCAACTTGGATGCAGGACCATTGTCTTAGACTAAACGCTGACAAATCCGAAATCCTATTGTTCGGCAGAGGTACACAGGCCTGGGACAACAGCTGGTGGCCAAGTGACTTGGGTTTGCCTCCCAATCCTACTGCAAAAGCAAAAAATTTAGGAATAACACTGGACAGGGACTTATCCATGAAATCCCATGTTTCCATAACTTGCGGAAGAAGCTTTGGACTTTTGAAGATGCTTAGACGAGTCTTCCCCTGGGTGCCGACGGATTGCAGGAAAACCTTAGTCCAGTCACTATTGATGAGTAGGTTGGACTATGGTAATTCTCTGTTTGTAGGAATGGCAGATTATCTCTTCTCTAAATTACAGATGGTTCAGAATGCCGCTGCCAAAGCCATCTGTAATAAAAGAAAATATGACTCAGCTAAAAACTGCATGCGTGAGCTTCATTGGCTCCCAATGCGGCAACGAGCCATTTTTAAGCTGTTGTGTATTTCTCACAAGGTACTTCACGACTCAGGCCCCACCATCCTACATGACATGGTTAGATTTCATAAACCCTCTAGAAACCTACGATCTATGACGTTAGGAAGAGCAGCTATCACCCGAGCTCGTAATGTCAGGATGGGAGAGCGGGCCTTCTCTCACATTGCGGCAACAAAGTGGAACGAGCTACCCCCTAAACTTAGAACAAATGACTGCTTTGTCTCATTTAAGAAACAACTGAAAACATTCCTTTTTCCCAGGCTAGATCAATAATTTTCAATCAGAGCTGATGTCAAATCACTTGTAACTTTTCCTCAGCGCCGTGATGTCCTTTCAGGATGAATGTTAGCGCTTTACAAATAAATAAATACAAATACAAATACAAGTCCCAGCAACAATAAAAATGCAGCGAGCGCTGGGTGATCTGTGTGCAGAAAATTTGCAAATGCAATCATTCAGCTGCAGCATGCACACCCGTGCAGTACAAGAGGAGTGATACTGTGTGTTCAGTGGGTCCTGCGGTAAGACACCAGACAGTAGTGGCGATGGATTCATCGGCCCGTCACTCCACATGTGCATGTTACGAGCAGCCACTCCAAACCGATCTCTGTATGTGTTTGTTGCACAGGTTAGGGAGGCTTCCGTAAACACGTGTATAACATTGCTCCATGGTTTTGTAATAATGAAGACACTTTAAAATAGCTTGGCAATTCTACACTTAAGACATGGCTGCTGGGTTTATTTAAGACATGGCTGCTGGGTTTATTTAAGACATGGCTGCTGGGTTTATTTAAGACATGGCTGCTGGGTTTATTTTTTCACTCTCGGGCTATGCTCCTTTTCATTGTTGTCGAAAGGGATGTAAAAAAAAAAAGTTTGAGAGTTTCTGTCTGATGCAGATGTGCTGTAGAATTATCATCCCATGTATGCAAAGAACTCTAGGCAGCTTGTTTACTATAGCGATCGCAAAAGCGATTGTTTTCAGTGCTGCTTGTTATTAATAGTGCTGAGAGTTGGAGCCTCGATTCATATTTGCTTCAGTTTCGTCCAACGATAAAAAGACGTCTGTCGTGTATGAAATGTACTGATCGCCTGACTTCAGTTCCTGGACTCACAAAACATTTAATCAAAAATGTAAAAAAAAATAAAATACACCTTTTCATTTTAGCCAGTCACGTTGCTCAATCGGGGTATGTATTCTGTAAGCCTCTCGCACTGGTTTTCTACTGAAGGGTTTAAGTTCACTGCCGATCGTAGCGAGGACTCATTATTGACATTGCTCATCCCATCTCTAATATGCAGATGATGCACGTGTGACGCAGACGCGTTTTCCCAGTGCTCATAATTTAGCACTGTTCCAAGCAGTGTATTAAAACATAAACAACGAACACCCATTCCTTTCAGTGGGCATCTTAAAAACAATTTGTGTTAACAACTTGCTAAATGTAAAACGCTAAGAACTGTGTTCTCAATTTGTTTCGAGTGCTGAATGACTATCAACTGTTCTGATATATTATTCAGGAGAGCTTCATGTTTCAAACACACATTAGGAAAAAAAAACGCCCACTTCGGTCAGACTGTGATGGAGCGAAGTGAAGAAACAGAATTTTGTATACCCCTCGTGAAGTCATTTCCTCATAACTGTACCCTTTATTAATTGTGTGGTTTGGTATAATCAACGTAGTATAGAATGCACACATAAATACAAGTGGGAATATTAATCTTCTTGCATGGAAAACTATAACTGACTAATTTAGTAATGTTGTCATGGTGTTTATTAATGCAAAAGCTATAAATTAATAGAAAGCGGCATAAATGTGCTTTCTGTTTCTGTATTTTGTGGCAAAAACATGAAGACAGGTAAGGATACCATAGATATGTGTTGTTTATTTGCTAGGTAACAACTAACAGGGAATATGTTAATATGGGGGAAGGTAAACAGAAGGGTTATATTTCAATAATTAGCGCTTATTTGCGTTTGTTTCTATGACAGTCCCCACTCTGGCTTCTGAGGCCTACTTAAAAAATTGAGGTTTTCGATTACTGTGAGAGTGAAAGATACTGCGCATGTGTGGCTAGAGCCGAGACTAAATGTGAGCTGCCTGTGCCTGAGCGAGAACAGTTCAAGGACAGCATGCCCTGAAAGTCCAGATGACTGGCAACAAAATATGGACATCTGAATTATAAATCGTGGGAAAGGAACTTCATATTGCCAGTTGAGGACGTGACTAGGCTGGACACTATTAAAACAAAGAACACTTTAATTTCAGCTGATGCTACAGAAAATGAATCCACCCTCAAATTGTCCAATCAGGACTTGAGTTTGTACTGACAGTTACTTTTGTAGATAAAGTTAGTGAAATAGGGTATAAAAAGACATGATTTTTCTTAGGAAAAAACTCTTTCAATTTCCTCCTGAGATGCTGTCGGAATGCTGATTTTCCTGAGATGTAAGACTTGGAATACATTTTCTAATTTTCTTTGAATGAGAACTTGAGTTCTAGTTGAGGTTGTAGTTAGGGAAGCTAGGAGAAATGAACTTTTAGAACTATCTGACCTTTTCTAATACTTGTGTCTTATAACCTAACATGATAATGTCTATTTCTGAATCTTTGAAATAAATGAATATAACTGTTTGGGATAAAACCTTTACTCTTTGAAGGTTATTTTCGAATAAAGAAATAAATAAAATCAATCAACTGTTAAACATGCTAAACTTTGCTTTGAATAAAAATGTGATAAATGGAGAAATAAACGGGTCTTGTATTTTCCTTAGCCTAATTTTTACTAGCAGATCCATTGACCATAATGGTGGTGTGTTGTCTGAATAAATATCTCATTGATAAACCATGGTAAAATTTATTACACAGCAGGTGTAAATAGTATAAATATTAAGTTTTGATTTAGACACTCCGCTATGATCCAGCAGCTCTCCTTGGAATCACACCAACCCATGAAGTAGGATGAAAGTGTTTGTGAGTAACTTGCAGTGTCATGGGCCCCACTGATGAGTAATGTATGATTTGGTACTCCAGGGAAAGGTGATATGGTTTTAGAAAATATTTCCGGAGTAGAGCTGCATCAACTGCACACACTTCTTACATCAGCCTGTTCAGGCTCCTAAGCATACAGGCAGCCTTTTGGTAGCAATTTAAGAGGGTAATGGCAATTACAGCTGCCTACAGCTCCATGACATGCTTGCTTGTCCTTCGGCGCCCACTTGCTCAAAGCTGATGGAGGTGGTTAATTATTAAAAATACATGACCATTACCTTCCTGCATCTTTTTTTCTCCCTGAATCACCCTTGTGATTGGTACATTCTCGCAAACTGCTTTAACAATGAAACATTTGTTCTAGTATTGATAAAGCATAACAGGCTTGTTTTTGTGCCTTGCGCACTTAGGGCATTGACAGGCATAAGTATACAGATTTTCAAAGTCCAACAGAAACAAGCACCAAAGCAAATGTAATCCGTTATGTTAAGCAAGACCGGCTCAGGTTGACCTATAGCAAGATTCACAGAGTGAAGTGCATCCGAGGACCTCTGAGCAATATCTTAGTAGAACACTTGTCAAGGTCTCATGAGATTGTGGTTTGATTTCTCTTGTGGTGGTTGTGCATCAGGAGGAGAGCTGGAGAATAGCTTATGCACAGTTTTAGGGCATTGGTGTGCGTTGTGAGTGCACATTGTGTTGTACATTGAGGGGAATGTGTCAGTGTGCAACATGCTTGCTGTGCCACTAGATTCAAGCTAGCCTGGGTGAAGAGGAGGTGATACCTTGTAACCAATCCTTGGTTTATTTTATTTTAACATATTTATGTATTTGCCTTATTTTCCACACAATCCATCTGCTGCATAATCTGCAGATTATTTTTGGGAAACCGAAACACGTTTTGGGTGATGGTACAATTTACTACACATGTAATGTTACATTCCAATCATAGGGCGTGCCCTGCATGTGGCCATTGTAGAATCTCGTGCAGTTGTGTTTCATAGAGACAGGCACTGGTGTGTGCGCCTGGCGCACCCCTAGTTCCCCTGCAGCAACCCTGGGTGGCACATGTGTGCTGCATGGATGAGGCAAAGGAGACAATGGGCATAATGTCTCTCTCTCTGCAGAGCAGGCCCTCTCCACACCCGTGCGTGCAGGAAGGGGCAGTGGACTACTCATGTCCATTCCTACCCCTAGCCAAGCTCAAAGTGTGCATGTAACCATAGACAAGAACTGGTGCTTCACAGCAGGTGACCGTCAAAGCTCCCCCATGGGTGACATGGTGACGGAGGGAGGAAGGCGTGTGACGTCAGCAGGTGCTAAGACCAGTCAAATAAACAAGCAACATAGTAAAACAACTGAACCCCTTTTGGGGGTTTCTCTGGGATCTCTCCATAGACATTTGAAGGAATGCCATATCTATTTCTAGCTTTATATACAAGGAGTGGTGGTTAAAGTTGCATGATAAGGAGACCAAAGGTTTTCATATGTTACAAAAATCTCACACGCCTTTAGTGTGTAATTTGCTATGCAAAGGACTGCCATTTGATTTTCACATGATACTATTTTGCTGCAGTCTTTAATTCTGGATTTTGTGATTTTGCTTGTGGATTTCCGCAGGCACCAGCCTTTCTGTGGCAGCCTTTTTGAAATAGCTTCTCTCTGGTAGGTGAGACCATCTGTCTCTTCTTTCAGTGCTAACTCTTGTTTTCCTTGTTTGGGATTACCCCTCAGCAAGTACCGTTCACTGTTAGTGTTGGCAGTTCTTCAGTTATGGATCTCTTTAAAACCACAATTTCTGACCAGAACCTTTGTATGATCCCACAAAATACATGAGAAATTTGCTTGTGGACTTTCTTATATTGGATAGTTAGC
Organism: Lissotriton vulgaris; assembly: GCF_964263255.1. Classification (NCBI taxonomy): domain Eukaryota; kingdom Metazoa; phylum Chordata; class Amphibia; order Caudata; family Salamandridae; genus Lissotriton; species Lissotriton vulgaris. The sequence continues at coordinate 473,460,765 of NC_141689.1, forward strand.
AGAATTGTCAGGACATTTAGATTTGAGAAACTACGGTGTAAAATCGGTGTTATGTAAATATTTGAACTGGATTATATTTAACTCTAGTGTTGGTAAATTTTTCTTAACTAGTGCACATGCTATATTCCATTCTTTATTTGAACAAGCTCTAAATATGTTAGACTCGTCCAACGCTAGCTGTTGGAACATTAATCCCTTATCCTTTTTGAGACCCAAGATACAGATTGGCACTAAGATCTGTAAAATTGTCACGGTTCGTGTGGGTCTGTGTCGAAATACCTCTCTTGCAGTTTGTGCTATCTTTGCATTCTATCAAAACAGACCAGTCCCTAAACTAAAGCTCACTTGTACATAAGTGAAAGAAATTAATCTACTGTTCAGGTAAAGAGTTCAAATCATCTTATTCCATCTTGCTGTACACGGAATTTACACAGATTTACAAAAGGGTGAAATACACCATAAAAGTGCACTGACTCTCACACAATCGACTTGGCAGACAAGTGGTTGATCATCAGAATGGTAGTTCGCCAGAATATTTTCCTAGTTGTGGTTGTCATCAAGCCACTGTATTGCATGTTGTATCTGGATTGTTACGTAATAAATCTCTATAACCAGCAGTCGAAGTGTAGGAAGCGGACTCTTCACCTGGTGGACCAAAAAGAGGTGCACTGTGTTAAGAGCCTAGGTAAACCCCAAAGGAAATACAGAGGCACAAATGACACCCCAAATGTTCTTTTTTGTGGTATGGTGGGCGAGCAGTTACGCATATCAGATGGTCACGCAAAGCCAGTGAGAGACACACTCAATAAAGAAATCCACCACCAATTTATTACAGGTGCTTTAATATGAATTTAAATACCAAGATAATCGGAATCAGATAAGTGCCTTTCGAGTTATGAATTTTTACAGTTTTCAAAAGTTGACAGTGCAATTTTTGGGTGTGGTATTGTTATCCTAGGGGGGATAAACATGTACTGCATTCGGGCACTTAACAGGGACTTACAGGACTGTCCTTCTGGAAGGTGAGTATGGGGCAAGTTTCAAGGCCATACCAACAGGTCACCTCGGAAGGCTCCGGGGCGCCCGGGTGCAGAGGTGCGATATGCCGTCAGGTGTCCCATTCACTTCAATGGGACAGAAAGAGGCTGCAAGATGGGACTGGAGGACCAGTTCGAGAGAGCCCAGAAGGGGGCTCGACCCTTGAGATCCCCAGGCATGTAGGGGCACAGTTGGCCCACTTCACCTTGGACTGTGAGGCTTGGGAGCAGTGGTGTCTTTTGGCGTCCGGGCCAGTGCTGGATTCGCTTGCGGTTGAGGGGTCCTGCAGAAAGAGGGTGCAGGAAGCTACTGGAAGTCCAGTCTGAGCAAATCCAAGGGGGGGGGGCTTAGCTCCTGTGGGTGCGGGGACCCCATTGGCAAGGTCACCTCCCTTGGACTTGGGCTGTAAAGCACCAGTGCATAGGTACTTTGACGCAACGGGTGGCGACGGTCGAAGACTCACTTTTTGAATTTGGTTTCTGCAAAAGGGAGTTAAACAGGACAGAAAGGCCACTCTCATTGTGGGTCTCAATGTCCCTGAAGTCCCTCGACATGCATGTCTGTTTTCCTCTGCATTGGCATCCAGTCCGGACACAACAAGCCTAGATTGCTGCAAGGGGTCTAATACCCAAGATATTGGTGGTGTGCGGTTCCGGTTGGTCTAGAAGTCCCCACACTTGTAGTGAATACTGATCGGACCTCTAGGAGCAATGCTACCTCTTCCTGGGCGGTGCTGTGTCAGTAATACTAGTGAGCAGCAGGTTGGTAAAATGGGGCTTTTGCATGGAAGTACCTACTCTACTCCAAGGGAGCTTCTTTGGCAATTAGCGAAGCAATGGCAGCCCTCGGGGTTTCTTGGAGTCTATACAGCGAGCAAGGGTTGGCTGCAGCAGGCAGACTGGCAGGGTTGGCGCCAAGTTAGTGTTGCTCCTCGGTTCTCAGGTCAGCAATCTTCTTTGTCCACTTCTTCTTTTGTGTCTGTAGTAATCCGAAGTCTTGGTATCAGGGGGTCCCCTAAATACTTTATTTAGGGGCATTAAGGAGCGTGAGGAGTAATAGCCAATGGGCTACGTACCCCTGAGGTCACTATACCCCTTAGATGAGCACTTCCTTTGGGGGAGTGGGCATCACTCTGTCCCAGAATTCCTAATTCCACCACACACAAGATGGTCGATTTTGTAACTACCTGTTCACTTTCAGCTGTTACCTATAGATGATGTTCAGCCTGGCAGCGCAAGATGCCTCATCTGTCCTAGTACCAGATAGGACAATGGTAGGGGGTGGTATTTTCCTTACCTAAGGAAGCCTGGGTCGCACATCAAAGGTGGCGTGCTCTTTGAAGCTCCCTGCCTGACATGCTAATTTACGAGCACTTCTGTTTAGAGGAGGTGATAACACCTCATGCCAGAGCAGGCATTGTTCCTAACCTCCTGAGAGCATGGGCTCTCACCCAGAGGTCAGAATCTTGACTGTGGGGGAAGGCTGGACAGGACCAGTCAGCAAGCACACTTGAGGACGAGGGCTCAGGTGGTACCTCTAAGGCACCCTCTGGGTGCACAAATAAATAAATCAATCACTGGCATCCGTGTGATTTATTAATATGAGGTGTTTGATACTAAACACCATAGGTTGCAGAGAAGCCATTATGTAGCTTGGTAACTAATTTTGACCAGTGCCCAGTATACACCTTAAGATGGCTTCCCTGCTCACTTACCTAGTAATGAAACTCGACATCACCGGAGTATAATTGAGAGCAGAAAACAAAATGCAGACAAGCTGAGAAAGCATGGAGGAAAAAGAAAACCGAGACTAGCCGAGCTGTTTTCCTAGATGCCCAAACAGAGTATTATAAAAACATAAAGCTAGCTAGGAAAGAACACTTAACGCAACAGATAGCAGCTGCGGGCAATTGTCCCAAGGAGCTCTTTAACATTTTGCAGAACTTTATAAAACCAACTGCATGTGAGAGCTCCGACGACTTCTCGCAAGATCTATGCGATGAAGTCTCTCTATTCTTTGAGGACAAAATTAACACTATTTACGAAAGAATAGTAGCAGCAAATAAGATCACTAATAAGACCAACAAATGCCCCCCTCAGACCCCGGCAATAAACAATATCTTCCTCTGACTCACTTCCCTCCGATTGACAATACAGAGCTCCTCTCCCTCTGCAATCATATTAAATCAGGGTCTCCCAACGACCTCATTCCTGCCAAAATGGTTGGCCCCATGATTTCTCTTCTTGGACCCCCCATACTGGAAGTGATTAATACCTCCCTTATGAAAGGCCAGGTCCCAGTAGACTGGAAAAAGGCAGTGGTGAACCCGATAAGAAAAAAAGCATCATCCCCATGGACAGACCTCTCCAACTTACAACCTATCTCTCATCTACTTGGGCAAGGTTGCTGAGAGGCACATGAACACCCATCTCTCCCAACATCTTGAAGCGACGGAAGGCCTGGACTATTCACAATCTGGGTTCAGGCCAAACCACAGCACAGAATCAGCCCTTCAAACAGTGACCAATAACATCAAAATGGCACTGGATGACGGCAGCTCTATGATTCTGGTGCTGCTGGATCTTTCCGCCGCTTTTGGTACGGTGTCTCACACGGTGCTCCTCAACCGCCTAAGAGAGGTGGGCGTGGAGGGAGTGGCTCTGGCATGGATGGAGAGCTTCTTGTCTGGTCGATCTCAAGAAGTTAGGCTGGGCTCCCATAAATCCATCCATAGGGAGCTCAATAAGGGAGTGCCACAAGGCTCTTGCTTAAGCCCCACACTCTTCAACGTGTATGTGGCCCCCCTAGCCAACTTAGCAAGATCTTTCGGGTTTACCCAGGTGTCGTACGCAGACGACACCCAACTCCTTTTTCCCTACAAAAACCTCACACCTGCAATAAAAAGATCTTTTGCAGATGGCATGAGAGCCATTGCAGAATGGATGTCATCAAACTGTCTGCAGTGTAACGTAGGGAAAACTGAGGTCATGTTGTTTGGACAAGCGGCAACACACTGGTCATCTGACTGGTGGCCCCTAGAGCTAGGCCCCGTCCCCACTCTGAAGAGCACGGTCAGGAACCTGGGAGTGCTACTTGATCAGCAACTTACATTTAAAGATCATGTGAATCAAGTTGCCGGCACCTGCTTTCGGGCTATTGGGATGTTAAGACGAGTCTTCCCCTACTTACCGGACCATCATAGGAAAACGCTTGTACAGGCTCTTGTCATCAGCAGGGTGGATTACTGTAACGGCTTGCTCCTTGGAGCAAACGAGGAACAACTTCACAAATTACAGGTAATCCAAAACACAGCAGCAAGGATTGTCCTGAACGCTCCACCTAGGACTCCCTCCTGTCCCCTGCTGGCTAGACTCCACTGGCTTCCTGTGAGGAAACGAGTCCAGTTTAAAACTCTATGCACCATCCACAAGAGCATGATAGGGGAGGGCCCTAAATATCTGACTGAAATCTTCCAGCCCTATATCCCCGGGCGTTCTTTGCGCTCCAGCAACCAGCAGTTACTGCAGGTACCCAGAGTGAAGAAGACCAGACAAGGTGGCCGTGCGCTGGCCCATGCCGGACCAGTACTCTGGAACTCTCTGCCCCCAGACTTAAGATCACTTACCAGCCACCTGACTTTTCGGAAAGTCTTAAAAACATACCTGTGTCCCAGCAATTAATGTCTCACCTGCTCACAAACCACCACTGGACATTCCAGTACAGATCACTCCCTTTGCAGCAACAGCGCGGAGATACCCCTTCGGGGGTCTATTCTGGCGCTTTATAAGAATATAAAATAAATAAATAAATAAATAACTGCTCAGATGGATATGTTGTTGCATAAAAATAAAGAGCACCTGCCATAGGGTTCAAAGGCCTAATGTAGGGGTGACCTACATATACTAGATGCAGAGAGACTCTGGCATCACACACCGGAGGGCGTCATGTTTTTTTAAAAAACAGATTTTATTTGTCAAAATAACATACATGACGCATATCTCTGTGCCCCAGAGACAACTGCCGCATGTAAGATACAAACATTGAATTTGACTATTTTTCATGAAAATGCAGGAGAATATAAAAGCAAATACAAATAAAATCAAGCCCCTCAAAACAACCACCTTGGCTTCCACCGGGCTGAACTGCGGCAGCGAGTCCAGACCTTCCAGACTGGGGGAGATAGCATGCCTGAATTGTAAATACTTAAAAAATTGGGTCTTCGGCCTCTGAAAATCTTTCTGGATATCTTGAAAGGACTTTAAGACCGGACCTTCATTACGTCACCCAAGGTGGGGATACCAATACTGTCCCAGTCGCGGAACCCAGATGTTAAGTTATGTTATGTTAAAAGTTTTCTAAAGCGCACAGCTGCCCCAACGAAGGGGCGCCCCGGTGCTACCAGATCTAATAGCACATACAGTCCAGAAAGAAAGCTGCAAAAGTAATTAAACCCATAGACTATACTGAAGGGAAAAGGAAGGTTATGATGGCTTTTCGATAGAGTCGCTAAGTGCGGAAACCAGCCGTTATGCCATAGTGAGGTCTCCCAAATTAGTCTGTTCCACCAGCCCATCCTCCGTAGCGCCAGCCTCCAGATTTGAAAAACAATCCGAGTAGCAGGCGGTAAGGAGCCTCTCAACGGGGCAGAATAAAGAATAGTGTGTTGAGTGTGGTCACCCATACAGTGCTGCTCAACGGCACAAGTCGGGTCTGCCCACCACCACTCATTTAAAACAATCAGATGCGATGCAACATAATAAGACCAAATGTCAGAAGTTGCCAGCCCCCCACAATACGTTGACTGAAATCAAGTCCGTATCGCCACCCTAACCGCCCCACCATCCCATAGGAAATGACCTAAAGCAGACTTCACCTGACGAAACCACAACGGAGGAATCGGATAGGGATAATTCTGAAGTTGATACAGTAGGCGTGGGAGGGACACCATCTTGAAAATGGCTGACCTGCCGTAATTGGACAGGGGCATGTGGGACCAGGTCTTAACATCCTCACGCACGCAATCCCATACTGGTGCGAGGTTGCGCTCCCAAGCCGTGGTGGGAGAATCAGATAGATATACTCCCAAATATTTCAAACCCCCATGCACCACCTGCAGCGGCGATGCCCAGGAGCCAAGCACGCCCCCACCTTCCAAGAGCCACAAGGTGGATTTCCGAGCATTCATATACAGACCAGAGGTTTCCCCAAAGATTTGCGTAATACGCAGCAGCCGGGGGCCCGTCCTACCCAGGTTGGTAAGGAAGACCAGCACATCGTCAGCGTATAAGGAGATGCGATCAGACAACCTGTGTGCCCATTCAAAACCGGACACCTGTGCGTCCACTCGCACCCAAGCGGCCAAGGGCTCCATTGCTAAGGCAAAGAGATAGGGGGACAATGGACACACCGGTCTGGTGTCTCGCCCGCTAGAGAAGGTAGAGGAGACAAAGCCCGCGATTCGCACCAACGCCATTAAGTCTGTAAATAACAGGGTTAAATAGGGCAGGAAACGAGGTCTGAGATTCAGCCTACGTAGAAGTGCAAATAAATATACCCAACTCAAAGAATCGAACGCCTTGTCCATATCTGCCAGCAGGAGCGCTGCCCGTTCCCCCAGTTGCTGAATAGTCGCTACTGCTACGTGCGCCCTGTCGAATGTTGTGACAGGTTGACCTTTGAGGAATAAACCCGGCCTTATCCGGGTGTACGAGCGAAGTTATATGGTGTCGGAGACGATTTGCCAAAGCTTTGGCCAATATCTTGGCCTCGACATTCAGGAGAGAGATAGGGCGATACGAGGCGTGGTGCTCGGATGGTCTACCGGGCCTGTGAAATACTTTCTCCGCATGTCTCCAATCGCTGGGCAGTCTCCCCTGGTCCTTGGCCTCCTTCAACACCCCGCAATAGTGGGGCCCCAACTGCAGAAAGTATTTTTTGTAGAATTTGCATGGAAAGCCATTCGGTCCGGAAGCCCTGCCAGGATTCAGGTCCCCCAAGGCCACCCCCAGTTCTTCCTCCACGAGTGAGTAATCCAATTCCTCCTGTGCTTCATCAGAGAGCGCCTTGGGCGGGAGGTCGTCTAATAACCGATCAGTGACTTCCGCTGTTAGGCACTCCGTTGGGGCATACAAGGAAGCATAATACTCAGCAAAACTACCAGCAATGGCTGATGCATCGGACAAGGGTAACCCATACGGCCCCACGACACCTGGAAGAGCCTGGGGCGGAGAGAACCTTGACATATTCTATGCAGCAGCTTACTAGATTTGTCGCCCCACTGATAGATCCTGCAACAGGTAGCCAACCATGCCCGACGCGCCTCATCTAAAAGGATATGAGAATATTCCTGCTGTGCCAGCAGCAATTGGCGGCAAGCCTGCCTCCCTCCCTCTTCTCCACTTCGCACCTACAGCCCAGGATAGCAGCCTCCGCATGCACCAGGGTCTCTCTACGCAATTTTCGGGATGCTACACAATAAGATATCCACTCCCCGAATAGTGGGTTTCATAGACTCCCAAAGGGTCGCGGCCCCCCACACCGAACCCACGTTAACAGCCAAGTATTGATCAATGGCATCCTCCATCTGTTCCCTGTAGTCCTTCTTCTGAAGGTTCCATGCCGGGAGGCGCCACCGAAACGGCCCATGGGCCCCTCCGGCTTGTATAATAAGGGCCACTGGTGAGTGATCAGAGTGTCCCTGTGGGCGAATATCTGCCGCCACCATCATGCTATTGAAGACCCGTGGAATAAATAAATAGTCAAGGCAGGAGAAGGAGTCATGAACTGCCGAATGATAGGTGTAGCCCTGTGTAGTACTATGCAACCTGCGCCAAGGGTTGACCCAATCTAGGCTCAGCACTAAGGAATATAATTTAGTAGGGTGTCGAACCTCCAGTTGACCCCCCCGACCTCCATCGATCCCTGGCCATAATCATCACATCGTTCCAGTCACCTCCTACAACCGCTAGGCACTCAGGTATATCGGCCTACAGGGTCATGATTTTCTCCGCCAGCCCCCAGGAAAAAGGCGTGGGGACATAGACACTCCCTAAGACTAAATTATCTTCACCCACCATGCCCTGCACAAACAGATATCTGCCCTGCATGTCCACCCAGGTCTTGACATGTGTGTATGCAATTCTGTGATGTATTAAAATAGCGACCCCCCCGGGATCCCCTGACAAACCCAGAGTGAAAGACCTGAGCAAATCCGAAGCTTTGGAAGCACAATGTCCCCATGAGGTGTGTCTCCTGCATAATCAACACGTAAGCATGGGCACGCTTGGCTGACTTCAGAATAGCCCCTCGACTTGATCTTGTTGAGAGCCCCCTAACATTCCAGCTGAGGACTCGGAGGAGCCCAGAGACCTGACGTGTGCTGTCAGACATTTCTATTCTGTGCAGGTCCCATATAAGTCAATGGAATTATCAATAATCCTCCACACATTGAACAGACTCCAGAACACTAGTACACAGCGCAGCAACCCAACAAACCCCCCCCAAATACAACCCAACAATCCCCCCCCCCCCCAACCTGTACCTCAAGAACAGTGAAGTACCTGTTGTGGTAGGCAGAGCAGGCTGACCCCAACAGGAGGTCCCACCCCTCAAGCGCCAATGGAAGAAGTGTGGCTCAAATGGTTAGAGCGGCAGACCCTGATGCAGAGGTCTGGCCCGGGACCAGGGTTCAATACCCGCCTCGGCAGGTCTTGGGCTCAATTTCCTCAGACCTGATAATTCTCGCCTCGGTGCCTATTCTAATCATGGTTCCCACTCTGCGACTCTGGGCAATAGCTTGCTTAATCTCCACAATGGCCCCAAAAGCGCTGGGATGTCTGGTTTCCCCCTGGGGGTGCCCAGGAGTGGACACTCACAGGGAAAACCAGGAAGGGTTCCTAAGCGGTATACGAACAGCGCCGAGACACTACCTTTGGGAAGTAGCTGTGCGCTCTATAAATGTCGGTACATTTACATCCCCAGTTCACAGCTCATTTTCCGTTGGCACTCTCTCCTTCCGCAAAGCCCCACGGGGAGACAGGCCTTCGTATGTGCTTCTCCAGGCGATGCAGGTAGTTCAAAACTAAGACATTACATGGTCACCCTGTACTTAGTCCGCCGAAACATGCTGTCGGGATGTGGACCCCTCACGTGCCAAGGGACCCCCAGACTGGGAACCACGCCGGGACTTGAAGTGCCTTCCACCCCTTTCCCTTGCCTCGAGTTGATTTCGGACTGTCCCGCTTGGGGAGGAGTCAGACTCCCTTCCTGGAGGCGAGTGCAGACACACCATCTCGTCTGTCCATAGGAGCACCTCCTCTGGTGAATTAAAGAAATGGGTGCCGGACCAGTACACCACACGCAGCCTGGCCAGATAAAGCAAAGCGTAGGGGAGCTTGAGCTCTCAGAGGCGGGCCTTGGCAGCCAGGAAAGATTGCTGCCATTGCTGCACCTGTTTCGTGTAGTCAGGAAAGATCAAAATGCGCGAATTGTCGAACAGAAGCGGCTCCTTGGCCCAGACCGGCTTCAGGATAACGTCCATGTCATGGTAATTAGGAAGCTTGGCGAGAACAGGCCTCCGGCGGGCTCCGGTTGGGGGCTTCTGCATCAGGGCCCTATGCTCACGCTCTACTACAAGCATTTCGATAGCTCCTCAGGAGGGAGCCAGCCGTAAAACCAGTCAGTAAGGAACAGCCCCATGTTTCCATTCTTGCAGCTCTCTGGGAAGGCAACAAAGCGCAGGATCTGTATTCTCATCACCCTCATCAGTATCTTTGCCAAGACTGTATTTCAAATATTGCGTCCGTATTAATCCTTGATAAAAGACGATATGATCTAACAACTGTTGGGTCCCTGTTAGACTTTGGGAAGAGTGAGCAATGCCATCCTCATTGCTGAGAGTAGATGCAGCCTTCCCTTTCTTAACAGATTCTCAGTTGTACTCGATATAGGATAATCTAACGGATATTGGGTTGTTTGGAAAAATGAAAGGAAGTAGAAATAAAGAGAGAAAAAATCTGCTTTCTACAAATATTCCAAAAATGTGTTTTTTGTTGGATGAGTATGCACCATTTGATTTAATATTCTGTGCTTTTCCACCTGGGATTTACCTGACAAATGTTTAATAGTTCAACTACTGCCAGACAGGAACTTCTAGCACATCAGTGTAGACTGTATTTTTTCACTAAAATGGGCTACTCTATTCGGAGTGCCTACGTGGGCTGCGAGACCCCCTGGCAGAGGTATTCGGCCAGCCGAGGACGCACTGAGGCCCGTGTGTAGCAGGGTGTGTGCAGAGGGAGGAGTCCCCAAGCGGTGGAACGAAGTGCCGAGGACCGATGGCGCTAGCTGTAATGAGCTACGCGGCGGGAGGGGCGACCTCCTGACGGATGCTGTCTGAGTGCGGAGTAGACTGGCTCATAGGACAACGAGTGGCTTATTAAGGTACACCTGAATGTGGGCTGTGCAGTAAGGGCCACTGGAGACTGAGGGAACGGCAGAGGTCGGCCTGTGCCTCCACCTTCCCCCCGCACCTCCCTATCGCAACTGCATGGGAGCGTTGCGGGTAAGTGAGATCACCATTGCGGGATCTTGGGCTACCTGAGAGGCCCAAGCACCATGTCGGACCCAGAGGGCCTTCTCCTCTCCCCGCGAGACCAGATGTAGTCGGAGGCCTGCATTGTGGCACCACGAAACACAGTGCTTAGACAAACTGCCTTACAGGAATTGGCAACATGGTTGGCTGGACATTGCTGCTCCCACAGTGTATGTGCGCTGTAGGCGACAACGATTGGTGCACTGCCGGGAGACCGAGTGCTGCAGGCGGACTTGAGGCAAATGGTGATGGGGTCACGGACGGCACAGGAATGCGAGTGAGGCCATTAGGGTGTGCATAGACAGCAGAGACCAGCTTGCTTACCCCGAGCTGACTAAAGAAATATGCAGTTTTGCAGCGCGGACTGAGTTTACTCAGTGATCTGGGGGTAAATCCAGGCAAAGCCAGACACGGGCTGTTTAGCAGTCCGCACAGACCTGACAATCCTCCTGCGTGATCAAAGAGGCCACGCCAAAAGCATCACCACATCTCTTGAGTGCCAAGGGTATTGCACCCACGACAGGATGGGTGGGCAGTGAACCGGGACGGGAGCAGCGTAAACGCGCTCGACATCAGGCCCCACCCGGTCAGATCAAGAAACTGAAACGACGGATACCTCCAGAGCTACAAGTCTGGAGTCCAAGATAGACTCGGTGTTACAGGCCGTAACGAAGATTGGGGAGGCGCTGGCGCAAACCTGCATGTCTTTGGAAGGCCGCATTGATAAAATCACATCGGACTTCACGTTCTGACCAAATTAAATTAGCTGGGAAGGTTAACGAGCTGGAAAAAGAGGTGAAAGAAATCTCCCCAGTGGCCAAGGCAGTGTCCAAGGAAGTACACAACCTCACGGCCAGACTTCACTCTCTGGAACGCAGAATGAAAGATGCAGAAGGCCGCTCGCGGCTAAATAACGTACAACAAGTGGTGGCCTGCCGGAGGGCACGGAAGGTGCTGATGCAGTCGCATATGGTAAGGACTGGCGGAGGTTGTTGCTGCCTGAGGGTGTGCTCTCGCCCTTTTTCGTGGTGGAAAGAGCGCATAGGGTGCCAGCGCGCAGGCCGCCACCGTGCGCTGGACCGCTGCCTTTTTTAATACTTCTAATGAACTTTAAAGAAAGATACAGTGCTCCGTGAGGCCAGAAAACTAGTGGCGATCAAAGTGAATAACTCACAAGTGCTCTTTTTCCAGGACTATGCACTAAGTGTGCAGCGGCAGCATTCCGCGTCGTCAAGCAGCGAATGCGAGAACTCAACCTCAAATACTCCCTCATATTCCCAGCCAGGCTGTGGATAGTAGCGGATGGCTCTACGCATTTCTTAGATGCAGTGGGAATGCATGGGAATGGCTTGAATCCAAAGGGCATCACACTTCGCCGAGCCAGAGACACAGAGGCATGGGCCCGCGGACGGGTGCTCGCAGAGGACGACGGAACAGGCGTGGAATGCAGGCGATAGGGACGTCGGAACATTCGATTGCAGGCCCGATCAGGAGGGACGCACTGCAGGCGGTAGCAGACATGGGTGACCGTTGGAGTCACAGAGGCACTGATGCCTCGTCTGAGCAATCGCTAAGTGAGGATGGCTCGCAGACCGGGTGGCCGATCCACGATGATTCACAGCCGCTTCTAAATGTAACACCACAGACTGCGGACGACCTGATGTGAAACTATGCTGCAGTTCAAGGACACGCAAGTACCATAAAGAGATGCTAACTGCTAATGTGATACTTGCAGCACGAATATGATATATCTGTGACGATGGTCTTGTGACACGGATTGGTTCGAGATGGCTGGGTGTGTCTCTGTGGACTGGTTTGCATAACGGTCAGCTAGCCACTGAGACACGATGCGCGAAGCAAGGTTACACGCACATCTGCATACACAGAGCGGATCTATCAGCATGCACTCCCCTACACAGCCAGCTTTAGTCCACCCCACCTTCCCGTAAGATCTAAGCTGCATATCTAGTCGGGCGTTGCTTTATGGCACACTTCATAGTTTGGGTGGGCAAATGTTGCTTATCTGCTCTCTCCCAGTTAACCCTCACTAGGGTTCCTTTCCCATCCCTTGTTCAAGTTTTTAAATCCCTGCACTACTGGCCGATACGGCCACACTCAGTAATGGCTCAAACCTGCCTGGGCCACCCCTATGCCACAGTCGCTGACCCGCATCAATTAGACCGCTATCAACACACCCTAGGTCCAACACAAAGGTAGTCACCTGGAATGTTAGGGGGCTCCATACCCCGGCCCATAGATATGGCATGTATGTATATCTAAAGCGCCATGCTGCACATGTAGCGCTCCTCCAGGAAACACACCTCTCATAACCAGAGATTCTTAAGTTGCAGCAAAGGTGGAGAGGGTAGTTCTTTGCTATGGGCTATTCGCGTATGCCAGGTGTGCCCTGGTATGGATACGCCCGGGTACCCGCTTCATGCTAGAAGACTCTGACATAGATATTCATGGCAGATATGTGTTTGTCAAGGGTCAGTTGAATGGGACGCAGGTAATACTGGGTCCCATTTATGCTCTGAACACAGAACAGGGTCCTTTCTGGCAGTGGCTAACCAACCGGTTGTCGTGCTGATGTGATATCCCCTGGCTCTTGGGAGGGGATTTTAATGCGGTTCTGGACACAACAATGGATAGGTCATTTCCGCCACTACCACAGACGGTTGCAACAACGAATGCCAGACTTTTGGGAGAATTGCTGCATAGGTGGGGGCTGACGGATGTATGGAGCGCTCACCATCCACAGACATGTAGATATTCGCATTACTTGCATCCACATAGATGACATGTACGCACTGACCAATTCGCGGTCAGCGCCTCGATACTTCTGCAGTGCACCGAGGCGGAATACCTAGGCAAGACACAATCGGATCATAAACCACACGTGCTGACATTACAGGGAGAGGCAGGGGACCCATCACTCATCTGTGGCAACTACAACCCGGGCCACTTGAAGACCCACCATTTCGGAAGTGGGTACACGAGGTGCTAGAGACATACTTCGAGCATAATGTGGGGTCCGCTGCAGAGGTGGGCACACTGTGGGATGCAGGCAAGACAGTGGTGAGGGGCCACAGCATGGGGTTGAATTGGAGCATCAGGAGACAGCTGGATGTAGAGGTCAGGAACATAGAAGACACATTAACGCGGCTGGAGGCTGGCCTGGGATGGGCGATGAGGTGTTCGGGTTGGACTGTTCCCACAAGCAACAGGGTCATGACTGATTGCATATGGCTGGGTCCAAACTTGGGTGATGTGGTGAACAAAAGAATGATGGATTAAACACAAATCCTTATGACTGGGGTTGAATTTTTGCCTTGTCCAGCATTCAGTCCATCAATTGTTTCTTTTGCATGGGGCGATGAGGTGCAGCAGGATTTCGATGCACAGCCAATCAAACATACTGAGGTGATGGAACGCCTACGCTGCTTGAATTACGCGTCACATGCTGTGCGCACACAAGCTGCGGCGGATAGAGCGGGCAGGTTGCTGGCGCTCATGATCCAGCAGGAAACCGCACATGCGCCATTAATGAGACTTCGGTCTGGGGGGTTGGGGAGGGAATGCTCAATTGCCAGCATGACATACATGGTGCATTCACCGGGCATTACACCAGAGTGTACCAATCGCGCAACTGTGCGACTTCGACAGACATAGATGTGTTCCTTGCCCCTCTACCCCTGTGACAGGTCACAGCAGACCAGTGCGACGAGTTAAACGAACCACTCACACTGGAGGAAGTGCACCTTGACATCAGCTCATTAGCCACTGGCAAGGCCCCGGGGCCTGACGGCTTTCCAGCTGAATATTATAAGGCCTATCGACAGGTTCTGGCGCCGCACCTGCTTGCGGTCTACAACAACGTGCAGCAGGAGGGCATTCTCCCGGTCACACTTCGTGACTCTCTGTTGGTGTCTCTGCCAAAGACCCACAGGAATGCGGAACTCATGAGGTCCCATCGCCCATTTGCCCTAGTCAACATATACTATAAGATACTCGCTAAAATACTGGCGAACAGTTTGGCCCCCCTGGTGCCGCACCAGAATGGCTTCGTGCCGGCGCGCAGTACATCATTAAACCTGCATCAATTCTTTCGCATGGCACATTACTTAGGGAATCGCTGGCCGGGTGTCTGGTGTTGGACCTCGAGAAAGCCTTTGACACCCTTGAATGGGAATTCCTGTTCGCGTCGCTGCGACGATTCGGCCTGGGAGACACATTTCTGAGCCTGGTCAAATTGCTTTACACAAGCCCCACGGCCAGAGTCAAGAGAGGCCCATAAGTCTCAGAGTGTATCACTGTGGAGCGGGGCATGAGGAAGGGGTGTCCGCTCTCCCCATTGTTATTCGCGCTTGTCATTGAACCGCTGGCGGAGGCGCTCCGTGCTACGCAGGCCGACTGGGGAATACCACTTGGGGACGGCACCCATGCTGTCTCCTTATATGCAGACGATCTGCTGATCCATCTCAGTGATGTGGGACGAGCGCCTAAAGCGATTGACACCACGCTCCTCGAATTTGCAATGGTGTCCCGGATCGAGTGTGAACTGGGATGAATCCTGTTTATATCAATTCGCAGAGGCCACCCCTGAGTCGCACCTGATCACCGGTGGCAAAGGGGTCCACTGGCAGACTGAGGCGTTTCTATCACTGGGGATCCTGATACATAAAGACTCACAGGACCTCCACAATGGAAACCTGACCCAAGCTGTTACAGCACTCAGAGCACAGATGTCATTCTGGTGTACCTTACCGCTGGCTGTCATGGGCAGAATCGTGCTGCTAAAAATGGTGGCGCTTCCGCGCCTGCGCTTCTACTTCACAAATTTACCATTGCACCTCAGACCCCCGTTTTTTAAGATTTTGAAGTCAGATATGCGGCAATTCATATGGCATGGGGCGCGGAGTAGAGTGTCGCTATCTAAAATGTATCTGTCGATCGGCCAAGACGGTATTTCACTGCCACACAAGTATTACTTGGCTGAGAAGCTTCAATGGGTGGCACGTTGGACTGGCGCACGCCAACTGGCGGACACCGCAACCCAGGAGCCCGAGCTTACTCATGCCTAGATTATAACACTGTTCAACCCGGCCGAGCGGGCTGTGCACCCACACAGCTTCTGGTGGGAGTGGTGTACCAATGCTATCGACGCAGTCTTTATATTACGCGACATGTTCAACCATACGCGTCATTGCTACCAATACTAGGTACCCCAAAGGGTCCCCACGAAGGCTTCTGGCAATAACTAGCACTGAGCTTGCATACTGGGAAGATGCAGGGGTGCAGACGCAGACAGATCTATAGGCCGATGGGCTACTCCTCCAGTTTTCAGAACCGGCCGAGAACTCTGAATTACCGCAGGGCCAATTTATGCTTCATACTGCAATACCCAGTTCACTAAGTGCACTTTGGGGGGATATGACACAGGAGCCTGCCATTTAACGGTACAACACCTACATGAACTGGGCACAGGTCGGCACTTAACAAAATGGTTTGCGGATTCTCTCCGAACACACACAGCGCCGCAGCTACTCTCCCACCGGGCCTGATGAGACGCGGACCTACAGCAGGACGCCAAAGACAGAGACTGGACAAATATCCTCGAAAATCCGGTGCGCGTTCCGAGGAATGTCCGGTTCAGACTTATTCAATATACTATATTGTCCATAGAGCCTATTTGACACCGGAGCGTATAAATCTGCATTTTGGCAGCACTGATGCCAAATGCGCGAGGTGTGATCTAGTGGGAGCAGATCTGCTACGTATGCCCTGGACCTGTGCTGCCATACAAACATACTGGGGTGTGGTCACCAGCTGCTTAAGTCAATGCATGGAACCAAGACTGGACTGGACATGGGAGCAGTGCATCTTGGGGCTGCACCCCAGATCTAGGAGACACAAGGTGACTTCCAGGTATATAGACCAGGAACTCATAGTTGCCAAACGGCTGCTCACGCATCGCTGGAAGTCTCCGACTCCCCCTGTGGCCCCGCCTTGTACCAGTCCATGCAATCGGAAAGTGTGGCTCTTCACTGGGAAGACACCAGAGGGCTGCGTAAACTGCAGCTGGCTGCTGCATGGGACTCTATTCTTTTAGACTTCCGTACAGCCTGGCGCGATTGTCCGCTGCGGACACTGGGTTCCTCAACGCCTGAAGGCGGACATGAAAGCGCAGATGGCTCTTAACGTGGGGAATGTGGAGAGGTGTTCGCCATCTTATCCCAGTGTCTGGAACCGATGCATGCATGTTCTTTCACTGCTTTGTCTCTTATACGTACACCTAGCTCTCACATAACGATAGGGTACACCATCCGAACTATAGACAATACGCATTATACGGTATAGAAGACTGGGGTAAACACATTGCACAGACACAAAGCTGTGATGGGTCCAGCGCGCTGGTGAGGGGGGGTCACGGGTACGACACACCAGGAAATTAATAGTTCTACTGTAAGTGCTCCGGGTGCAGGGTACAACGTTCTATGTTATACTTTTGTGATAGTAATTTGTAAGGAAAATGTTGCAATGCGCTATGTTACTAGATCATTAAATGAAACAGACAGTCGATTCCAGATGTAACTGTACGGAATGCCGAATAACAATATGGGCGCTGTCTCCGTGATCTGAACTGTAATAACTACAATGATCAACTAGAAAAAAGCACTGTAAAATGCAATATGTTGAAATACAATAAAAATAAAGTTAAACAAAACAAAAAAAACACTCAACTAAACACACATTAACAATACAAAATGATGAACTTTTACAAAGGGAAAAGCTTGTACCAAGCATCATAAACACATACTACATGGTAGTACATGCTTCCCTCATACATTATATGAGCAGGTACAGCATGAGCAGTAGCAGTGCAAGCCATAGTTTTGTATACCCACACACAAGCAGCTGCAATACAAGATTCCTTCACATACCACCAGAGGGAGACCCTTGGCCGCATGTTAAAAGGTGCTAAAATCTTTATTTTAATGGGTACAAAGAAATCTAGGAAACACTGACTGAAATACTGAAATTTTTATCGGAGAACCACACTATAGCTGTATTGCTCTCAAAACCCTCAACCAGCACTTTGTGATTCCTTAAAGCATCTACAATTGTTTAACTGTGAGGAACTGGGATTGTTTAACTGGGAAGAACTACACGTTTAACCCTCCAATAAAGGTCAATATGACATGCGCTGAGAAAAGACAAAAAAAATCTTACGGAATGGATCTGGAAAGTTGGCTTAAAGTTCCAAATATCTGGTGGCCGTGGTTTGAAATTTCTAAATGAACCATACTCCGTCACCAAGAACTGTTTCTGTTTGTCTACGACACTGGGCAAAGACAGTTAAAGTAACAGCAAACAATCAAATAAGAACCACCAGGAGAATTAGAAGAAACAAGCAATGGTGACGCCAATAGGTCTCACCTTTGTGATTCATTGGCTTTGCCACAGCTTCTGAACTGAGCTGTGCAAGATCGTCTCTAAAAAAAAAAAATGCACTACCTCTGGCAATGTCATTTACAATATACACGCATACAAGAGGACATGCATGTGTATGCATCATCAGGCCTACTGAACCACACAGGTGCAATTTTTAACATAGCGATTCATGACGATAGAAAAAGGCACTTAAAATAAAACAACAAAAAATTCAACTGCACAAAATAGCTTTAACATTTTAAAATAGGTGGGATCCAGCAGCAAACGGCAGTTGCTAGCCTCTCCAAAATAATTGTAATATTTTGTTATGGATGGGAACAGGTGGGGGAGGGGGAGAGGGGGGGGGCGGGGAGTAACGAAGGAGCAGTGGGAGGAAGCAATGAAGAAGCTGGAGCAGCGAGCAACTAACAACCTTGAGGTTGTGGGGGAAGAGTACTCAAAAAAGAATTAAATTCAAGGAAAGAGAAGCAGTGGAAAGTAAAGGGATGAAAAGACCAACATTGAGCACACTGGTGGATATGGAACAAAAAGCGCACACCCAGGAAGTCAGTGGGGGGGGGGGAGGGGTGTTGGGGTAGGAGGAAACAGGGAGAACATGGGGGCGGGTTGTGGGAGCTGCAGCACAAAAGAGAGTGCAAGAAAACCCATGCACTCTCAGAAAGAGAATAATGGAATAGGAAAAAGTATTTCTCCAAGTGTGAAAAGTGAAAGGATACAAGTCAGATAAACAAAAATGGAAAGAAAAAGCTATGTTCCAAGGGAGGGACAATCCCAATAAGAGGAAGTCAAGCCATCGAATAAGAAACAAGCAAATCAGAGTGCTAATGAAACCAACCAATGATGAGCAATAGGCCGGCTTCTTGCCCACTATATATTTTTGGTATGGTCCAGAAGAGGCCATTCACAAACAGCCAGCTAAAGGTTTGTAGTCATGGAGTAAAAAAATGTTTTACAAAAATGCTCACACTGCATGTTCAACATGAGCAGAACCAAGTTCTCGAGTGGATTCTGAGGTGCTGCGTACCAAAGGACAGATGACAAACCCAGCATGCATGCATTGAAGTAAGCAAGTTGGCATGATAGTCAGTACTGTACACATGACATGACGCTTCAAGAGTACATTGTTTATGGTGCAGTACGAAAAGTGCCTATACATTTAATATTTATATTCATGCTGTTTTGCTGTGATGTAGCACTCTATATGAAAACAGGACAAGATAGTTGATCAAATCAGGTGTGCAACGCACACACAGTTTTTATCCTCCTTCTAGTTAAGCCTCCTAGATCACATCTTGAAGCAATAAACGCCGATTACAGTGATCAGAGAAATTGATGGGATAAATACATTTTAATGCCGGACTTGGAATCGATTCTTAAAGGTCTGTGTTCTACACCTAGTAAAAATAATAGAGAGAGCACACAGTCACTTCCTGATCTAAATCCACCTGGACTATAGTAAAGCGATGTATCTAGCAGCACCAGAAAAAGTTCCAGAAAGCCTTTATTTGGTTTACCACGCTGCAGCACGCTTGAATTTAGGCCAGGCCCGCATCAAACCTACACTGCAACGTTTGTATTCTTCAAAGTAGATGATAGCACGGAGCAGGGCAAAACTTTAAATATGGTTTAACCTTACTTCTCTCTGCTGTCTGGCCACCTGCATCAACCAGTCTTTCATGTGAAAGTAGTGAACTCTGGTTAGGGTGTCCAGTAGCAAATTCTTCTGCTGCTTAAATTACGAGAACGCTCAGAGCGCGATTGAGGAGCACATGTTCATCATCCGGAAGGCGTAGTAGATAGGCAAAGAGGAACTGAACATGTGTTTTAAATTCCACCTGCGAGACAGACGCGGCTACACCCCTGATCAGAACGTTGTTTCGCCTTGATCTACATTTTCCATTGTGAGCTCTGTGAGCATGGTTTCAATTACTGTCAGGCAAGAATCCATTTCAAATGTGGACTGGTCAAAGTCAGACGGCTCTTAAGAAATCTTTGCGAAGCTACGAGATGTCCTTGCGGTACTTTATCAGCAGCAGTTGGATATCTTCTTTTGTAGTTGGAGCCAGTGCATCAGGGCACTCTCCCAATACTGAGCAGGTGTTGCGAGATCATCTCACTGTGATTAAGGGGAATTGGTTTTCTGAAGATTGTCTCTGGTGAAGGAGGGCCACAAGGTTTTGGTTTGGTTGGCTGCCATTGTGGGGTTGAGCAAAAGCAACACTACCAAGGACACTGTGTTTAGCCCCCGTAAGTAAACTCATAGGTTTGGGCCTGCTCCCCCCCCACACACACACACAAAATCTGAATGGGAAAAAGATATGATATATTGCAATACGCAGTCTGAAACGTATAGTGAGTTAGTGCCTCCACAGAGCTGTCCGAATAAGATTTTGTGGCCTGTATAAACAATACATAACGGTAGGGACATGGGTGAGGTGTGTGATGATTAGGGTTATCTCACCGCAATAGCAAAGTATGGACTGGATAGGTTGGGTCACATTGAAACATAGAGCCAAATTGGCCATGTTTAAATATAGGTTGCAGACTTGGCTCCAAGACTACGCTCCATTATATCTGAATGGTGTTTGTATCCTAGTAGAAGGCAATACTGTAATACTCTTTGGTTGTTTTTTCAAGTGCTGTATTCCCAATGCTTGTTTAACACAGTATACAGCTGTGGTAAGTTCAATAACAATTTAAAAAAAAAAATTGCCTGCACCGATAGAGCAGAATATGGATATAGAATCGAAGGAAACATGGCTAATACAGCTATCTTTTTACAGATTAGGGATTCTTGGTAAATAGAATCCGCTCCCCCCCCTCTGCTTTTGGTTCTGTTATTAGATACTATAATATGGTGTTGATAACCATGTTTTAGTGATACCAAGAACATTGAAATTTTTATTTTCCAAAAGGTTCTGGATTTTTTGAGTATTTTAATGCTGAAACAGACTTAATACCTAAGATCATTAAAGATATGCGCTGAGGATGCACATAGAAGTGAAGCAAATGTTGGATATCTGTGATGGGAACAAGAAGTAGCCTTAGGTGACCGCAACATATATGGTATGGCGATATAGGTTAACTGGAAGGACATAAATCATAAAAGGTGCAAAGAAGGTTGGCAGTGACCTTTAGCAGGAGAGATACTATATGCTGTTTTAGATCAGATCAAGGTGGATTGGACATTGGAATGTCAGGTTTCATTGCAAAGTAAGGGACAGGAGAGTAAATTGTAGGGGAGTTTATGTTGGATGGCAAGATAAAAGAGGATGGTACAAAAGTGGGTGGTGATGGACGGAGCATCTGAATCAATCAAACACTCACACCCAGTCAAAAGATCTGGGTTTAATCCATCACCGTTCTTTAGCCCACTCTGCCACCCCAGTTCAGACATGGCTATATGCAAATCAGTCTGACCCTGTGCCTCATGGGAACAGGCCAGCCCGAACTGCCAAGCCATGTCTTCCCTGGACCGGAAACAAGCTTCCGAGGACCGGTTTCTGGCATTCCAGCCGCCTTCAGCCCGGCTTGCTTGAATCCAGTGGCAAAGTGAGCAAGGGACTCACGTCTGAGCATACCCTGCCACACTTATGGCGGACAAAAGCGGTACAAAAGGGGGTGGTGATGGAAGGAGCATTTGAATCAATCAAACACTCACACCCAGTCAAAAGATCTGGGTTTAATCCATCACCATTCTTTAGCCCACTCTGCCACCCCAGGTCAGACATGGCTATATGCAAATCAGTCTGACCCTGTGCTTCATGGGAACAGTCCAGCCCGAACTGCCAAGCCATGTCTTCCCTGAAACGGAAACAAGTTTCCGAGGACCGGTTTCTGGCATTCCAGCCGTCTTCAGCCCGGCTTGACAGGATCAGACTGGTCACACTGCAAGCCTGTCTCCCAAAACATTCCTTAGTTCCTTAAGATAAGGTTCTGAATTTCGCCACAAGAACGATTTACCATGTTCCCAGACACATTACCACTGCCTCCTATTGCCTCAGGCTGGCTGATTTTCAGACAGAAACAAGGCTATTTACAAATTCCATACCAGGATCCGAGGCTTCAGATTATGCTTTAACTTTTTTCCATTTGTTGCTCATCAACTTCAAACAACTATACGGAACGCAAGAGACTACAACTCCCTTGAATCTAACAAAGTTCAAAAGTCCACCCATCAGGCAGCTCAGGAGCCCCATAAAACACTCTTCAAGGAAAATCACTTCCTCTTTCTTCGTTGCTCAGTAGTCAAACAAGTGCTTTTCCTGGATTTGGTTTTATTAGAGTGCCTTATTGCATGTCTTGGGGCATAATGGTGTACTATGTCACTTTTGAGTGTGCATGCACTGCACTCTCGCTTTATTCTACAGTGCGTGTATTTTGCTACAAAGAGGGTAGTGTACTCTCTCTCTCTCTCTCTCTCTCTGAAACAGCTTATACAATACCCGGCATCCCACATTCCCACTTCCAGCCTTGCTCCTATTTCGCGGGCAATCTGAGACTTTCAGCGTTTTGTTTTGGGAGATCATTCCTTTCCGTGGGGCCGAGCCAGTCGGTTCCCGGCACTTTGGACTGTTGTGCGGCTGCAGCTCTACCGGGGCTCCTCCCACGATGAGCAGAGACTGTCACTAGAGGGAATGGTCAACCCATCGATGCTCATGTCTCTATCCCCGCCAGTGATACAGTCAAAGTAGTGGACCGGGGGACTGGTTTCCCCTGATGATCACAGTGCAGTGCTGCATTAAAAGGCCCCTGACCAACGTAACAGGCCTTCTATCGTGGTCATTTTCCCATTGCCAGGCTAAGATTCTTCATGCCCACATCAAACATGGTAGGTGCCAGGGAGGGAAACCCGGCTAATCTTGGGGAGCATCAGTGTTCCTTCCATTAGATGATAGCTTTCTGGAAGCTGTGGATGCTGCATTCCAGAGGCCTATGTCACTTGCCCTGGAACATCTGAGCAGGCTGATTTTATTACTGGCTGCTCAACGCAGCATCAACCTTCCCTCCGCTTTGGAAGGTAGTGACCCCAAGGAGACCATTATAGTCTCAGAATGTCTCATGCCTGACAATACAGGCAGAGCTAAAAGCAAAGTGGAGGCCAAGGCTGCTGGGTCTGAAGCCTTTGAACGGTTAGCAAGCGATCCTAAAATGTCAAGCTTTCACCCCGCTAGATTCCAACAATCCTAGTTCACCTGGGCTTACCCTTGTAGACGACATGAGGCCAGCCCATGGTGGGGAAAGAGAGGATGAGGAAGACTTAGCAGACCTGAATCAAGGTGACGGCCTAGTAGACCCTGGAGATTGAAAGGGAGTAAGAAATGTCCCACACTAGATAACCCCCAATAATGACGGAGCTTAGGGGTTTCATTACGTTGAAGGCATGTTGAACTTTGATGATATTTTTCACCAATGTTCAGAGGACTGGGTGTTGGGCCTTACTGTATATCGCCAATAGAATTAGTAAGCCCTTGGACAACCAGGGTAGAGGCCGCATTAGGGTGGAATGTTCTTGCCGATGTCTCGACAGAAAGGTTGCAATGATGCCCAAAACGGATCGAAAAATTGCCACTTTTATAATCAAATTTGTGAAGGACCCCAAGAAAGGGGCAGATCGTGCCTGAAAGGTCTTCCAGGATAAATTATTGGATATTTCCTTTACTAAAATATTGGATACGGCTGAAGAGGTCAAAGACATGGGCAATTTGATTTTCCCCTGAGGTTTTGTCGGGCTGGACGCAGAGGCCACATGCCATATTATTTCCTCGGGTATGCAAATTGTGCTCTCTCATCGGAGAGAAGACACTCCCTTCTCATTAAAATCAATCCCAAGCTAACTCGGAGGTGGGATGAATGGCTGGCGAGGAACTTTAAAGGGACCTGCTTGCGAAAAAGCCAAGCAAGATTGTCACGATCTTCTAATTTTTGGACAAGAACCAACAGTCCACTAAACACGTTCAGCAAAGAATTTTTGGAGGGGCCATCAGAGTTTGCTATTCCAGCTGTTCCCTCTCCCCAGCCTCCCAGTGATTTCCAGGTAGCCTCCAACAGTATAGTACCAGTATTAAGGCCAGCTGAGGTTTGGTGTTCCCTCTGTTCAGAGTTTAGTCAAAGTATTTCCTGGGTTTTGTCATAGATTCAATTCAACAGGTCCTCAAACTTCCTCAAAGGAAGTTGTCCCTGATAAGGAATGAGTTCAAAAGCACTATAGCGAAGGAGTTTATCTCCCTATGCTACCTGGCCCTGATAGGTGGCCTCCTCGCGTCATCCATCCAGGCTATCCTTCCGGGCCTGTTGCACTCCAGGGCCCTCCCGGGGTTAAAATCAGCCAAACTGACTAACCTATTCCCTGGAAAGACTATGCACGGAGGCCAAGTCAGAGCTGCAATGGCAGTTGGACCACATGACGGCCTGGAATAGCAAGGCTATCTTTGGCTCGGTTCCGGATCTGGTTATTGAGTCCGATGCCAGCCTTCTAGGCTGGGGAGCTCGATGTGGAAAGGAGCAGGAGCAAGAGTTGCATATCAACTGCTTAGAACTGCTCACAGGGTCCTTTTCAGTACAATCTCTTTTGAGGGACAAGGTGCTGTGCTCAATCCTCCTGAAGATGGAAAATGTATCAGCAGTCCGTTATGTCAATCATCTCGGCGGAACTAAGTCCAAGGCTCTTGCAGAGCAGGCAAAAAATGTCTGCCATTTTTCCCCAGCCAGGAGGATAGATGTCAGAGCAGAGTATCTTTCCAGAAAAGTAAACTGCATATCGGACTGGAATTACCGACATTTAAGGATTTCAGCGCTGGGAAGCTAGACCCCACACTCTGACAGATAATGGAAAAGGGGGGTCCTTGGGATGTGGATCTTTTGTTTGTGATTATCAGTTTCTGAGATTCTTCAGTTAGAGGCCAGACCACTGGCAGTGGTGCCAGAAACTTACATGGAGTGCTGGAGTCCGATGTGGGGGCACGTGTTTCCACTCTTTTCAATGATAACAAAAGTCTAAGCAAAGGTCATGCGTCAGAAGGCATCCTGGTTACTGGTGACTGATTTGGAGTTCTAAGGTATGGTTTCCATTTCTTCTAGAACCTTCGAAGACTTCTTTAATCGGACTTCCCCAGAGTAGATCAATGTTGACATAGAGGGCATCTGGCATCCACTCGTTCTGGATGGTTCTCTCCACCTCATGGCTTGGAGAATTTCCAGGGATGCTGGGGCCTCCAAGGCCTTGGAATTAATGTGGAACCTGTGGGGGCAGATTCAGTGCATATTTTACATTTTTTGTCAGAACACTAATTCAGAAGGTAATGGCCTAACATACAATCAATATGTTTAGGTACACAATATCGGCTAGCCATAAACCATGGAATGGGGTCCTGGTGGGAGAACAGCCCTGGATGTGTACGTTGTTCAGAAGGATACACCTCTCCAACCCCCACAGAGTCAATACTCTTGGATATGGAATGTCAACTTAGTGTTGCAACTCTTTGAATAATGGTCAGATAGTGTGTATCTGTCTCGGAAGAAACTCACAGGTAAGTTGGTGATGCTTTTATGTTTGATCTCTTGCAGGCAATTCTCAGATGTTACCTTTAGTAGTGACCTCTAAGGTTTTACTCCTGAAGGAGTTACCTTTACTGTGTCTAAAATCAACACAGCATCATAACGGTTCAGTACCAGTCTTTTATGAATCATCCCATGATCTCTGTAGTTATATGTATTTAGGATTCAGATGTACAAACCTCTTACCCTCCACCCCCCCTACAGAGGGGGGTCAGTCAGGCAGGTGCCCGGCAGTTATTGATTTAATTGGGAAAAACTGCATTTCAGTATTTACCCCCTGTAATTGCCAGATGGGACCGTTATTGTAATATCAGTGGCTGGAACAGACACCACTGCTTTAGGGGGCACATTTTTCCAGAGGAGCAATGACTTCAAAAACCTTTCCAGTGGGAGACTGGTTACGGGATATCCTTATAGCGACAGACAGGTCATCAGACTCCACTTTCAAAAAGTTTTACTTTAAACCGGTTATGGATGTGGCAACTATGGGGGTGATTAAGCTTTAAACCAGCATAATATGAAGTCTTCTTTCCTCACATAGAATGAAAAAATGCCCTTACTGTTGGAAAGGAAGGTTTCAATGTTGTTAAGGACACAGAAGTGAGGATTATCCCACCCGAAGGAAAATTGATTATTTCTACCCATCCTCATGCAGGTGACATTTGGAAGCACATTGGGGTAGGTATAATTATTGCCTTTGAGTCTACAGCTTATGCAAGTGCTTTAGATTGTTATTTACTATGTTGCGTTGATTTAGTAGCATTTTTTACAATGCTTGATGTCTGACCTCTAGTCTTGAGAACTCGGCTAACCTGGAGTTTATCTTGCAGGTTGCGATCATAAACAGGATTTTGAATAACGTGTCTTTGGTTCTGGAGACTTCTGCATGAAGAAAGAGAACTGCTTTCCCCACAGATGTTTTTTTGAGTGGGATCAACGTGCTGGCACAAATGTCCTACCACACAGCGTTCGCCTCAAGTCTCCCGAGTAAAATGATACCTCACTTGTGTCAGTGTCCAATGCAGAATTGCGTAACAAAGTATTCTTTTTAAAATGTAGTGCTTAGAATTTGCGCTGCTATACCCTTAATCCCCATGTTTTTTGTTCCTCCCAGTCACAGGCCCTAGCCCCACCCACACAAGTGAGGTATTATTTTACTCGGGGGACTGACGGGAACGCTGTGGGGTAAGACATTTGTGCCGGCACGGTTATTCCACACAAAAATGTGTGGAAAATGTGGGGTTTTTTCAGCTAAATTGGAGGTTTACAGGGGATTCTGGGTAGGAAAACATTGGGTGACCCACGGAAGCCATACCTTGCTGGACTCCCCTGGTGTCTAGTTTTCTGAAATGTGTGGGTTAGGTATGGTTCCCGAGATGGCCACCGAGCCCGGGGCTAAAAATCCTGGTGAACCTCCACCTTGCAAAACAAGATTGTTTTGTGATAGGTAATTTTGATGTCTCCTTAATAGGTTTTGGACCCTTGCATGTCGCGGGTACTTGGCCCACCCACACGAGTGAGGTACCATTTTTATCAAGAGACCTAGGGGAACGCTGGGTGCTAGGAAATTTGAGGATTCATGTAGATTCCAGAACTTCCCATCACATGAATGTGAGGGAAATGCGTTTGGATTTTACAAAGTTTTAAGTTTGCATAGGATTCTGGGTAACAGAACCTGGTGAGACCCAGACAAGTCTCCCCATCCTGGATTCCCCTGGGTGTCTAGTTTTAAAAAATGTATAGGTTTGCTAGGTTTCCCTAGGTGCCGGCAGGGCTAGGGGTCAAAATCCACAGCTAGGCACTTTGCAAACAAAGGGTCAGTTTTCACTGTAAAAATGTGGTGTGTCCACGTTGCGTTTTGGGTCGTTGCCTGTAGCAGGCTCTATCCCTACCCACACAAGTGAGGTACCATTTTTATAGGAAGACTTTGGGGAATGCAGGGTGGGTGGAATTTTTTGGATCCGCGCAGATTCCAGAACTTTCCATCACAAAAATGTGATACATTTTTTTTGTTTTTTTCTTACAAAGTTTGAGGTTTGCAAGGGATTCTGGGTAACAGAACCTGTTGAGAGCCAGACAAGTCACCCCATCCTGGATTCCCCTGGGTGTCTACTTTTCAAAAATGTATAGGTTTGCTAGGTTTCCCTAGGTGCGGGCAGAGCTAGGATTAAAGATCCACAGCTAGGCACTTCGAAGAAAACAAAAGGGTCAGTTTTCACTGTAAAAATGTGGTGTGTTCACGTTGCGTTTTGAGCCATTTACCGTTGCGTGCACTAGGCCTACCCACACAAGTGAGGTACCATTTTTATCGGGAGACTTAGGGTAACACAGAATTGTAGAGCAACTTATTACCTGACTTCCGATGCATTTCTGCCTTACAAATGAAAGACAATGTGTAAAAAAGAAATCACTTTGAAAAATGTCCTATAATTTTCATACTAGTATGCGTACTCACAATTTTGGAAATGTGCAAATAGCTCCTGTTTGTAAACTCTATATCTGGTCTAATTTCAGAAATATATAGGTGTCTATCATCCTGATTTTTCACTGTACATATTTTCCCAAATAAATTGCTATATACCTGGTACAATTGTCTTTATTGGTACCCAACCCCTTTGGTTGCTGGGTCCCTCTCTCTTTGATTAGAGGTGTTTCTATAAAGAAACATTGAAGGATCTACACAAATTACCCCTTGCCGACTTCAGAATGTTGCCTACTGTTATAAAATGTAAAGCTTTCCAGGATCCATTATTGTTTTCGTACCCATTTCTACCATTAACTGGAAGAAGGTTGAAAGCACAAAAATAGAAAAAATAGGCTATGTCCCAGTAAAATGCCAAAACTATGTAAAAAATGTTGGTTTATTGACAAACGTCTGTCAGTCCCTGAAAGCTGGGAAGATGGTGATTTCAGAACCACAAACCCTTTACAATTTGCAGGGAAAAAACAGACGCTTTCCTTTGCAGCCCTTTTTTCCATTTTGCCAAAACAAAAAGAAAATTAGCTGTATTTGGGCAAATTTCTGGGTCCCCTCCAAGGGAATCCACAAAATCGTGGTACTTTTTGAATCTCCATGATGTTGGAAGAAATGGACGCAAATTTGGTGTGGATACCTTATGTGGTCAAAATGTTACAGGAGCCTAAGCGCGTACTAACACAAATAGGCAAGGGTGGGGGGGGGGCCTAGAAGTTAAGTGGTTAACCTTTCTTATGCAGAAGACGTGATGTTCACATCCTCACCATTATCTCTGGAATGCTGAGAACGGGAATGTCTCACTCTGCATTCCCACAGAAAATACTTATAATGTATGCATTAAAATGTATGCATTAAAATAAAAATAATTTTAGAATGCAAGGGAAGAGGTTCCCACCTATCCTAAAATATTTTTTTGGGGGGGGTCAGGGAAACGTGCAGAACGGGGGCATATTGACAAAAGAGTACCCAGCTGCGCAATTCATTTTACTTTGAAGAGTGCTCAGGGGGTACCTGAGTACAGATCACATTGGGAGAGGAAGCCCTGGAAAGAAAATCACATGGGAGAGGTAGCACCGTAAAGAAGACAATGTACCCTTTCCAGAGCTACCTCTCCCCAGTGGATCCCTGCTTAGAGATCGCCCCAGGTCAGCGATTACTTAGCAGCGGCCCACATCCTATACACCAGATAAAGTTGTTTGGCGGGGAGCGGTCCCAGGACATGGGCAGATGCTACCACTCTCACCAAGAGGCTCAAGACCAATCTGTCCCCAAAGGGTGAAGGGCCAAGAAAGGACACAAGTCAACCAGGGATTATGATTAATATTTTTCAGAGAAAAATTGTGGTCGGGTGGAGTGGCACTCCCAGGTGTCAGGCCCACCCCCCACTCTTAAACTCTTAAAGGTATTCTTGCCCTCTGAGAGCTTACTATCATATGTCTTTAGGGGGCAAACAGCTTAATAGGCAACAGGGATTTTTATTTTTTTAAGGAATTTGGATTATTTGGGCGGGGTTTTGATATATGGGGGAGAGGGGATAAATCCTAATTTCCACTCACTTGTCATGGTGAATGACCGCACTACTCAGGCTCTGGTCAGCTGGCAACCAGGAAATCCGACTAGCGTAGGGCTTTTCGGAAACCTGGGGTCTGGACAAATCTAGGGTGGTGTGGCTTGCATACATCCTACAAAACCATGCAAACATCAATCTTTGGCTAAATTCACGCATTTACCTCACATTTTGATGAGGGGAAGTTCAGGAATCTGAAGGGATCAACACAATTCATACCACCCACCATTCTCAAAGTTCTCCCTCTAAAAACAGTACACTACTTGTGTGATTGGGCCTCTCGCCCGAGACAGGAACACCATACCAGGGTCCATGCCAAGACTATATTGACTTAATGTGGTCACAGTTTTCATCCTTACAAACCACTTCAGCTAGGAAGGAGGAGACAGCAGTGCCAGAGTGTTTTGGAGACCCACCAAGAACCATTAAGCAAGTAAACTATAAGGACCTGGAGACTCCACAAGAGCACTTGACTGGAGCATGTTACCAGGAGGAAAATGAACCAGACCGTGTTCTTAATGTTCCATCAGGTCAGCAATATCCTAATCCCATGAGGTCTGCTGGGTCAAGGAAGTAGTAACAATAATCAATGTTCTGGGGAGATTGGCTAGGAAGTCCCATTTTATGCAGCTGTATGGGAGTACGGTAGAGACGATGTAGATATTTAAAGTGTATGAGCCTGAGGCGATAGTTAGGCGATAGCCGCTCAAGCTGTTGACAGCTCAGTCGCCATTGCTCGTCAGTAAGTCTCATCGAGGTCCTGATCCCAGGCCCTATGGGAGGGGGGGGGGGAAGTATTATTGGCGATGTTCGCTGCTTGTGTGTAAATATGCGAGATACAGGTTTTTGTCCCGTATCGAACATCAGCAGATTTTCTAGGGCCAGAGGGGTCGGCGGGGGTGCAGGAAATGTAGGGAACTTGCTTCTGCAGGACGCTTTAAGTTGGTAGTATAGCAGCCTATCAAGTGCAGTCGGCTCTGCTTGGAAGCACATCTGGTCGAGGGTAAGGAACAAGTCACTGGGAAAGAGATCTCAACGCCAGATTGTGGGTCGTAGCATGCGCCTGAGCTTTATCAGTCATGGGGGGAAAAAGTGGGTTGTCGAAGAGCGGCATGGATGATGCGTATAACATGTCTAAGTGTGCCCTTTTGCGAATACCGTCCCATGCCCATTGTAAAGCCTATGCAGTGTCTAATTCTCCACAAAGGTGCTTATAAGGCTGGTATAACGCTATTGATATAGGCAACGGGGCAGCGTGATCTATTTCAATAGCTACATGTGGCTGATATGGTGTAAGGTGGGCCAAGAAGTGTAGAAATTGCACCTGCGCACTGTAAGCATATAAGGTGAAGTCTGGGGCAGGTAGTTCTCCCTGGTCCTGTTGTAAAGTTAGAATTTCCCATGCTATTCTTGGCTGACATCCCGTCCATACCAATTCAATCATGAGTGATCGAAGACACTGAAAGAAGTGTAATGGAAGTGGAAGAGGTAGGTTAACGAACAAATAAAGTAGTTTAGGCAGAATTATCATTTTGGCGATTGCTATCTTGCCCGCTAATGAAAGAGGAAGGGTTTTCCACCTCTTTAACCTGTCTTCTATCCACACTACCACTTTTCCATAATTAGCTGTCCATAGGTCTTGTAAATCACTAGTTATCCATATTCCCAGATAACGGATGGCTCTGTAGCCCATTTCACCGTATATTCAGTATCAAAAAGCTGTGTGCCTGACGTAAGCGATAGATGACCAACTTGGACCAGTTACTATGCACACCGGATAGTCCGCCAAAACAGACCACTTCCCTGGTCATGGGGGCCAAATTATCTTTGGCGTGAACCATAAACAGAGTAATATTGTCCGTGAACATGGACACTGTCAGTGCTCTTGTAGTGAAGCCAACTCCTCTGTACGTATGGTGTTGGCACAGTCGGGCGGCTATGGGCTCAGTCGCGATAGCAAAGAGCAGTGGTAACAAAGGGCACCCTTGCGTGTGCCGCGAGTTATGGCAAACGGTTCCGATATTTGACCATTTATTTTTAGGCGCGCTGTCGGTTGTGTGTACAGGAGTTGTATATGTTTTATAAAGCACAGCCCCTATATTAGAGGTTTCAGAATCAGACTTGGAGCACAGAAGCACAATTCCTTCCTTGGTTGGTACGTTTATGATCCAGATAGGGTTGGTGGGTGTAGGGAATCCACCTTTTCTGCGCGGTCACCCCTGTTTGCATTTTGCTGGATCCTTAATTTTTGTTGGATTTTGAACTCTGTGCACTTTACCCCTGCTACCTAGTAGTAAAGTATTTGTGCTCACCCTTTAAACATGGTCGAATTGGTATACTCCTAATTGGCATATTGTACTTGCCTGTAAGTCCCTACTAAATGGTACAAATTGTACCCAGGTTCTGGATGTTAAATGCCACTAGTGGACTGCAATATCTACTGTGCCAGCCACTACAGTGGCAGTGCAAACATGGCGTCAGGCCTACCACTGTACCCAGACTGTAGCACTATTACAACTGCAATTCATTCTGTCACAATAAACACTTTTGACAGGTCAAAACCTTCCTTTTAAATATGAATAAGTCTCCGATATGTAGGCACTGTAATGCCAGGGTGCATGATATTTAAAAGTAAGTCATGTACAAATGTAATGTTAAAATCTCCTTATAGTAATTAAAACCCAAATGTTATTTTCACTGTAGCAGGCCTAGCTGTCCAATGGAGAAAACCAACGTACAGATTTTAAGCAAGTTACCTTTTCCATGCCTGCCATTTCTGGAGGATTATTTGCATTTGCTCTCCAGCTCCTCCAAGTGAGTAATTAGCCTTGAATAGGTGTGAAATGTCTCCCAGGAGCAAATAGGTTGAATCGAATAGGTAGAAATTACTTCTATGAATCCAACAGAATATGCAGGGTGGGGGTAGTGGGCATAATTTTTTATACTAGTGTCGAATTCTGCTTGAGCATCAAATCATGCTTGACAGATCTGCTGGATTCACATAGATCACTTGGGGTACACTTGAAATGGGAGAGAACAGGATGCTGAGACAATTTGTGTGGAACCACTGTCTGGTTGCTGAATGACTCTGCCCGACACCCTGTGAGTCGTTAAGTGTCTCCCCTGAGGTCTAGGGCACTTTAGATGTGTACTCCTGTGGTGGACTGGGACTTAAGGTCAGAAGGTAAAATCTTTAACCAGGTCAAACCTGGTTGGTTTATCTGACAAGCGATCGCAGTCAGGCTCAAATTGCTACACCGTCCCAGTCTACTGTGACCATTGACTATCAATGGCACTGTGGGCTTTTTTGGCACATTTGCTAATTAAACTTCAGAAAATCATATATCCAGTTCCTCTTATTAGACTTTTGTCATTTTTGGGGTCAGTTTGTTTAATACATGTCTGATTCCGTTTGGGATTTTTATTGTTTTGCCTTTTGACTTATTACTGTTTTAGTGCTGCATAAATACTTTACACATTGCCCTAAATTAAGCCTGTCTGCTCTGAGCCAAAGCTATCAGGGGTTGAGCTCAGGTTAAGAGTGTCTGCTAGGGATCATCCTGTGATAAATCATTGAGGTGGGTGGTCGCCAACCCCAACCATTTCTTAGAGTAAGCATCCCCAAGAACAGAGGGTGCAAGAAAGTTTTTCCTGCCTGTGAATAGGATCTCAAGCAGGTAGGCAGAATCATTCGGGACTGCAGACTCTCCCAACCTGCAGCTTAGATGGTAGTGCTTAGACACCTGCAAAAACGCACAGCTCCAGAAGCTTGCCGTGTGATCAAATAAGGAGCCTACGGATATCTCAGAAAGTGGCCGGGTTACACACTTAAAAAAATAATAACAGTGCTAAAAAAATGAAAAAATAACAAAAA
Organism: Lissotriton vulgaris; assembly: GCF_964263255.1. NCBI lineage: Eukaryota > Metazoa > Chordata > Amphibia > Caudata > Salamandridae > Lissotriton > Lissotriton vulgaris. Next base: position 473,494,324 of record NC_141689.1, read on the forward strand.
CACATGAACAAATGGAAAAGAAAAAATTCACAAGCTCAACAAGCACATCAAACGTTTCACTATAAGAAAGGCGCCCCTTCAGCGCCTGCAGAGACTCAAAGGGTGCCTATTTTACTGTTAACCCCCCAGGAGGAGAGAGAACCATCCAAAAGTCTGTTTGTACCTATGGGTTGCCAGGACCAGCCAGGACCCCCAACCTATGGTTCAGAATAAAGAAAATCATGTCACCCTAATTCTCCTGGGGTATAACATTAGTGCCCCCGGGAGAAGATATGGGCCAAGGCAAACCCCGTAAGGGTTGATCTTTTGGTGTTTGAATGGAATTGTGCATACCCTTGAGGTTCTGAGTTCGGAGTAGTAGCCAGATGACCTGGTTCAATAGCAGAAGAACAATTTTCATTGAAATTGGTAAATAAGAGAAGCAGGACTTTCATTGAATTTGTAACTTTTTCATAATGCTGGTTATTGAAAGTCCAAGCTTTTTGAGGCTTTTTAATAGTGATGGGCAAAATACATTCGTTGTTGTAACATCTGAAATGCTTTAATGATATTCAAAGCTCAAATTGTATTATTAAACATATGGTAAACACCCAGGTCTAAACCTGGGTGTTTACCATATGTGTACTCCTTGAGTTGCTATAGGCGCTAAGAGCTACTAGCAGGCAAACTGTTAAAGGCGCCTCAGATCTAAGAGAGAAGGGATGCAATTAGGACTTATCTGATGTATGTAGCCTTAGTATTTAGTTCAGAGTGTAAAGTATATTTCCTTCTTATAATAAAGGCACTTACGGATTGATCATTGATTTACTTAGTGTTATTTGGTGTGTGGCAGCGTTCGGACTTTATAATCCACAGCACCTTCTTGAATAAAACCTGGACTGCTCTGAAGCAGTACCGTGGGCACTAAAAGGGGTAACTGGTTCCCAATGTGAGCGTCTACAGTACCAGGGAAGCAAGACAGCAGAAGCAAAAGGCGACGGTTGTTACAATTGGGACCCACTACTTCTGATTGTCATAGGACCCTCCAAATCGAACTTCTCACAATTCGAATCAAGGATTTCTAGTGCATATGTGGAACGATTTAAGCTCAGTCAGTCCCTATCGTGATCACTGGTTTACACAAAAAATACACTGGTGCTTTCTAAACACAAATTACAGCTAAATTATCTTATCATGTAAGATAGAATACAGTTTTTAGGTTTCGCCTCGCCGAAAGCTGAATAGCAGACTTTCGCGCAGGCGAAATCTTTTGTCTAGAGTATGTGTGTGTAGACCCGCCCCTCTGTTCCATTGGCTAGCTCCATAAATGGAGGCTAGCCATTGGAACAGAGATCTGTCTGTCATGGCCGGACCAGATTCGTGGGCGTTCCCGACAGTTTTTCGCATTTTGCCCACGTCATGCGGCGGTGGGCGGTGGTTATTTATTTTTATTTTTTTGGGTTTGTTGTGCTCATTCCTCCGAAGATGGCGCCGGGGCCCGTCGACTTCTCGCATCTACTGGTACGTTGCAGAGCATTCGGTCCGTCAGAGCAGCTTGTTTTCAACTCGTCGTCGTTGTTGTTTTCAATGAAGGCGCCCTTCCCTGTGATCACTGCTTGCAGGGGGATTGGCCTCCTAGCCTGCGAGCCAGGCCATTCAGGCGGCGGACTGCAGGCAGCTGTGTGTTTTCCTAGCGCGCACGTCTCTCGCATAGCGGCGATTTTTCCCCACCAGCTAGATGGAGTCCAATCGGAGTTGTGTCGGACAAGAAGACTTTGTAGGTGGGTTTGAAATAGCAGTTACATATCAAATCGCATCGGAGGCCCCCTGGAGGGGAAATCAAGTTGTATTTTCATCTGCAGAAGTCGTCTTTATACAACAGCAAATGGTGAATACTTTATTCGTGGAGCATTGTTTCATGTTTTTTTTTCCAATGAAAGGGTGCATGTAAACATTTGTGTCTGACGCACTACCAAAGTCTGTTCATCATTTATAGCTTGAATTGAGATTGAAGGTTCTGCATCATCGTGTTTTGGTCATAGTTTCTTGTTTGGTTTTACTGCCTGTTCTATGCTCCTCCCTGCCCCGCTCCATGTGTGTTTCTTTCTATTGGATAAATACCAAGCTAATCACGTGGATAAACAACTTCGCTGGACTGCAAATAGTATGGCGGATAATTGCGGTGATGTTTGAATCGGCAATAAAAACATCCAGTCGGTAAGCGGCTCTTGTTATTTTAAGTGTTTAGTTTGGCTTCTTGGCGCTGATGAAGGTTCCATATTGGGTCCTATGACGAGTCTATCCGCCTGACTGACAATCCCTGTTCTGTCCGCCTGCGTGATCTCTCTCGAGCCCCTCCTCTATCCACCTGCCTGACCACTCCCTGCGGCCCATGTTCAGTCCGTCTCAGTGACCTCTCCTTGTTCTGTCCGCCTAACTGACCTCTCTCTCTCTCTCTCTCTCTCTCTCGCTCTCTCGCTCTCTCCCTGCGGCCCCTGTTCTCTCCGCCTCAGTGACCACTCCCTGTGGCCCTCTCGTCCATCCCTTGCCTTCCCACCCTTACCTTCAAAGTAACAGTGTGCACCCCAGATCCCTCCGCCATCTTGTGCTCTGTCAGTCAGCATACCTGTCTGGCTGTGTTCAGGCAGGATTCCTAGAGGTGGGTGCCAGGGAGGGAGCAGGCAGACCCTTTCTTTATACTTGGCTGCAGGAAAGAGGAGCTCGAAGCCTGAAAACGACTTGAGTAGAACAGTAAGTTTATTGTTTTCTTTTTGCTCCTGCAAGGCCAGTTTGCTTGGACACAGCCTTTAGAATTGTTCATTCTCTCATGTAGTTTCATCGCTCATGTGATTGGTTTCTGAAGGGCCGTGCTGTGCAAGAGGGCGCTCTGGATGTGAGTGTGCGGTTTTCTGTTGTTGCTTTTCCCTCCCTTGTACTCTGTTCATTGCTGGTGGGTTTTTGTGTTTTTATGCTCCATGCACTAGGCTGGAAGTCACGCCATGCACCAGAGCTGTGCTCAGGCTCCTGAGATCCACAGCGCCTCACATGTGGGAGCACTACGAGGGGTGTGCTGCTCCTCTGAGAATGTGGCGGACCCTCACAAAGCCATAGCTGGGTGTGTGTGTGTGTGTTTACAAACTCTCGAAGACTTTGTCACACTCATTGCTGCCACTTCATGTAGTTGTAAATTCTTTAATGAATGTGGGAAAGTGCCAGAACACACCCGTGTTTTCAGAGGGTCCACGAGAAGGGATTTCCACGCAAGGAAAATGTTTTGCAGGTTAAAAAAAAAGTGGCATAACATAGGTCCCCATATGATGGTGGATTTTCCCCTTTGTGTACCATCCATTGCTGCATAATTAGATGTGAGCGGCCTGTGCTACCTGCAGGTCGCCCAGGAGCAAACCTGTCTGTGTTGAGCATCTAATAATTGAGTAAAACGCGCAAACAATAGATTTATGCTTATTTAAGCAGGATTTGGCTTTTATTTTTTAAGAGGAGTCCCTACTCTGCTTCAATGTTGAACCTGCTCAGTGCTCCCGATGTGATGAAACAGTTCTCAGGAGTAGTGCCACACTGTGTGTGAGAGACTCCACCACCAATCCCTCTGCTTGGAAGCTTATTTACCTTTGTGTTTTTTATTTCCGGTTCGTTCCCTCATGGGATATACTTCCATGTGGTTGGAAGACAGTGGGGGATGTGACTGGCCTGTGCAGGATTTCACAACAAATTCTGATATCCCTGGATGTGCAGGGGTTCGTCAGTGTGGGGAAACTCCTCTGAAACACTGTGAATCAATTGCTATGATGCTTTTTCTACTCGGGTACAGTAAGTGTAAACAGGCCGCCTGGCAATGGTAGGAAATCTGCTGTTAAGTCTGCCTTGTCTGTGCGCTCACCCCAGATGTTTCATGTTGGACAGGCCACAGGAAGGGCTTGCTCCCTCCCCGCATGACAGGGCCCGAGCCCCGGCCCTCCAGGTGTTACCCACAGAAGTACCCCGCACCCCGTCTCATACGGGACTCCTGCCCCCGGACATCTCTGTATCATGGGGCCGAACCACTACCGGCCCTCGCCCGGCCCGGCCGCCATCTTGGACACGGCACCACGAGGCCGCGTGGCCTCAGGTCGACCCTAACCCTGGGCCTGGCCAGGCCCCGACATCCCGGCACCACCATCCACCCAGGAGGTGAACGGACCACTTGGCCGGTCAATGGGAGAAAGAAGTGTCGATGGCTCTCCCCCGCCAGGTGCCGATCGCCCCCCAGCTCCCCCGGGCGCTGGCTCCACCCCCCTGCTGGGTGTCTGGACTCCCTCATCCCGGACCTCCCGACCTCCAAGTGCGAGGGTCCGGACATCAAAGGGCGCCAGACCTATAACTGGGGCAGCCCCAGAGCAGGAAGGCAGTTGTATCCTGGAGTCAAGAGACACCGTGAAGAACTCATCCTTGACGGACTACTGGCGCTGCCGTAGTCCTGCCTTGCGAACTATCGTCCTACCTGCTGGCGCTGCCGCAACCCTCTGCATCCTTCATCTTCGTCGGGACCTGCTGGCACGGCCGCGGACCGTTGTAACTACCACCTTCATCGGGACCTGCTGGCGCCGCCGCGGACCGTCGCTACCTACGATCATCTCGGGACCCACCGGCGCTGCCGCGGCCCGTCCATCTAGAACGCCGAGCTCGAGGATTGTGAGCTATTCATCATATCATCGCATCTACCAGATTGGTAATAAGACTGTCCCGCTACCCCCTTCCCAAGCAAGAGACTAGAATCAAGGGGACCCCTGAGTCCAGACCTCCTTGTACCATTCTACCGTACTTAAAGATCACTTATAAAGAACGTTAAACCTTATCTCTGTGTGGTGTACGTCTGTGGGGGGGGAAGTTACTTGTCTGTACGATCGCTGGAGGGGTTCTCCCTGGAGACCTCTCCCATTGTCCTCGGCCGACCCTCCCGGTCCGTCTAACATTGGTGGCCAGCGGCGCGATCCGAATCAACGCATAATCGTACAGAGAGTAGCTCACCCCACGACGAAAACACAATGACAACCAAAGAGAGCGGATCCACCGAGAAATTCCAGATGGAGAAATTGGAAGAATACAGCCATCATGAATTGAAACAATTCTGCATGGAACTAGGCATTGCTACCACCGGTCTGAGTACTAAAGACGATTTCAAGCACGCCATTGAGTCATGGGCAGAAACCGGGGCCGTCAGACCCCCGGACCAAAACGTTGCAGCATCAGAGAGGAACACCACGGCTCCCGAGGAGCGAAGAACGGGTCTCTCGCAGGAAGAGATCCAAGAGAGAGAAAAAAGCAGACTGCATGAGTTAGAAATGGCCCGACTCAAAATGGACAGTGAGCTCAAATTAGCCGAACAGAAACTGAACCTAGAACATTTGCGGCTCCGAGAAGAACGGGAAGAAAAACAGAGGCAGAGAGAGCTTGAAGAAAAAAGATTAGCGTACGAACACGAGCGCAATCTAGCAGAAATAAACCTACGGAAACAGAACAAAGAACTGGGGGTGCCCGAGCAACCGCGCACCCCAGGAACGACAGAAAAGAAAGTACACATTCCCAAGGATGTCGTTCGAGAATATTTCCGGGATGACGACATACAACAGTGGTTCAAGGCCTACGAGATCGCCATGACCTCCCACCGGATTGATCGAAGTGACTGGGGAGCCGGTCTATGGGGGAGGTTCGTCAATGAAGGCCGCGATGCCCTGTTACAGCTCCCAGACCATCTGATGACCTCCTATGACCACATGAAGGCGGCCCTCCTCACCCGATATGGGCTCACACCCGAGATGTACCGCCAGAGGTTCCGAGACTGCACCCGGATCCCGGGTACAACTTGGGTGGAATATGTAAACTATTTCAGCCGAGCCTTCGAGGGTTGGATCAAGGGAAGCCATGTAACAACCTACGAGCAACTTTTTAATCTCATGGTGTGGGAGCACCTCTCTAACAACTGCTTCGTCGAGCTCAGGCAGCACCTCCTCGACAGTAAATTGACTGACCCACGGGAGCTCGCCGCAGAGGCTGACCGGTGGGAGAGCACTCGAGTAGGCCGGAGTGGGCCACACGAACAGAACCGGAACAACCAAGGTCAGCTACGTCCCCGAGGAGGAGGAGGCCAGGGACGAGGAAGAGACACCGTCCCGGCCGCTACCGCTGCAAGCACCCCACCCCCGGCCAACCGGGGCAACCCCCCGGTGCGCCCGGGGTTCCGAGCCAATGTCACATGTCACCGATGCCAGCGAGTCGGCCACTACGCCAATGACCCGAACTGTCCACAGAACCAGACTCCGAGACCCCGCCAGGTAGCTGCCGCCGCCCTGGGGGGAGAACAAATCTCCGAGGAACAGGAGGAGTGCGAACAAGAACAACAAGAGTGGGAACCGGCCGCCATGGTTCTAGCGTGCCTAGGGGGAAGAGACATGGTCCCGCGGGCTCCCCTACCCGCCAACACCAGAAAATATGGTCAGTGGGTGAACATTAATGGGCGCAGGGCCGAAGCCCTACGTGACACAGGGGCCAGTGTGACGGACGTCCGCTGTCACTTGGTGACCCCAGAGCAGATCCTGCCGAACATTCTCTGCCCCGTCCGTTCAGCCGACAATTCGGAGAGTCTATGTCGGATGGCCTGCGTCCCCTTCGAATGGGGAGGAGTATCCGGCATGTTGAAGGTGACGGTCCGAGATGACGCCCCCGTGGACTGTCTCCTGGGAAATGATCTTGAGAGTTCCCCGTGGGCCGCCGTAGAAAGGAGAGAACACCTGGGGATGTTGGGCCTCCCGGACTGGGCGTGTGTAACCACCCGGTCCATGGCCGCCCGTACCATCCCCCGACCAGAAGAACCCGAATGGCCAGCACCCCCTCCCCCGATCGCTCCAGTAGAGGACACCGACCCGCCGGAACAAACTCCCGAAGGGCTCGCTCAACCCCAGGACCTTCCTAGCCTGGCTCAGTGGTGTCAAGAGGGGGGGCCCACCCAAGAACAGTTCCGTCAAGAACAGAAGACCTGTCCCTCCCTAGAGGGACTCCGCCAGCAAGCCCTCGCCCAGAGCGCAGGGGACACCACCGGAGCCCATTGGATCTATTGGGACAACGACTTGTTATACAGTGAACAGAGAATTGCGGAGTTAGGGGCCAGTCGAGTGCTGGTGGTGCCCCTCCGTTTTAGAGACTTCTTGTTAAATTTGGCCCACGATGTCCCCCTGGCTGGACACCTGGGTCAAGACAAAACCTACAGTCGCCTGGTGACCCACTTCTTCTGGCCCAAGATGAGAAACGACGTCCTCAACCACTGCCGGTCCTGCCCCACGTGCCAGGCCAGCGGAAAAAGTGGGCGCAAACTTAAAGCACCTCTGCAACCCTTCCCAGTTGTCACCACCCCGTTCGAGAGGGTGGGCATAGACATTGTGGGGCCTCTGGACCCCCGTACAGCACAAGGACATCGGTTCATCCTGGTACTGGTGGACCACGCCACCCGCTACCCCGAGGCTGTTCCCCTGCGAACTGTAACAGCCCCGGTGGTCGGCCGGGCCTTAATGGGGATCTTCTCCCGGGTGGGCTTTCCCCGAGAAGTCGTCAGCGACAGAGGCACAAACTTTATTTCAAAATATATGAAGTCCCTCTGGCAACAGTGCGGGGTCACCTACCGATTCACGACCCCCTATCACCCTCAAGGAAACGGACTCGTCGAGCGGTTCAACCGCACACTCAAAGGAATGATTGGGGGGTTGGAAGAGCCCCTCCGTCGCCAGTGGGATGTGCTACTGCCGTGCCTCCTCTTCGCATATCGAGAAGTCCCCCAGAAGTCCCTCGGCTTCAGCCCGTTCGAACTCTTGTATGGACACCCGGTGCGAGGGCCCCTCAGCCTAGTCAAAGAAGGTTGGGAGATGGCCCCCCTAAAGACCCCCCCAGATGTCTTCAAGTACCTCCTGACCCTACGCAATCAAACCAGGCGATTCAGAGAAATGGCGAAAGCAAACCTGGAGGCCAGTCAGGAGGACATGAAAAAATGGTACGATCAAAATGCCTCCTCCATCGAATTCGAACCTGGCCAACAAGTGTGGGTGATGTCCCCCACCGAACCATGTGCCTTGCAGGACAAGTGGACGGGGCCCTTCAAAGTGGTCGAGCGCAAGAGCCCCGTCACCTATCTCATCGATATGGAATCTCCACGGAACCCCCTCCGGGTCCTCCACGCCAATAGACTCAAACCCCACTTTGTGCGCTCGGAGCTCAGTCTCCTGATGGCTACAGACAGCGGAGCGGAAGAAGACTCCGAGCCGCTCCCTGATCTCCTAAGGACCGGGGAAAAAGATGGTTCCGTGGACGGGGTCCGACTCTCAGATGCCCTTACCCCGGAACAGCGCCAAGGCTGCCGAGACCTCCTGCTGCAATTCGCGACCCTGTTTTCCCTCACCCCAGGGGTCAGTCCCTGGTGCTTGCATGACGTGGACACTGGGGACAGTCCCCCTGTCAGACATCGGGCGTACCGCGTACCAGATCGGGTACGGGCCTGCATCCAAGAGGAGGTGTCAAAGATGCTCACGATCGGGGTCATCGAGCCTTCGGACAGCCCCTGGGCCAGCCCGGTCGTGCTGGTCCCCAAAGCTGCTGCCCCCGGCACCACCCCTGAGCTTCGGTTCTGCGTTGACTACCGGGGCTTGAACGCTGTCACCAGAACCGACGCTCATCCCATCCCCCGAGCAGATGAACTGATCGACCGCATATGGGCTGCCCGCTACCTCAGCATCTTCGACCTGACGGCGGGCTACTGGCAGATCGGTCTCACACCCCGGGCTCAAGAACGATCCGCCTTTTCCACTCTCGATGGCCACTACCACTTCAAGGTCATGCCGTTCGGCATGAAGAATGCTCCAGCTACTTTTCAGCGACTGGTGAACCAGGTCTTGGCGGGGCTCGAGGAGTTCAGCGCCGCCTACCTGGACGATATCGCTGTGTACAGCCGCCACTGGTCCGACCACCTCCACCACCTCCGAGAGGTCCTGCAGGCCCTCCAACGGGCCGGCCTCACAATCAAGGCCAGCAAGTGCCAAATTGGTCAGGGATCCGTAACCTATCTCGGACACCAGGTGGGAAGCGGACTGGTGGCCCCTCTTCAACTAAAGATCGCTGCCATCCAGTCCTGGCAGCCTCCCGTCACACAGACCGAGGTCCGAGCCTTCTTGGGGCTCACCGGCTACTACCGGCGGTTCGTGAAGGATTATGGCAGCATTGTGGGGCCCCTCACGGAACTCACATCCAAGAACCACCCGAAGGAGGTCAACTGGACCCCAGACTGTCAAGCGGCCTTCGAGAAGCTGAAGGCCGCCATGTGCACTGCCCCTGTGCTCCAGGCCCCCGACTACAGTCGGGAATTCATCGTACAAACGGATGCCTCTGACCATGGCATTGGGGCGGTCCTCTCCCAGTTGAACGCCGAAGGACTTGACCAACCAGTGGCCTTCATCAGCAGACGTCTCCTGGCCCGAGAACAGCGCTGGAGCACCATCGAGAGGGAGGCCTTCGCAGTGGTGTGGGCCCTCAAAAAGCTCCGGCCCTATCTCTTCGGTACCCACTTCCGGGTGCAGACAGATCATCGGCCCCTGCAGTGGCTAATGCAGATGCGGGGGGAAAACCCCAAACTATTGCGTTGGTCCATCTCCCTGCAGGGGATGGACTTCACTGTGGAACATCGACCTGGCCAAGACCACGCCAACGCAGATGGCCTGTCACGCTTTTTCCGCCTCGACGAGGAGAGTCCCCAAGAGGATGGGTGACTCTCCCCGCCTTCAGCTGGGGGGGACGCATGTTGGACAGGCCACAGGAAGGGCTTGCTCCCTCCCCGCATGACAGGGCCCGAGCCCCGGTCCTCCAGGTGTTACCCACAGAAGTACCCCGCACCCCGTCTCATACGGGACTCCTGCCCCCGGACATCTCTGTATCATGGGGCCGAACCACTACCGGCCCTCGCCCGGCCCGGCCGCCATCTTGGACACTGCACCTCGAGGCCGCGTGGCCTCAGGTCGACCCTAACCCTGGGCCTGGCCAGGCCCCGACATCCCGGCACCACCATCCACACAGGAGGTGAACGGACCACTTGGCCGGTCAATGGGAGAAAGAAGTGTCGATGGCTCTCCCCCGCCAGGTGCCGATCACCCCCCAGCTCCCCCGGGCGCAGGCTCCACCCCCCTGCTGGGTGTCTGGACTCCCTCATCCCGGACCTCCCGACCTCCAAGTGCGAGGGTCCGGACATCAAAGGGCGCCAGACCTATAACTGGGGCAGCCCCAGAGCAGGAAGGCAGTTGTATCCTGGAGTCAAGAGACACCGTGAAGAACTCATCCTTGACGGACTACTGGCGCTGCCGTAGTCCTGCCTTGCGAACTATCGTCCTACCTGCTGGCGCTGCCGCAACCCTCTGCATCCTTCATCTTCGTCGGGACCTGCTGGCACGGCCGGTGACCGTTGTAACTACCACCTTCATCGGGACCTGCTGGCGCCGCCGCGGACCGTCGCTACCTACGATCATCTCGGGACCCACCGGCGCTGCCGCGGCCCGTCCATCTAGAACGCCGAGCTCGAGGATTGTGAGCTAATTATCATATCATCGCATCTACCAGATTGGTAATAAGACTGTCCCGCTACCCCCTTCCCAAGCAAGAGACTAGAATCGAGGGGACCCCTGAGTCCAGACCTCCTTGTACCATTCTACCGTACTTAAAGATCACTTATAAAGAACGTTAAACCTTATCTCTGTGTGGTGTACGTCTGTGGGGGGGGAAGTTACTTGTCTGTACGATCGCTGGAGGGGTTCTCCCTGGAGACCTCTCCCATTGTCCTCGGCCGACCCTCCCGGTCCGTCTAACATTTCACCTTTATCGTGCTCCTATGGGTGCTGATCTAATCACTGTGTCCATTTTGTGACACTGTTGTTCAGTGCCACTGTGCGCGTTCTCTGGTTCTAAAATGGTACGGTCAAAATTGCTTTCACCCCATTGGTGTATTTAACTTTCCCATAAGGTCATGGTAGGTGGTGCAGAAAATACACCAATGGCTCTGGGTGTGTGTGTGTGTGTGTGTGTGTGTGTGTGTGTGGCTCTGGGTGTGTGTGTGTGGCTCTGGGTGTGTGTGTGGCTCTGGGTGTGTGTGTGGGGGGGGGCTCTGTGTGTGTGTGTGTGGCTCTGGGTGTGTGTGTGTGCGTGTGTGGCTCTGGGTGTGGGTGTGTGTGTGAGTTTGGCTCTGGGTGTGTGTATGTGGCTCTGGGTGTGTGTGTGTGTGTGTGTGTGTGTGTGTGTGTGTGTGTGTGTGTGGCTCTGGGTGTGTGTCTGGGTGTGTGTGTGTGGCTGGCTCTGTGTGTGTGTGTGTGGCTGGCTCTGGGTGTGTGTGTGTGGTAGTAATTGCTGTCTGCTGAGCTCGTCCGTAGGGTACAATAGGTTTCACATTTGCGTGAGATTAAGCTAATGGCAATGTAAATGACAATGCCATTTATTTATCTGTTTTCAAAACCAACACATAAATACAAATGTTGTCATTTACAATGCCAATAGCTCAAACTTTTCCAAAGGCGAAACCATTGCATTGGAAATGCTTGTTCCTTATTGACAGCAAGAGCTGTGCCCTTGCATAAAAAAACGTTATTGGGCAGCGACCTAATACCAGCTCATTACACCTAAGAACATGCTTAGACTTAAGGGAGAACACACTGTTAATATTATGCCACAGATGCATGGATGAGGATTAAAATAATGAAATAATTAATTAACAAGTTTTGCAGATTTTACATGACCTCCATTACATGGAGAAGGCGAACAGCACCAGCCATCTTTAGGAAGGAACACTCACTGAATGATTACAATCAGCATGCAGTCCTCTACTCATTAGTTTTACTCCTTTTTCCCAATAATACACTCCCTAGTCCCGCTAAGGCTCACAGACATTAGGCATGGTAGCAGATGGGTTAGGACCTGTGCCTTGCTCTGCAGCCACAAGGTCTGGATTACTCACAATTAACGAACACAGAATGTATTAGCTATACTATGGCATTCTAGAAGAAAATGTGTGACTTTCTGTCACAAAAGCTAAAGCTAAGCCGAAAGTGGTTCCCAATGCAGGACAAATATGAAAATCATACCAAAAATGCTACAAGTGAATGGCAGAAAAATTAAAGCATCTTAATTTTCAAATGTTCAATTGCAGACTTCAACTCCACTCAGGTGTTCTGGCAGTACTTAAAGAGAGCTGTGCATCAACAAATGTTCTCAAATATCACTGAGCTTAAGCAATTTAGTGAAGGGGAGCAGGACAGCATTGCTACAAGTCGATGTAATATCAATCTATCAATCAATTCGTATTTGTAGAGCTTGGCTAATCAGTCATGAGGGTACCAGGCACTGAGATTTAGCTAAGGTCAGTTAAAGAATATAAGGAAAAAGCAGGAAGAAAGCAGTGGAAGCGAGGGAAAAGCCATAAGACACTCAAAAAACAGGAGAAAAGCAAGGAGAAAGCAGTGAAACGAGGGAAAAACAAGGTGAAAGCACTCAAAAAATGTGGGGGGGGGGGGGGGGGGCGAAAAAAGTAGTGAAAACGAGGGAAAAGCAGGTAAACAAAATAGGGAAAAATCAAGAAGAAGATCAACCTCCAATCAACAACTCCTAGAGAAAATGCTTCAAGTTATTTGTGTTTTAATCAAGTTACTGAATCAAGGTAGACATATACATTTTTTTAACAAATCCACTAAATGTTGGATAACTTTTTTAATAAATGATGACAAACAGCTTCTTCCTCTCCTCTTCACCATAGCACACATACTCTACAACTGGAAAGAAACTCAGAAACTATTGTCTCATGCATTGTGGGCAACAGTCAATCATGTAAATTTGATAATAATGTATTGGGAAATGTGGATCACGTTTCATCGACAATAAAACTTTAGGGTAGTCTTGACAAATATATCTAATCAGTTTTACCACCATGATCGTGTGACAGACACAAAATACACTCACTTTCATGCATCTCCAAACTAATTAAAGATTCGCTATCCACTCACACTATCTACAAATCTGCTTGAATACTGCACAAAATCAGATATATTCCTGATGCCCTAATGTCCGTCTCACCCTCCCCTTTTCTTTCCTCTTCCTCTACTTTTCTTTTACTCTACACCCATATCAGCAAGATAATCAGAAATGTACATAAGGCATCAAATGAATAACAGAGAATTCATCCTGTAGTTCATTCTTCTAAACTTTTTTTTCTAGATTTTTCAGAAATCCTTCAAGTCAAAGAACTAAAGATAATCACATTCCATTAAAAGAACAACAGACTCTCACTGACATTGGCACATAAAAATTGCTGCCTTTCTCACTACATCATATTACTTACTATATGTCAGCCTTTCCCGGTATTACTTTCGTTATTTCCAACAAATGATGGCAAACTTAAATTTGCATATTTGTCAAATGAGTTTATATTTCCTACTGTTAGGGCTTGATGAGAACTAGATGAACATCGGTTATATTAATGTGTGTGCGTAAACGATGGAATACTGAGTGAGTGTGTACTTTCTTTCTCACTTGACTGTATTATTTCCAAAGCCCATTATAATCAGCTCACTTAGACGTTTTAGTCAGCAACTATACAAGCAAAATACCTTTTTAACTGCCTACAGGTTATTAGGATAATGTGTACAGTGTGTACATTATAAAACATCTGCTATAAAGGGATGTATGACGTTACAACGCATACTATTACAACTACCTACCGTTACAACGCGACCATTACAACGCATACCATTACAACGCATAGCGCTTTGAGTTGCTGGATAGTGGTAAGTATAATTAACTATTCTAACTCCAGTCCCCGTGGACCCTAGGGAAGGTGTTGGATAGTAAATTATACTTATTCCCTATCCTAGAGCGCCCCCCAGCGCAATGCGTTGTAATGGTATGCGTTGTAAAAGTCGCGTTGTAATGGTAGTGCGGAGTAAAAGATGCGTTGTAACGGGTGTATACCGCTATAAAGCAAAGTCAAATTTGTGAAAAAATGGTCTAGTAAAGATTTAACAAACACAAACAATACAGGAAATGTCTTAAGAAGGTGTTAATAATCAAAATCACAATTATTTTTAATCAGTGAAATAATTCCAAAAATAAATAGGCAGTGATTATTTTTTCCTTACCTAGCTCAGTAACTTGCCGATCAAAGGGGCATCGGATTGCCCTACCATGAAGAGGGAGGCGGGTAAGACAGTCATGGCAGACAGTATGCCCACATAAAAGAAGGCGTGGAACTTTCTCACCTTGCAAGGAAAATACATCCTCGCAAACTCCACATTCAAGAACCTAGAAAAAAAATTGAAAGGACGGCCATTATAAAAGAGGAATGCAACAAAAATGGCAAAGGGAAAAAAGTCAAAGGTGTTCTTGCTGGATCTACTCGTCATCTGGACATTTGCTGCAAGCATTCAGTACCTCCTCCTTCACACAAGACACCAAGGCCTCTCATTTACTGACTGCCGTGATTCGCTCGCCTGTGGATTAGCACTTTAAAATTACTCTTTACACAACAAGCTCACATTGTCAACAATAATACACAATACATTTTCCAATATGATGTGGATCCATTGAGCCAAATACTTTTAACACACACCAGTGCCAAAAAGAGAAGTGCTGCTCTAAATACTTTTTGCTACAGAACTACGACTATTCGTGAGATTAACTAAATTTCAATCTGCTGAATGCACTAGTAATCCAAGGGCAGATTTACATCACACCATATATACATACACACTTATGAAGGCTTTGGGCCAGCCCTCTTCATCTACTGGTCTGCTGCTGTGTCATTCAAATTTTTCTTCCACTCATTACAGCAGATAAGCATGAGACTATAGTTCAACCCACTTCAGCCACCGGCTTACATCACTGTAAGTGACGGCATTCTGCTCTTCCACAAGGAGAACATTTACACACAAATAGTTCACTTCAGCACATGGAACAATTAAAACAATATGTGCTTTTTGAGACCAAAAAATATTTCAGTTTCAAGCTAATTTCTTTTATTTTTTTATTTTTTAAACTGGTGAGGGTCAAACAGTTCGCTTAACAATAAAGTTTGCAAATAAAATACAAAGTATACAAAGCAAAACAAGCACTGGCAAAGCCAAAAGGCTGGGAACCAAAGTCAGACATATTGGCTTTGCTAACACATAACATCTGTGCATCAATTTAATGCACCACTACATTGAGTGACAGTAATAACAAGAGCCACAGCAACTTAGAATTATTTAAGGGGAAAAGCACAAACAAAAGTGAAGAGAAAATTACAGAGCTCTTAAGTTTCCCTGGTCCATGTGCGAATAGCTCATCTAGTTCCGGTTTTTGTATTCTTCCCATTCAGGGATTTGTGTCCTGCTCATCTTAACTTGGTTTATGCTAGGTTAAGATTATGTCATTCGGTTTAGCTTTAGCATGCTGTTTTTCAAAGAGCAATGTGCTATTTATTCAAAGATATGGATGAAAATAATATATTATTTAGAAGATAACATTTTAGTATGGATCAAGTACAGGAAACTTTGAATTTGATATTTAAGCAATAGGAGGATTGCTTGACAAAGCTTCTGAAAATGGTACTAAATCTAAGCAGTCTTTAGAGGTTGTCTTTAGACATATCCCTTTTCTGAATCCCACGGATAAATGATCATTTTTAGGGTTATGTGCTGATGATGGGACATTTGTGGAACAAAGCAAACACAAGGAGATGATGGATGGAGCGCTGAAACTTTTCAGACACTCACCCCCAGTCACAGATCTGGGTTGAATCCATTATCATTCTTTAGCTCAATTTGCTACCTCAGTTCAGACCCAGCTATATGCAAATCAGTGTTGACCCTGTGCCTCATGGGAACAGTCCAGCCCGAACTGCCAAGCCAGTTCTTCCCTGAACCGGAAACAGGCATCCAGGGACAGGTTTCTGGGTAACACCCTTTAAAAGCCAGGCTTGCTTGTATCTAGTGGCAAAGTGAGCAAGGGGCCCACGTCTGGGCATACCCTGCCAACTTAGGGCGAACAAAGCAAACACAAGTAGATGATGTATGGAGCGCAGAAACTTTTCAGACACTCACCACCCAGTCAAACATCTGGGTTGAATCGCCAACTTAGGGCGAACAAAGCAAACACAAGTAGATTATGTAGGGAGCGCAGAAACTTTTCAGACACTCACCACCCAGTCAAACATCTGGGTTGAATCCATCATCATTCTTTAGCGCAATTCGCAGCCGCAGTTCAGACCAAGCTATATGCAAATCAGTCTTGACCTTGTGCCACTTGGGAACAGTCCATCCCGAACTGCCAAGCCAGGTCTTCCATGAACCGGAAACAAGTATCCTGGGGCCGGTTTCTGGATAACACCCTTCATCAGCCCGGCTAGCTTAAATCCAATGGCAAAGTGAGCAAGGGACCCACGTCTGGGCATACCCTGCCAACTTAAGGCGAACAAAGCAAACACAAGGAGATGATGGACAGAGCGCTGAAACTTTTCAGAAACTCACCCCCAGTCACAGATCTGGATTGAATCCATCATCATAATTTAGCTCACTTTGCCACCTCAGTTCAGACCCAGCTATATTTGTATTTATTTATTTTGTATTGCACAGTTACTTAAAACCATCTGCAATATAACTTACATGTGATTTTAAAAACAAATTGAAACAATTGTTTTAAAAAAAAAAATACATTCCTATAAAATAAAAGGACATTGGGTTTACTTGCAACCGTATAAATACTAGGTAAGAAAATGTATTATATACAATTTAAAAGTCTGCAAATGATTGTCAGTTCGTTGTCGGTTCGGCCATGTTGGAAAATACTGGTTTAACGGGCCAAGTTGCCTTTTATAATGCCTGGCCCCTCCTATTCCATCAGCCTCAGACGCAGCTCGGCCATGTATCTCCCAAATCTGGCCAAGTCCTGTGGTGTAGTACAGGAAAAGAGAACCGAAGTTGCTTCTTTCACTGTCCTTACCCCGTTGCGGAGCCATATTTGTTTTAAAAGGATCCTACGGGGCTGCGACATACCAGGACAGCAACAAATCAAGTGTAGCAAAGATTCAGATTGATAATCATAGATTCTGCATCTGATTCTTTGTTCTAGGGATCTCCACCCGGGATTTAGTTCCTTAATGGGGAGGGGCAGCAGTCTGGCCCATACAATGTTTTTTAGTGCTTTCCTTCCCAGAGCTTGCTTCAGGTATGGCTGGATTTTACTCCCGGCAAATGATTTTTTCAGCCAAGGTGAGCCTCTTCCTGTTGCGTGTTCTACTAGATCACTTTGGTGCGACAATTGATAACATTGTTTATTGATTGAATTTTTGATGGCCAGATAGTTTACCGTTCCCTGATCCCAATTTTCCGTTGCTAATCCCAGTGTTTCCACTGCTTCTTCTGTGTAACGATGCCACGGGTTAATTAACTCCCCAAAAATTGGCTTCAGCATGCTCTTTAGGGTTCCAGCTGGAGCTGTTAGGACTTGGTCATAATATTTCGCATGCGTTCACAGGCATTCTTACTTTGTTGCTTCAGACCAAATTCTAGACGAATTAAGCTATTACGTGTGTATTTAGGCAGTTTGAAAATGCGTTTGTAGGCCTGGCTTTATGCTTTGTCTAACATTAATTCCATTTTACCCGGAAATGCCTGCTGTGCGTAACCAGCAATTGCCCTGATTTTTGCTTGTATTACTTTCCTAATTGGAACAGTTGTTGGGCTTTGCATGATCTCATTTAGTTTACATAAGGCATAAGTTGTTGAATGTTCTTTGGCCTTCATTTTATGTCGATGTATTGTTGCTTTGTCGGTTTCACTTAGCCAGCAACCTAGGTAATTATAGGATTTCGCTGTGACGATGATTTCTTTGCCCACATACCATTTCAAAAGAGCCTTTTTTGGGTAGTGTCCAAAAATAACTACTTTAGTTTTTTGAGCATTTATTATAAGTTCATTTCTTTCATTGTAGTTATTGAGGGTATCTAGGCCCCTTTGTAGCCCGATTTTTGTGTGGTCCATTACCACCAAGTCATCTGCATACTGTAATATTTGCAGTTTGTTGGTTCCAATTTTTGGAGTTACAAGACTAGCATTTGAAGTTTCTTCCCCAGGTCATCCGTATATAAATTAAACAGTGTGGGGGCAAGAACGCATCCCTGTTTTAGGCCACGGTTCGTCCGACACTTCTTCGTTTTATTATCTGCTAGCTTCACTTTGATCCAGGTGTTACTGTACAATGAAATGATGGCACTAAGAAGACCTGCTGGGATATGCCAGTTGCGCAACTTATTCCAAAGATTGTGTCGAGGCACTCCGTCAAAGGCCGCTGAGTAATCAACGAAGCATGCAAAGATTGGTTTAATATTTTTGCAGTTAGCGTGCTGGTTCAAATACGACATGGCTCCTGGAAGACCGTTCGGCCCGGGTGCCCCGTCTTTTCTTATCTTTTTTATTACCTTTTCAACTGCCGTACCGTCTTGTTCTTTACCCAAGAATTCCACTAAGGCGGCCTCCTCTGTTATTGCGCTGTCTGAGGACTATGATACCCTCATTTTCAATGTAGATTGTGGCAACATGTCTGAGCCAGGCATCTGCATGTACGGAGTTGCGCCTGTCAACTTTACCTTTCTCCATGCTAGCTATATATTGCCAGAGCTGACGTTGTTTGTTTGGCTTAGAGAGCTGGTGTATCGTTATCCAGTCTTTTTCTAATTTATTTTGGTTCCGAGACCATAACTGGTGTCTGCGCTTTCTTGATAGATCTTTGCACAATTCCCTTGTTTCTTCTGTTCCTGCCTTCCCGTGTGCTCTTTTAGCCCTCTTGAGCTTGCTTATTGTTGTGCATAGTATTTTATTGTTATGTCTAGAATGTGAAGAGGATGTTGTAATTCCATGTGGGATATTTTTGTCGTTTTTAGTAAGTATCTATTTTAAGGCACAAATCCAACTCGTCCAGTTGGCCACACTAGTTTGTTTTCCAAGAGGCTTCCCTTTGTACTCTTGTTTTTTTTTCTCCATACATTAAATAGCGTAGCCTGATGCTCGTTCCATTTTATCCTTCTGACTAATGTATGGTCTTCGGTCCCTGTTGAGTGGGATACTGCGGCCGCTTGTTCCCTCTGTAAAATATTGAAATTTAATTCCACCTGCAACAGTTTGTGATCGCTAGTTTCATGTGTTATTACTTCGAATCTGACTAATTTCTGAGTGAGTAAGTTGCATAAGAAAATGTAGTCAATTATAGAACAGTTCTTAAAAGTGGCAGTATCTGAATGTTTGGGATCTAAACTTTTCCAGGTTTCATTGACGAATTTTAAGTCATAGTTTTTCAGAAATGCATTGAAAATTCTTTCCGAGCTGGCTGGACGTGACATATCATTTTTTGTTCCTAGATGGTGGAGATTAAAGTCTCCTACTATCACTTTTGGCAGTAGTGCATTTGCGTGTAGGATTTCTTTTATTAAGGTTATGGTATTTTTTGTAACTTCCAGCTTTTTCTGGCCAGATGCATTTAAGTATATGTTTATAACTAGGATTACTGCACGTACGTCTTTGTCCCTGCTTCCCTCTATTAAGAGCGCGTGTAGTACTTCTAACTCTATTTGGATCCTTTCTACTTTTATTTGTTTTAGATGTTTTAAGTAAATCGATATTCCTCCTGATGGTCTACCAAACCGATTGTATTTAGTTGCCAATGTATGAAAACCGGCAAAGCCTTCGAGGTGGACATGCTCTGTGACCCAGGTCTCTTGTAGACATTCTATGTCCGCCTCTTGCAGTGACTTAATTACTGTTTCGTGTTTGAGTGCTTTACGTATTCCTGCCACGTTCTATGAAATGATTTTAAAGTGAAAAGGTAATTTATGATTCGTGTAAGGTGGAATTGTGGTTTCTAATACAGTGATTTTGGCAGTGGGCCATCCTTGCCGATTCCATGGGGTATCTGGTAAAGCTGCCTGGTCATCAGGAATAAAAAAAAGCTGAGTTGTAACTCTCGGTCTGTCCTGCTGGATTGATCGTTCCCTTGAATATTTGGTGGCCCTTCGTCTATTACTGTCCTGCTTATGTTTTTGTCTTCCTGTCTACTTACTAGTATGGTTAGTTTTTTTAAAGTTTTTATCTAAATGTATATTTGATGTACCTCGCAGTATCCCCTGTGGGTGCTGTCTATTTGTTCTTGTGCTGTTTGAATTTGCAGGCTCTAGGAGGATTGATGGATACTTTTCTTTTTCCGGTGCAGTTACAACGATCCCCCAGTCTCTAAAAATATCTTTTGCTCTAAGGACTGCTTCAGCCGTATGGTGGTTTGACCAGGTCACTACAGTGTCTTCTTTACAAATGTCTCCCTCTTTTGGTTCGAACTGAATACAGGTTATGTCTTCACTCTTTATGTGGGTCAACAAAGGTATATGTTGGAGGAGCCTTAGTAGATTCCCCCTGTTTAATGTATCGTGTCTACCCTTTGATTTATACTGTGGTTTAAAAATTGTTTTGCACGTATTTCACGACCCAGCTATATGCAAATCAGTCTTGACCATGTGCCTCATGGGAACAGTCCAGCCCCAACTGCCAAGCCAGGTCTTCCCTGAACCGGAAACAGGCATACAGGGACAGGTTTCTGGGTAACACCCTTTAAAAGCCAGGCTTGCGTGTATCTAGTGGCAAAGTGAGCAAGAAACCCACGTCTGGGCATACCCTGCCAACTGATCGATTCAACCCAGAGGTGAGCGTCTGAAAA
This sequence comes from Lissotriton vulgaris, assembly GCF_964263255.1. Lineage (NCBI taxonomy): Eukaryota > Metazoa > Chordata > Amphibia > Caudata > Salamandridae > Lissotriton > Lissotriton vulgaris. The sequence goes on from NC_141689.1 coordinate 473,515,099, forward strand.
GTTTCAGAGCTCTGTCCATCAACTCCTTGTGTTCGTTTGTGGAACAAAACTGAAAAAAAAGATTTGTAAGGAAATTATTTATGGTAACTGTTGATGCTAGCATGTGAAGATTAGGAGTCCTACTCCCCTGATACTGCTAGGAAGAATAAGTGGAAGGTAGGATTTGCTTGCCTCCTTGGAAGGAAGCATGGTGCACGTACATTGTGACTGAAAAGGAATTAATGGTGTTGGTCTGCTAACCATTTTAGTCTTTATATATCGGGTGCCAAGTTTCAGTTCAGGTATGATTGTAAACCACTGGTAGCTATCTGGTTTCTTCATGCAGTATGACCGCTACAGCTTTATGCATTTAAGATCAGGCATGATACACCAAGTGTGTATTCTGAAGCAGATTCTAGGATAAAGACCCTGGTGCAATACCTATGGTCCAGTCTGGTCCCCATTTTCTCATTCTGAAAGCCTTATTATGTACTTCAGTAGAGTCATGTCAAGAGTCCCCAGAAAGGTGTTTACAGAGCTAGACTCTCCCTAATTATAGCAGTACAACCAAAATGGTATTCTTGTCATGTTGTGATAACGGTAGATACCCATGAAAACAAGAAGTTGGTGGTGGCTGGTCTAGGTCTATCTACAGTAATGGCCTGCTGTCTTCTTTATCTGCAACCCACTAATGAGACTGCCTATTAGCTCTCCCTGTACTGCAGCTAATGTAAAGCCAAGAGAATAAGTCTTGTCTGGAGTCACCTAACTGTCAATGGAGCAGAAAGGCTTTCCCTTTTTTTCCACAATGTTTTTGATAATATCTTATAGTAAATATATTTGTAGTCATTGGAAAGTATAAAGTACATAACACATATAGAGAGTTATAGCAAGGTAACCACACACTAAAATTGTATTCTCACAATCGGAACAGTTGAGTGATATAGAAACAAACAACCAGTTGAAGCAGGCGGTAATAGCAATATACAGCAAGGAGACCACAAACATCAGGCCTCACTTGAGTGGTAATTTAGTTCCGGACTCGGGCAGAACAGAATTACACATTTGTAGAATTTACTGCACCCGGAATTACTGGATTGCAAAAGCAGGTGGAAAATGTGACTGGTAACTGGAACAGGAATGGGAAACAGGTGCTGTAATTGTGCATTCTGCACGTACAACCTACTAAGGACCATAAACGCAAAATTGCATAGTAATGACAAGATGATATTGCATGGAAATGGTAACTGAAGGGGCGACTAATAATAGTTACTGTAATGTTTCAGAGTCTATGATGTATGTGAACCGCACCTAGTACAGGATTAGCTAAGGGGGCACTTAAACTTGCTAAGAGCATTGCATCAGCCTCCCGGAAAACCCCTTCGAGTCTGCCTGATGGACCGTAACTAGATGAACAAGCATTTACAATGCAATGGTCTCGGCATTGCTTCAGTTAGAGCTATTGGCATTGCTCATGACATTATTTTTATTTACGTTTTTGTTACAATGCCAATAGCTTAATCTCTCGCAAATGCAAGACTTATTGCATTTGCACCCACACACAGAGCCACACACACAAAGCCACCCACACACACATACAGAGACACCCACACAGCCACCTACACACACACAGAGCCACACACACACAGAGCCACACACACACACATAGCCGCACACAGAGCCACACACACACACAGAGCAACACACAGAGCCACACAAACAGAGCCACACACACACACACAGAGCCACACAAACAGAGCCACACACACACACACAGAGACACACACAGACAGAGCCACACACACACAGACAGAGCCACACACACACAGACAGAGCCACACACACAGAGACAGAGTCACACACACACAGAGCAACACACATACACACACAGAGCAACACACACACACAGACAGAGCCACACACACACACACAGACAGAGCCACACACACACACACACAGACAGAGCCACACACACCTGCAGAGCCCCACACATGAAGAGCCCCACACACACAGAGCCCCACACACACAGAGCCCCACACACACAGAGCCCCACACACACACACAGAGCCCCACACACACAGAGCCCCACACACACACACACAGAGTCCCACACACACAGAGCCCCACACACACAGAGGCCCACAGAGCCCCACACACACACAGAGCCCCCCACACACACAGAGCCACACACACACACAGAGCCACACACACACACACACACACAGCCCCCCACACACACAGAGCCCCACACACACAGAGCCCCACACACACACAGAGCCACCTACACACACACACACACACACACACACACACACACACAGAGCCACCCACACACAGAGCCACACACACAGAGCCACACACACAGTGCCACACACACAGTGCCACACAGAGCCGCACACAGAGCCCCACACACACACACACACACACAGACAAACACAGAGACAGAGTCACACACACAGACAGAGCCACACACAGACAGAGCCCCCCCCCCCCACACACACACACACACAGAGACAGAGCCCCCACACACACACCTGCGGAGCCACACACACACACACAGACAGAGCCCCACACACACAGACAGAGCCCCACACACACAGAAAGAGCCCCCCCACACACACAGAGCCCCACACACACAGAGCCCCCCACACACACACACAGAGCCCCACACACACACAGAGCCCCCCCCACACACAGAGCCCCACACACACACAGAGCCCCCCACACACACAGAGCCCCACATATACACACAGAGCCCCCCACACACACACAGAGCCTCACACACACACACACACAGAGCCCCACACACACACACACAGAGCCCCCCCACACACACAAAGCCCCACACACACACACAAAGCCCCCCACACACACACACAGAGCCCCACACACACACAGAGCCCCACACACACACACAGAGCCCCACACACACACAGAGCCCCACACACACACAGAGCCACACACACACACAGAGCCACACACACACAGACATAGCCACACACACACAGACATAGCCACACACACACAGTCAGAGCCACACACACACAGTCAGAGCCACACACACACACAGACAGAGCCACACACACACAGACAGAGCCACACACACACACACACAGACAGAGCCACACACACACACAGACAGAGCCACACACACACACAGACAGAGCCACACACACACAGACAGAGCCACACACACACACAGACAGAGCCACACACACACAGACAGAGCCACACACACACACAGACTGAGCCACACAGACTGAGCCACACAGACTGAGCCACACACACACAGACAGAGCCACAAACACACAGACAGAGCCACAAACACACAGACAGAGCCACACACACACACAGACAGACAGAGCCACACACACACACAGACAGACAGAGCCACACACACACACAGACAGAGCCACACACACACACAGACAGAGCCACACACACAGACAGAGCCACACACACACACAGACAGAGCCACACACACACACACAGACAGAGCCACACACACAGACAGAGCCACACACACACACAGAGCCACACACACACACACAGACAGAGCCACACACACACACACAGACTGAGCCACACACAGACTGAGCCACACAGACTGAGCCACACACACACATACAGAGCCACACACACAGTAGTAGAGAGTAGTCATGACCTAAATTTTTTAAGAGGTAACTGTAGGTTATTGCCCCTCCTAAACAACACACTGCAAAGAACCGGCAGGGGAGAGCTTATGTAAATCAAAATCGAACACAGAATAATTTACATTTAAACAGGTTTCAGAAAAATAAGCCTGTACACAGTTTATTAAAAGTCCCATTTGGAAAGAAAAAGCTGCAAGACCCTGAAACTGAACCTTAAATTTAGGTAGCACGTTGACGTCCTGAAGAAAGAGGAAGTCAAGAGTTAGTCTTTCCTGCTTTTCTGAAAAGCAGAACAAGTGCATTACGTCAAAATGTGTGGGGGATGGGGAAGCAATGCACTTACTGCCACACCCACGCAGGACACTTCCCAAAAGACAGTGACACAAAGGAGGTCACGGATTTGTAAAATACATGTATTTAGGTTTCCACATCACACAGGCTACGCTTCCATGTATGGCTGCAGCACTGGAGGGGAGGTTCTCAATTTGCAATTTGTTCACAAAACTGCTATGCAGAGGTAGGTAAGTCAACAAATTAACTGGGAGAGCTGAGCTAAGAGTCGGCTCAGGCTCTAAGAGCCTGTGCACAGGCCAAGCCTCTAAATGATTTTTCATGTAAATCAAAGACCAGCCATCATGTTAGAATACGATAAGAGTCTTCAAAATTCTAAAATAGTGTATTTTTTTTAAAAGTGAGTTTTCGAACATGCACTGAGAAACATTCCTGCCTGTCGAGGCAGTACTTTCTTGGTTCCCCAGGTAATCAAGTGGGCAGCTGTCACCACATTAACTCATGTGAATGGAGGCTTTTTTAGGCAAGAGAACCACGAGCTGTGCCACAGCATGGCTTCTAGTTCGAGGTTTCAGTGGCTCGCTCACTTATACCGCAACGGATGCGGACAGCAAGAGGGGAATGTGCCCACGTGTCACAAATCTGTTGGTTTTTAGCAGTACAGGCAATAATGGTAAAATAATCAGATTCAGGCAGTATCAATAACACTTATGAGCCCTCCAAGCAGAGAGTTTTCCACCAGGTTCTAAGTTCGTCACCTCCTTTGGTACCAAAGAACCCAGGATCATGTACATCTGAGTAGAAAGTCAGACATCTCTACTCGTGAGGAGATAAGTCCTCGAGTTGTGCATAAACTCACAGACAGGTGAGCCAAAGGGATCCTGGACCCCATGATTTGAAGGTCTCCTCCCGTAGTATCAGGTTCTACCATCATGCACAGATGAGCACGAGATGGGAAGGGTACCCATTACGAATGAAATTATCAGAGTTAGAGTCCTGTCCACTAAAGTGTCAAAAATATGTTCAGAAAACATTGCCATCCACTTCTAGGTTTCTCTCTTGAAATAGCGTCCAGTCCTGGCTGGTTCCGGGTGTATGGCAGTTATGTTACACATCTTAAGAGAGGGATTAACAGAAGGCTCAGAGACACAACAACATACTCGTCGGCTGGGAATCACAGACATTTAGAGTACGTGTTTAAGCCACGACCCTATGATGCCCCCCACTTAAATACCTTCTCGAGGTTCATAAATACGATCACATGTCTGAAACGGGAACGGTACCAAAGAGTCCTCTTTTAAAGGGCTGGGGTAAATAATTGTGTCTCGCGAACCACTACACCACACTCTCGAAACCCCTATCTCCCCACACCAACCTCCAACCTCCCCGGTAACTCCCCCCCCCCCCTCCCCCCCCACCCCCACCCCCTTCTCACCGGAAGGTCTCCTCTATCTCAATCACGCTTGTGTCCTTCTCCACGGCCAAATTGTTGGGCTTGCGGTTTTTGTTCAGCTCCCCGATGCCCCCCCAGTAGAAAGCCGGTGCAGGTGTCCTCGTCCCCGATCACAGCAATCAGCTTTCCACGACCCGCCATGGCCGCTCCTGGGGTCTGTTCTCACACACGGCTGGTCGGCTTCAGACGTGAGCAGAGGGTGCAGTGAATGGCTTTTCTAGGCACTTTGAAAAGTTTGGGCGCTATAAAGCCGGACGTTTGCATGAGCAGAGGGTTCAGTGAATGGTTAGTTGTTGGGATCTAGGCTGCAAGTTGGTGAACGCTAGCTTTTCTAGGCACTATGAAAAGTTTGGGCGTTGTAAGGCCAGACGTTAGCATCAGCAGAGGGTGCAGTGAATGTCTTTTCTAGGCACTTTGAAAAGTTTGGGCGCTGTAAGATCAGACGTGAGCAGAGGGTGCAGTGGTTAGTTAAATTCAAGGGTGAAAGATTAAACGGCAGCTGTTCTAGGCAGTTTGAAACAAGTAATGTTTTTTGTTTATAAATAGCATTGACAATCAGATGCCAGAACCACATTCCTTATATGTAATTATCTGTAAACAGCGCGGTGATTGCAGTTTCCGTTACATATAGTTTGCTACCAGATAATCAGATGTCTGTGTGAGAGCCGAGAAAAGACACGAGTGGAAGAGAAAGAAAGAACCATTCTTCACTGCCCTCTCAGGAAGCTTCAGAATTCTGAGAGAAACCTCTAATGCCCGCAGTCTATTTCAGAAGGATCAGACCAGCAGATCTGCCCTGGACAGTTGGACAGGACAGTACCATCTAGTCATGGAACTTATAATCGCTGCTGAATATGCGCTGTTGGTTGCAGCATTTATTTTTCCTCACAGGACTTTCACCCAGAGCAAACAAAAGCAGAAACAGAGAGTTAGTGAGGGTCGGGAAGGGGCAGACAGGGTAGCTGGGGAGACCCCAGCCCCACCATGAGTACTCACTGTAGGGGTTGGTGCTGCCTTGGCCCAGCTCCGGGGAAAAGCGCTTCCACCGGGACCCCCGCAGGACATGACCATGGTGCGGATGAACTCCCGCCCGCACAGCTTCACCCCGCTCTCACTCGAGCACGTCAGAAACTGAGGCGAGGCCGAAAAACAACAGGGCGAAGGCAGATGGGAGTAGAAGGGTGAAGCGGGCCATGGTGAACCGACTCAGCAGGCTAGGGGGGCGAGAGTCCTATCACTGCAGCTCCGCCGCTTCCTCAGCTCTGGACTCTGCAGAAGAGGGAAAGCAGCGGCCTGATATCACCGGAAGTATCAACACTCACACCCAGGCCCAGAGTGTGGCATGGGCGGTTTGTCTGTCAGTTAGCTGCGTCACGTTAACCTTAAACAACAGAACTACTCAACGATTTCAAGGCTGGCTAGAGTGGATCTGGTGCAAAAACAACAAGTGATGGACTGAATGTGGATAAATGTCACACTCCCCCAGTCAAAAGATCTGGGCCCAAATCCATCGTTTTTTTGCACTCCACACCACCCTGGGTTAGACAATGGCGATATGCAAATCAGCTCTGACCCTGTTGCCCCATGGGAACAGTCCAGTCCGAACTACAAAAGCCATGTCCTTCCCAGAACGGAATCAAGCATCCGAGGACCGGACCGGTTTCGAGGTAACACCTCTCATCAGCCCGGCTAGCTTGACTCCAAGTGGTGTGGAGTGCCTGGGACCCACGTCTGGGCATCCCCAGCGCACTTAGGGCGGCAATTGCAAAAACAACAAGTGGATGCCCAGACGTGGGTCCCAGGCACTCCACACCACTGGAGTCAAGCTAGCCGGGCTGATGAGAGGTGTTACCTCGAAACCGGTCCGGTCCTCGGATGCTTGATTCCGTTCTGGGAAGGACATGGCTTTTGTAGTTCGGACTGGACTGTTCCCATGGGGCACAGGGTCAGAGCTGATTTGCATAAAGCCATTATCTGACCCAGGGTGGTGTGGAGTGCAAAAAACAAAAAAACGATGGATTTGGGCCCAGGTCCTTGTACTGGGGTGAATGTAAGACATTGATCTACATTCTGTCCATCAAATTGTTTTTTGTAATTTTCTCCCTGAGTGTACTGGGGTAGCTCAGACGTGGGTCCCAGAGCCTCCACACCACTGGAGTCAAGCTAGCCGGGCTGATGAGAGGTGTTACCTCGAAACCGGTCCGGTCCTCGGATGCTTGATTCCGGTCTGGGAAAGATATGGCTGTTGTAGTTCGGACTGGACTGTTCCCATGGGGCACAGGGTCAGAGCTGATTTGCATAAAGCCATTATCTGACCCAGGGTGGTGTGGAGTGCAAAGAACGATGGATTTAGGCCCAGATCCTTGTACTGGGGTGAATGTAAGACATTGATCTACATTCTGTCCATCAAATTGTTTTTTGTAATTTTCTCCTAGAGTGGATCTGGTGGCACGGTAGGAGTGAAGAACATCCCTATCAGCTCACCGGCGACTTTCTACCTGGGCGCAGGAGCTCGGGGTAGGCTCCCGCTGCTTCCTGCTTGGCTGCCTCTACTTCCGGGTCCTGGGGGGAAGCACTTCTGGGTCGCAGTCGGCAGCGCGGCGGCCCCTTCAGGTCACTACAGGCGGTGCGTCAGAGTGCTTCACAATAGGAACAGTAATGATACATGAGAAGATTACGAGTGAACAAATTACAAAAGCAGACGTTAAGTTACATGAGGCAAAAGTGACAATTGTGAGCAAACAAAATACAAGAGGTAGCAAAGGGTAAATTACAGGAGGAATAGACTGGGACCTCAGCGAGAGGGAGAGTGTGGGGGCGGGACTTGAAAAAAGAGACAGAAATGCCCACGGATCGCATCAAGCCGGGGAAAAGAGTAATTGACACACATCTCTTCCAATGGCTAGCCTCCATTTACGAAGCTAGCCAATGGAAGAGAGAGGCGGGTTAAAGCCCCACACTGTTGAAGTCATTAAATCTTCGGCTATGCCCCCCCCCCACTGCTTTGCAGTGGGACGGTAGCCTTGACCTAAAAACCTGTAACTAGATGAAAATGACTTGAGACGTCATCGCATGGAACACCGTTCATACTGATACCACCTGTGGAGTACAACGCAGAGTTTTGGGGAGGGTGGGGCTGGATGGGTGATTCTCAACCATGTTGAGGGGTTGGAGTGGGTGATGGTGGGCTTATGTTTTACCACAGGCTACTGTTCTGCCTGTTGAAGCGCATTTACGTTTCAAGGCAGGTTTTCTTCCAAGTCCCCCCTCCCCCTTTTCCCACCACTAGGTTGCTGAGAGAATCGAGCACTACCCCTGTCTCATCGACTGCTAGAACACCTACTCAGCGTTGCAGAGTAGTGACATTTTGGATTTACCTCCCCATTATCAGGCTCCCTCCGCTAGCACTGTATTCGGAACAATGGTTCTTACATTAACCAATATATAAGAGAAATAAATATAGGCTAAAATTAGTGCTATATTTTAAATGTTCAGCCGAACAGAAAGTTTAATACTTCATTAAATTATTAACAAACATAAATACAACACAACAATAATAAGGGACACAGTCCTGTATCCTACACAAAACACAATACATATACATATAAAACAAAATCTTTTCAGGCGAAAGAAAAATGGTCTTGTACACTATAGAATATTATTAAGGCAAGCTTCAAAAAAACAGTATTAATACTTCTTTTATCAATGTGATTAATGTGTGTGACTGTTAACTGTAGTCTACGACGTTTCGATCCATTAGTGGGATAACTGGATCATCATCAGTACTTTTGAATGCAAGCCTGAATAAGTGTAGGCTAAAGCCTAATGTGGCGCAATAAATCTCGGCTAACGGAATGAACAGCAGTGACAATATCCGATACAATAGAAATTCTCCTAATGCATAGGAACGTGCTGCCGTTATTAAGGAAGATAAAAACCAGCAAGGAGAAGCGCAGTGATAACAAATTCCTATTGAAGTCAGATGGTCCCAATGTACTTCAAGGCCTTTAAATACTGCCTGTATTTAGCGAGGCGGCAATCATAACGAGACAGATATGTGCACCGAGAGACAGAAACACGCACATAGAGATAGAGCGCACACAGCAAAAAATACACGCAGACAGAGATATGCACACAGAAATGCACACACAGAGACAGAGGCGTATACATTGAGACGCACACACAGAGACAGGCACGCACACACAGACAGACACACTGAGATACACAGACACACAGATACAGGCAAACAGACAGATAGTTTGGTCGCTAAATGGGCTAAGGCATCCGCTACAGGGGCTTGTGCTTAACCTTACGTTTACAGTTGTTTTTAACTGTATCCCCACCCCTTACTGACCTTGCTCCCACAGGTGCGGATATGTTGCCCCTCTGTGTTTAAATACAGTACAAGACAATAAAATATAGTTAATTGCTGTGGTGTTTATGTTTGGGCGATGTGTTTTGATGTTAATGCACATTTTGCGAAGTGCTTCAAAAGGTGTCTTTCACTTGGTCAGTATCAGCAATACTCCAGATGAAACAAGTACTGACACTTTAAAGCCGCCGCTGCTTTTATCGTTTCAATGGGACAGATAGTGCCATATATTCTGGGGAGTAAGAGATGCGGAGCGCTTACCCGACTTCAATGCAGGGAAAGGGGGCTGGCATTTCTAAGGAGTACAGCAATGTTATTGATAAGGCAAGCACTGCCAGAGGTTGAGCTCACAGCAGGTACATACACTGCGAATTCTCTATTGAAAGCACTGGAGAAAAGGACCGCGAGACAGCAGAAGCCTACAGGGGCAGAGAGCTCCCCTCCCCCCCCCCAACTGGAAACTGATAAGAGAAGCAGGGGAAACGGATAAAATAAACAGATGAACAACAGGCACTGGTAAATGCAGGAATATATGCTAGCTCCAATAGAAATGGAAGAAATGGAGCACAGGAACCAATAAGAAACCAAGAAAGAGAGGGGGAGGAATGTAAGCACCTTATAAGTTTTTATTAAAAACAAAAGATTTCTCAAGCACAGAGCAAGTAAAAACTAAACTGCAATGCCAAAAATCACATGAAATTGTGGTAAACTACAGGTACCTATTTTCGCTCCATATTTTCAAACGTTCCTCCACATAGCAGAAGAAGCAGTAGACGTGGGTAGACCAGAGCCACAGGAGTTAATACCTGGACACTCCATGATCGCTTCTGCTCTTTTACTGGTTTACCAGATGGTTATCGTACTTAATTTCTTCTTTATAGCGCCTCATACGCTTCTGGCTACTTTGATGCTAGTGACAGGCATTCACACGCAGCCTTTGTGTTTATGGTTTTATTACAGTGCACATGCCTTTAGAGGAACTGGTGTCCGAATTGGACACGGAGCAGGAAACGTAAGCTGAGCCCCCAGACTTTAAACGCATCATAAACTCGTCCCCATTAGAATACGCCCGGCCCTATGTGAACAACTGCATGTTTTGTTTATGTGTACTGGTGTTCAATTGGCATATCACAAACAGAAGGAACAGTTATATATTCAAGGGGTGACTGAGGTCAGACCTGCCAACTTTGGAGCTGGGAACTAGTTTGGAGTCTCGGCGTCGGCTCAACATCCTGTGATTCTGGGCAAATCATTTAATCTCCCACTGCCTACCAAAATGAATGTGTCTTTGTGAAATGTAACTGGTGCTCATGTAAAGCGCTCCAGTACATTCGGGTCGGGTTCACGCTATGCAAAACTGCAAAAAAATAAATTGGCACACGTTATTTGTGCACATAGTATATAGGGATGGTGACGTGTCTGATATCTTTCGAGTGATGAAGGGACAGTTGGATCATCTGTAGGTCCCAAACCGACTCCACGTGCTTTTCCTTAAAATATGGGACGCCAAGGGGAATATGGAAGGGAATCTGTACCTTGTGGTTACATTGCTGACCCTGCAACCAGAGGTCAGACCCGGGACCAGGGTTCGATTCCCGACACGGCAGGGTGTTGAGCTCAAATGTCCACGGACTCGATAATTCTCGCTTCGGTGCCTGACCTAATCATGGGTTCACACTCTGCAACTCTGGGCATTAAGCTTGCTTAATCTCCACAACGGCCCCCCGCAGCGGGATGCCTGGCTTTCACCTTGGGGATGCCCTGTAGGGGCTATCTCTCAGGGAAAAACCAGGACGGGTTCCCAAGGCAAGCGCGGAGATACCCCTTCGGGGGTCGATTCTGGCGCTTTATAAGAAATACAATAATAATAACCCTGGGATCGTAAATCTAATCCCGGCTTGTGATTCTGGGAGAACTGATTGAGGCGCATGAACCTTTTTATATACACAATGCAAATATCTCTAACAGAAGAAAGTACTGTGCGGTGCGCTGCCTAGTTTTGCCCAGGTACACGTGCCATGCCTCGCTGCACACTGAACGGTTTTCTGTGGTCTACTTTTAACAGGACTCAAACATAGGGTGACCAGAAGTCCCGGATTTGCCCGGACAGTCCCAGTTTTTCACCAGCTGTCCCGGCAGATTTCGGCAATTTTGGCTCAGGTCCCGGTTTTTAGAAGGGATTGACTGAAAACCGTGAGAGGCACTTTTTTGGGTGTTCTAAAGCTTTCCTAGTTAGCAGCTGTTATAAGTCAGCAATGTAATTAATAGGTATGATTTTGGTTGTGGAAATTACATTTTATTTACTTTCTTAGTGCATCATCTGTGATCCTATGTTTATGACAGCTGTCATTCTGTGCCATTCCGTGGATGAAAAATTGTAGTCCTTCAATTTCTCCCAAATGTCCCGGTTTTTGGTTATCAACATCTGGTCACCCTACTCAATCATGGTGCTGCTACATTATAAATGTTCCTGCAACTTGATCCAGTGTTCCACGGGTGACCTGGGTGCTACATCCAAGAGAAAAAGTAGTTTCTAGACCGTAATAAAATAAGTAAATAAAAATATAATTAACGCTTTCATGCATTTTTACGGTGCCAAAAGGTGAGGATGGGAGAAGATGGGGCAATCTTAGAACACATTTTAAATTACCCTTATAAAATGTAAATAATAATAAAAATCACATCTAAAACTCAAAATTTACTGCAGTAACCCGTCCTGAACATAATGCCGTGTATCTCTCACCTTACACCGGAATATTTCATCCCTGGTGTTTTTTAAGAACCCCCCTCCTCCCCCCAACTACACACAGATGGATGAACTAACTGATGATACCCTCACAAAGCCGAAAAACAGACATGTATGTAGCATGCCTTCGATTCAAAACTAGGACACGGCGTTTCACCTCTCAGCATAATTAAACCGAATCTCCGATGTCTAACAAGATAGACAGCCACTTGAGGAGGTCAAGCGTTGCCGGGAAAACAAACAGCAATAAAAGCATTAACAAGAGTTCCAATTGCGTCACTGCTACGCCAAATCACATTGCGTGCCTCCGTGTGCAAAACACGCATTCCACTGGACTCTCATGTTGTTTTTATTAGGTTTCGCCTGTCAAAAGCTGCGCAGCAGCGTTTCGCGGAGGCGAAATCTTTTGTTTACAGTATGTGGGCTTTGTCCCGCCTCTGTCTTCCATTGGCTAGCTCCATAAATAGAGGCTAGCCATTGGAAGAGAGAGGCGTCCGTCATTCTGAGAGGCGACTCGTGGGCGTTCCGGCAATTTTTTCTCATCCAGCCCCTTTTAGCACGTCATTGCGGCTGTAGGCAGATTTTATTTTATTTTTGTCTCGGCATGTTTTTGTTATTTTCGTCCTGCCTTTTGCAGGAGTGGGCTGCGCTTTGTTTCCTGCCGTCTCCGTGTGTTGTTGTTTCCTGTCGTCTCCGTGTGTTGTCTTCGTGTCCTGTACTGCCACCATTGGAAGATCTGGGCAAGAAGAAAGCTTGGGTTACTGACGGTGCCCCGAGTATTGAACACAAGCAGCATTGGTAGAGCCAATCACGGATCCAGAGCGCCCCTCTGCCCACCTGCTCACAGGAAACTCCACACAGGACCCACACCAGGGCCACGCGCGTCACTAGCTGCCAGATGTTCATGCGAGGGCAGCTGTGACAGACTCCCGTTGCTGCGGTGCACCCAGCACCGCTCCAGCGCCGCAGCCTCTCGCCTCCAGGTGCCAGCAGAGGGGAGGGGCGGGCCGGGGTGAGCTGCGAGCAGCCCTTCCCTCGCACAGAGCCGGAGTGGGACGGCGCTCAGACGTCCCCATCCGCCCTCCCTCCTCCTGCAGGACTCCACTTCCTGGCGCTGGTGTGCACTGGTCCCTGACAGCCACCGGCCATTGAGACGGCGGCAGCGCTGACCTAAATACGGTCTCAGAGCGGGCTCTAGGCGCGCACAACGGGCGGCCGGCCCCCGCTTTGAAGCCAGTGTGTGCCCGGGCGTAGTGGGCGGCAGGAGGGACGGGCGAAGCATGCCCGGCTCAAGAGGCGGCGAGGGAGGGCTGTAAAGCCCATTGGGATGCGCCACATCACACATGCCGACACTGCAGACGTGCGCGGCTGAGGCGCCTTTTCAGCCAGCGAGCTCGACGTTTCTTGCAATAGTTTTACTTTCTTCGACTTACAACACCCCTCAATACAATGCAAGAAGTCCCAGACAAACTCAATTTGCCTTATACAATACCACATATGTGCGCAATGCCAATAACATGTATGAACATGGATTGGATTGTGAAGGTGTGTAGAAACGCCCGAGGCGATGCACTTTATATCAAACACAGCAGCTCATGGACAAGGGGCCGAAGGAAAAATGCCCAGAGGACCACCCCAAACAACCACAAGTGCAAACTACACCATACAGTGCCAAGAGGCCATATCTTTAGCAGATGCTGAGCTGTTGCAACACAACTAAATACCATCGATATTAATTTAATGGCTTTTGCATAATTCCAAACAAGTCGAGGCGAGGCCACTGGGATCGCATACCGACACAATCATTTAAAAGAAACGTTTAGTACTTTTTGTTGACTCAAGTGGTAAACAAACTTCGATTTAAGCTTATTTTACTTAGTAGGGGTGGTGTCTACGCTCCCTGCATTTGGAGGATGTAACAGTATATATTATTAATCTTTGAAAAAGTATTTTATTGTTAGTTTTCTTTTGTTACTTACTAGGGGTGGTGTCTACGCTCCCTGCATTTGGAGGATGTAACAGTATATATTATTAATCTTTGAAAAAGTATTTTATTGTTCGTTTTCTTTTGATGAAAGCTCCGAATGCACCAGAAGTTTGTCCTCCTGTGGCTGCTGGGGGAGTGGAGGGGAGGGAAGCAGGTAGAGAAGGGTTTTTGATTGTAAAGGGTGAATTGGTTCCCTTGGAAAGCAAGGCGAGGGAGGGGCCGGGGCAGAGGAGTGCGCGGGGCTCTGCAGCCAAGACTTGCTTTGTGGCTAAGTGTTCATAATGCGCAGAGAAAATGATAGGTTCGCACAAGCAGATTTCAGGCTCGGCCTCGGTGGCGGCCGAGATAAACGGAACCTTTAATGCAAACACTACAGCGCCAGGCTCCCCCCGCTACCGTAACAGCAAAAGAGCTCTGAGAAAAGAAGGCACATGTTTTGGTTTTAAAGGATTTAGATGAAACGAGGGAAGCGGCATGCTAGAGGACTCAATTAGGGGTAGCAGTGCCTACCCCATGTATTTTTAAAAAAAATTTGGGGGCCTTGACCTGAGAAATTGTTTGAGGGGTTATATATATATAAGAGAACAATCCCACTGTGCATTACCTCCCTGACCGGATCAGCCCGCTGCCGGGGGCGGAGTCTGCTGAGTGGCGTCTGCCGTATCTCTTTTGCAATGAAGGCGCTGCTGCTGCTCTGTGTGCTCCTCGGCCTGTCCCTGGGCGTCCAGGCACTGGCGGTGACCACTGTAAGTTCGCTGTTCTTTGCAACGCCACAACTGTACTGCATTTAGCATCTAAATAGCGCTTCATAACTTGCATTCTAAAACTGCTGTTAACTTGTTTTTGGGCCGCTGGTGTAGTGCTATGTGTAACGCTGAAAGTTTCTGGGCTCTTGTTGAGGATTACTACTCTAGAAACATGACAGCGCTGTATAAATCACAAACCTAGGCAATGTACATTCGCGTTCTGGAGGGGAGCGGTGCGTACTTCAGTCCATGTCGATCGGTTTTATTCTTGCACGAATTACAAACATGTCTAACATAAATTCTTAAAACATTTGCTTCCTCCGGCCAGGGGGCATAGGAATGGGGATTAGTTACATGGTCGCGTGGATGGCATCACAGTCATGCGTTACACATGTAATATTGTACACGATTACAAAAGTATGGAGCATGATAACGATTTAGTGAGATACACTTAGCTGTAGTATTACTTTATTATTTTGCAGTTTTTACACTTGTTAACAATGTCTGAGCATAGGTTGCACCTCATTAATGCAAGCTCCGCTTTTAAAATAAAGTAATAAAGAATAGAAAGGTAACCAATAAACCTTTTCCTCGCCCCCAGGTGCCCCTGCCCCTGGCTGTGCTTGCTTCCCTGCCCCCTGGCTGTGCTTGCTTCCCTGCCCCCTGGCTGTGCTTGCTCTCCTGGGTGTGTGTGTGTGTGGCTCTGGGTGGGTGTGTGTGGCTCTGGGTGGGTGTGTGTGGTTCTGGGTGAGTGTCTCTGGGTGTGTGTGCGTGGCTCTGGGTGTGTGTGAGTGTGGGTCTGGGTGTGTGTGTGTGTGTGGCTCTGTGTGTGTGGCTCTGGGTGTGTGTGTGTGTGGCTCTGGGTGTGTGTGTGTGGCTCTGGGTGTGTGTGTGTGTGTGGCTCTGGGTGTGTGTGTGTGTGGCTCTGGGTGTGTGTGTGTTTGGCTCTGGGTGTGTGTGTGTGGCTCTGGGTGGGTGTGTGTGGCTCTGGGTGGGTGGGTGTGGCTCTGGGTGGGTGGGTGTGGCTCTGGGTGTGTATGCCTCGGTGTGTGTGTGGGTGTGTATGGCTCGGTGTATGTGTGTGTGGCTCTGGGTGTGTGTGTGTGTGTGTGTGGCTCTGGGTGTGTGTGTGTGTGGCTCTGGGTGTGTGTGTGTGTGTGGCTCTGGGTGTGTGTGTGTGGCTCTGGGTGTGTGTGTGGCTCTGGGTGTGTGTGTGGCTCTGGGTATGTGTGTGTGGCTCTGGGTGTGTGTATGTGTGTGGCTCTTGGTGTGGGTGGGTGTGTTTGTGGCTCTGGGTGTGTGTGTGGCTCTGGGTGTGTGTGGCTCTGGGTGTGTGTGTGTGGCTGGCTATGGGTGTGTGTGTGTGGCTCTGGGTGTGTGTGTGTGGTAGTAATTGCTGTCTGCTGAGCTCGTCCGTAGGGTACAATAGGTCTCTGGGTATGTGTGTGTGGCTCTGGGTGTGTGTATGTGTGTGGCTCTTGGTGTGGGTGTGTTTGTGGCTCTGGGTGTGTGTGTGGCTCTGGGTGTGTGTGGCTCTGGGTGAGTGTGTGTGGCTGGCTCTGGGTGTGTGTGTGTGTGGCAGGCTCTGGGTGTGTTTGTGTGGCTCTGGGTGTGTGTGTGTGGTAGTAATTGCTGTCTGCTGAGCTCGTCCGTAGGGTACAATAGGTCTCACATTTGCGAGAGATTAAGCTAATGGCAATGTAAATGACAATGCCATTTATTTATCTGTTTTCAAAACCAACACAAATACAAATTTTGTCATTTACAATGCCTATAGCTCAAACTTTTCCAAAGGCGAAACCATTGCATTGTAAATGCTTGCTTCAAATCTCCCCGCCCCAGTTTCACACAAATGAGCCTCAACGCATCTCCAATCGCCCCTTTGCATTCTACTTGCGCTTACACGTGTTAGAGTGAATGTCGTTAAAGTGTCCACTATTGCATTATTGTTGAGCTGTTTATCTATTGAAACTTGCAGGTTGATTTTTTTTAAACATGTAATCACACGACAACATTTTAATTTATGATAAATATTACATAATATATGCGTGAGTATGCACTAGACCGCCTTTGCGGTTGACTTTTTTTGCTCATTTATTTGTCGAACGTACGACCCATTACACAAATAACTTATTTGTGTTTAATCCATACACATTTAATCAGACCATAATAAACACGAGTTTTGTTGAAGAGCGGCCTTTATTATTCTTTTTTTGTGTATTTATTTACTCGAAAAAAGTATGTGCTTGTGTTAAGTTTTACTTCTTAGTGGAAAATGTAGGTACTTGTAAAATAACAAAAGGGGCGTCCTTTTCTCTTGCCTCGTTTCCCCACCTCACGGTAATCCCGCTAGCCACATCAGGAAATAGAGTGCCCGTGACACCAGGTAAAGGACGTGCCAGTAACCTCACCAGGCACCCCAGGTAAGCGGCGTGCCTGTAACCCACCACATGTAAACAACTTTCCAGTACCTGCACATTGCACGTCAATAAATGACGTGCCGGTAACACCGAAACCCACCACATGCGAAGAACTTCCCGGTAACCCCACCTGGCACGCCAGTAAACTATGTACTGGTAACACCACCAGGCACTCCAGGTAAACGACTGCAAGTAACACCACCAGGCACATCAGTAAAGGTAGATCCGTTAACCTCACCATAGGTAAAAACGTCCCAGTAACCTCACACCAGGTAAACGTCATGCTGGTAACACCACCAGGCACCAATGGTGAACGACTGCCTGGTAATGGGCCAGTTACCGCACCCTAACTAAATGACGTGCCAGTAACCTCACCGTCGCTGCCGGTAACCTCACCTTAGGTAAATGACTTGCCTGTAGCCCACCACATGTAAACAAGATGCCGCCAATCCCACCCTGCAAATCAGTAAACGAAGTACCACACCAGGTAAAAGTGTGGGGTACACAGGATGACGCTTCCCCCCAGAGGTGGGAAGGGACCAGCCTGAGAGAGCAGATGGTGGGAACCCGTCCCTCAAACACCTCGGTGCCGCTCACACCCCAGGTGGCATCTGTGCATTCTGTGAAAGGCAAACTCACGCCACATAAAGCGCGTGTTTATGGCGTTTGCTGACCGTGGCATTTCAATTACATCGTTTTGGAAACAGTTGCCGTGGCGAGGGCACCTCTGTCACTTCTAGAAAGCCACACGGAGCCGTAAAACATGGGAGGGCAGCTTATCTTTAATGGGGCCACCAACTTCAGTCCTTTACCCCCACGCCTGCCTCTTTAAACAAGCATGAAATCTATACCGGAGAGATTAATGTCTGCAAATGCACTTTTCAAATGTAAACACTCAATCGATTATCCACCCACCCTTAGGCACATGCACCTTGGGACAAGAATAATGCGAGGCCCTGGGACCTACAAACGCCAGAAATTCTGTGGGGCTTACGAGCAGACATAAGGGTCTATATGGCCGAAAATGAGGGGTCGGTGCAGTCCGGAGTTACCCTGTGGGAGGCTATGAAACCAGTGTTGAGGGACCGCATCCAGAGCAGATTGGGGGAGGTCAAGCGGAAACGTTCCCAGGAGATAGCGAACGAGGAGGTAAACATCCTGACTCTAGAAGCAGCATATCACAGACAGAAGGGGGAGACGTGCCTTAGGAGGCTGCTAGATACTCAGAGACACTACAGGGAGCTAGTCAAGGACGAGGCGCGCGCTCAGGCACTGGCAACACTCCGCCGGCTATATGATGTAGGTAACAAATGCGGGAAACTTTTAGCCTGGTTGAGCAGGAGGGAGCGAGTGGCCTGGTGGGTGGACCAGATCGAGTTAACAGGGAACAGGCGGGTGTCCTCGGACGTGGCCATAGCGGATGCTTTTGCGACCTACTATGAGGACTTCTATAGGGCCAGAGATCTAGGGGACTGCGAGGAAGCACAGCGATACTTATGCGACATGGAGGTGCCAACCTTGTCTGCTGAAGCCGGCGCTGCCCTCGAGGCTGACTTGACGCTCGAGGAAATAGCGGAAGCTGTAGCAGCGCTGAAACCGGGGAAAACTCCGGGACCCAACGGTTTCCCGGCGGAATTTTTCAAACGAACGACGGATTTGTTGCAACGACATTTGAAGGCCCTATTCACAGACTCGTACCAAGCAGGGAGCCTCCCACCAGATTTAGCCTTAGCCACAATTGTCCCGATACACAAAGAGGGTAAGCCAAAGGATGACTGTTCCTCTTACCGCCCAATTTCCCTCCTGAACATAGAAACAAAAATTCTAGCCACTATCCTAGCGAGGCGACTGAGACAGGTCATCACAGAGCTGGTACAGGCCGGACAGGGCTACTAAACTCAATCTACACCGCACTCACAATTGGCTTCAGGAAGTCCGTGGGAAGAGTGAACCCCACTGGTTCCTCTCCCTGGATGCGGAGAAAGCGTTTGACGCAGTCCACTGGCCTTTCCTAATGGAGACGCTCCGACGGTTTGGATTTGGACCCAAATACTTGCAATGGGTTCGGCTCCTATACTCAGACCCGAGAGCACGAGTACGGATCAATGGGAGACTGTCCCGCGAGTTTCCGATTGGAAGGGGGACCCGTCAGGGATGCCCACTGTCCCCTCTCTTATTTACCCTCACAATTGAAATCCTAGCGATACGAATCCAACACAATCAAGACATTAAAGGCTTTACTTGGGGGGGACCAGACGCGACGCAGGAAAAGATATCACTATATGCCGATGACGTATTATTGTTCGTGACGGACCCAGATAGGACAGTACCGGCACTGTTCAGGGAGCTAGGTGACTTTGGGGCGATGGCAGGACACACGATAAATTGGCACAAATCGGTCCTCTATGATCCACAAGGCAATGAGAGGGGGGAGTGTCTGCCAGAGTTCCTTATACATACTAAAGAAGGCTTTCAGTACTTGGGGGTCTTCATTACCCTAGATAGGGAATGCTCCTTCACTGACAATGTACACCGAATAATGGTGGGTGCGAAGGCAGAGATGGACAGATGGAGACAGCTCCCGCTCACCATACTGGGTCGCGCCGCCCTATATAAAATGGTCCTACTGCCTAAGTTCCTTTATGCGCTCCAGAATGAATATTATCCCCTACCGAGTACGACCATGAACAGAATACATGCTGATCTCCGCACCTTCCTGTGGCAGGGGAAACAGCCTAGAGTGGCTCTCTCAACGTTGCAGCGACACCAGTATAGTGGGGGGATTTCGCTTCCTAACCTAGAGGCCTACTACTGGGCAGAACACCTTGCCCCAATCAATGAATGGATACATGCAGCAGCCGATCACCCTACATATGCACTAGAGAGATCTAAGTGGTCGAACACGACGATACTACACTTCCTCTATGGAGGGAAAGGGGGTCAGCAGCTCCTCCCTGCCACCAGAATTACGTTGTCGGCGTGGCGCAGAGCAACAATAAGAATGGGATGGGACAAAATGCCCACCCGCCAGACGCCACTATGGTGTTGCCGATGGCTAGGGGAGCTCAACAAGTTGAAAGGCTTCAGAAGATGGGATGACATTGGCATCTCCACTGTGGGAGACGTGATAGCAAGGGGGGAATTGAAAACTTTTCAGGCACTCAAAGATGAATTTGGCCTACTTAACACCCAATACTACAAATACGTTCAACTACAACATGCATGGAGGGCGCAAAACATGACACTTACAGACATACCAGAATATGCACCACTGGAGGGCAGATTGCTACAGGAGCAGATGCAGGGGGGGGCGGTGTCACTAACATACAGGACCCTGACTAATAATATGCTGGGCGACTTACAGGCCCTACGGGATAAATGGGAAGTAGACGTGGGCACCATGGAGGACCTGGATTGGGAACTCGTTCTCATGCACCCTCGTGAGGTGGCGATAAAGTCGAGACTCCGTCTCATACAATTTAAGGTGCTCCATCGAGCTTATTTTGACAGGGTGAGGCTCTTTAGAATGGGTGGGATTGCCGACACTGCATGCCTTAGATGCCACCTCTGCACGGGCGATTTCTTCCATATAATCTGGGGATGTGCAGTTATTCAGGAATACTGGGAAGCTGTGTTCATGGAACTAGGCGAGGTACTGGAGGTGGATATCCCGCGGGATCCTAAACTGGCGCTCCTGGGCATGACCACAGAAGTAGATCTCACCCGCCCCTTGCTAATCTTTTTGTTGCTGGCTTTGGTGGTGGCAAAGAGGGACATAGCACGACTCTGGGGGGGCGCCTGGAAAACCAGATCTGGAGGAGTGGAGAAGAGGGCTAGATCTGTATATGCTCAAAAAACAACAAGGGCTAGATCAGTATATGGCGGCGGAGAGGGTGACCTATAAAGCCAGAGGATGCCCCAAAAAATTCCGAAAGATATGGGCTAAATGGAGACACTACCATGGACTAGAATAAGTCAATAAGGACTAAACGTATGTAGTCAATGAGACACTAGACGGGGTACTAGGAAGGGTGGACCTAAATGTACAAGGTATCTGTGCTGTGGGTGCCCTGCTCAAGGACGCTGGATGGTCCGGCTGTAACACAGCAGATGGGAGGGTGAGACGACAGCGAGGGGGGAGGGAGGCCAGGGTTGGTGGAATGCTGCTTAGGGCTGTTTTTTTTCTTGTTTTTCTGGGTTTGTGTGTTTTATTTATGTTGTTGAACGAAAGCCAATAAGTTCAATATGAAGGGTACGATATTCCATAACAACAGAAAAGTTGCATGTACGGCGACGAGAGCGGAATGTTGACGCTCTACCGTGTGAACCTTATTTGTGTATATGATCCTTCTGATGCAACAATAAAAAGAACTTATAAAAAAAAAAAAAAAAAAAGAATAATGCGAGGCCCAGCCCATTCTGGGATTAGGTGCACTCGGCATTTGAATCTGGACAAAGTACTACCTCCCTCACTCACATGACACTGCTCCTGTCTGCAGACACCAGTGTTACAGGATACTTTCCTGCCTAACCTTTAAACTCTTTGAGCATCCAGCTAGGGGGTTTTTTCTAGCAAGAATTTAGATTCAGTCAATACACTCACCTCTTTTTCTCCCGAACATCCATGCCGAATAATTAGTTCGTTAAGTTTGTTTGGTTTAGCTGGAAATCCCTCTGAGTTAACAAAAGTTTGTGCACATATTTGTATCACCAATATTAAGGGCATGCACAGTTTTAACTTGCGTGCAATTCTAGAGAGGTCCGGAAACATTTACCTTTGTAATGAAAGAAGCTTCATAACGGAGGACAGCGAGGGCGCATTCCAGCGGAGCAGCCGTGAAATGGATCCAAAAAAAAAAAAAAAAAAGAAGCTCGCGAGTGGTGCGCGCGAACCACTGCGAGCATAGGTCTTCAATTATCGTGGCAGTGTCTGGCCACGATAATTGAAGACATATGGGCTTTGGTGTACATAACAGACACCAATAGGCCATAGGCGGAGCTACGCGACCGCCTATGGCCTATGTAGCTCCGCCTATGGCCTATTGCGTGTTCTGTTAAA
The DNA here is from genome assembly GCF_964263255.1 of Lissotriton vulgaris. Classification (NCBI taxonomy): domain Eukaryota; kingdom Metazoa; phylum Chordata; class Amphibia; order Caudata; family Salamandridae; genus Lissotriton; species Lissotriton vulgaris. The sequence continues at coordinate 473,537,805 of NC_141689.1, forward strand.
AAACAGCACGCATGCAAAGCCCAATCAACATGGACCTAAGAAATAACACGCACAAGCCTTGTGGAATTTCCAGGTCCATTTCTGAAACCCTACCAAAAGGGCTTTTCACTACGCTTCGCTTGGGAGCCCTAAAAAATGGCAATAGCAGATTTCAATAAACTGACTCGTGACAATGCACTAGGTGGTTCAAGCAGCTCAATGGCAATAATCAAACCGCCAATTGCTAGCACAGCATGGCCCCATGACGACGGGTATTAAATGTTTGACCTGGAATGTTCGGGGCCTAAATGAAATAAAATGAAATATCGTATTTGATAAAGCGCACAGCTACTCAAGCTAGAGTGCCTAGACAGCGGAGGGAGAAGAGTGGAGGAGCCAATTATTGATTAAAAAGCGACGATTTTGATGGGGCATGGCTAGCAGGCGAAAGAAATGGCCGCTGCCTGAAGAGGCTCCGTCTTCCAGATAAGTTCACTCGAGATCCACACACTGATGCGCTGACATGAACTTCCATAAAGTAATGGGCCAGAAACCGCAATCAGCAGAGAATCAGATGCGCTAATCAGAAAGCTAGTCTGCAGTCCATCGGTGCCAGAACTTCGCTGTGAAGAGGTGAGGCCCAAGCTTCACGACGGGACCGGGGACTAAATTTCCCTCCAACCCGACCGCGACGTGACAAGTGATTTCTGGAGGTGGTAATCGGAACGGGCGGCACAGTCGATGGCAGGCGTCCTGTCTTGATTCACCGCCGTAAAACAGCCCAAATTGCTGCAGGGGAAGGCGTGGGAGCTAGAGCAGGTGAAATACTGAAGACCGGGGAGGCGGACAAAAGAGTGGCTGCAGTTGAGTAAGGGATTCGGCGCCAAAATCAAGATTAAAGTGGCGATACCTCCTCCCCGCACGGAGTACTTGTAACGAGAAACCAGACTGACGTGAGCCCCGTCAGCGCAGCTTCTGTACGGCTGAATCGAGGCCACCCAGGTACACACCACGCAGTGGGGGCTGAATACATACTGCAAGAAGACACCGACTACAAAGTGAACAATGCCGCTGAAGAGGAAATTGCAGAGATCCTATCCACACCTTGATCCAGCCAAAGGCAAAGGTAGTCTTTGCCAGCACCCGGACCCACGAGACTTGAAAATATTCGCCGCTTACACAGGGTTGACTTAATGAGCGCCTACAGTGAGCTGCACAGAGGCACATTACACAAACAGAAATCCTTTGCCACAAAGCGCTCATTAATAGACTGCGTGTGCGAACGCGATTTACTTGATCAAAGGGGGCAATCAGCGAAGCCACAGGCTCTCTATACAACGCTACCTAGACACGCAATACAGTCAGATTTCACAAAATCAGACCGCATCTACAGAGTTACCAGCTGGATACTGCTACAGCGCGACCTCACCAATGTAACAGCAAGATACACAGATTCCGCCCCCCCCCCCACCAGACCACTCGCCCCATAAATGATGCTCCTGTGCCACAATTGACCTAGGGTGAGAAACCAGACAGGCAGCGTGTGTCTATACGACACACAGGCAGGTGGCAGTGAGTACCACCCCAGTCACAGTTGCTCCAAGTAAAGAACACTGAGGCATGCAACAATGGGAGGCAGGGCCAACAGGGTACGCAGCACGCAAAACTGGAGAAATACGCATATACTAAAGTCCAATATGAATCCACAGATGAAGATCCGACTCAAACTATGAGCCATACAACAGTAGACAAAGCAGACATCACGTTTCAAGACATCATGACTACCCTAAATAACACACATACCTCCTTAGATTCAAGCATAGGTACAATCTCAGTTGAACTTTTACTAATCGGGGCTGATTTCCAGAAATTGCCCACTAGAGTGGGAGAAGTCGAAACAACTACAGTGGAGAAGTGTAGCTCAAATGGTTAGAGCGGCATACCTTGATGCAGAGCTCAGGCCCGGGACCAGAGTTCGATTCCTGCCTCAGCGGGTCTCGGGCTCATAAATTCCTCTGACCTGATATTCTCGCCTCAGTGCCTATTCTAATCATGGGCCCCACGCTGCAACTCTGGGCAATAGCTTGCTTAATCTCCACAACGGCCCACAACAGAGCTGGGGATGCCTGGTTTCACCATGGGGGTGTCCAGGAGTGGACACTTCACAAGGAAAGCCAGGAAGGGTTCCTCAGCGGTATGAGTACAAGCGCCGGGAGACCCTTGTTGGGTAGCTGTGCGCTATACAAGTACAAAAACATTTGCATTTACATTTACATCCACCCTCGCCTGCGACACTTCCGCTCTGAAAAAAACAAATAAGTCAGCTCGAAGCTAACAAGATGATGGCCGCTAAGCTTGACGATCAAGAAGAACCATCGAGACGTAACAATAAAAGACATCTGGCGTCCCGGAGCAATCCGGAGAAATAGCTCTCGACCTACTAGTTGAAGACCTGACTAAGAATCAACTGAACTCTCAAATTACTTCGCCGTAGAACAAGCTCATCATGTCCCAGGAGGGAGACACAAACCGGGAGCCCTCCCCCCCCCCCCCCCTTACCCCCCTACCCCCCCCCCCCCTTCCTCCAGGCCCATACAAGCTTGAAACTTCAATTTTAGGGAACCGGATGTGATACTGCAGACTGCCTGTGTTGCTCGTCCAATATGCTTTGAACACAGCACTGTCACAATCTTCTCGGATTACATAGCAGCAGTGACGAAGTGTTGCGTTCTAATCTAGGACCCTGATCGATACTGTGACCTTATGCCCCTATTCGGCTATAAATCCATTTATTCCCTATATTGGCATAACCGTTCAAGTGCAATATTCAGAAACTCGTCTCTGGCCTCACACGAACAGAGCCACATTCCAGAATAGCTTTCTCTGCCACTTCCTTTGCAACCAATTAGTGCAATGACATAGCAGAAGTTACTATCTGAGATTCCTAGATTAACACTCCGAGTTCTTCAACAAGATAAAAACTCAGCAACCTGGAAATCCCCGCTTGCTGTGTTTTGATTAGTAATAGACCTCTAATGAGCACTGATAGACGATCACTTCCTAGTGACATCTTTATTGACGTCTTATGTCCAAAAACTTACGTCAAACAAGGCACCTTTCAGGTATAAATATTACCAATGTTGCCTTAAGCAAACGCTGTCTCGTTGCTGTTGGTGAAGCTGATGCTGCCAGCTATCTCGCTGCTGCTGAAGAAGCCGTCATGCTGATGATACCATAGCTGCTATCGCTACTGCTATCGCTGCTAACTAGCGAACGATGGTGTGGTGAACTTAGGAGCTGAACAGCCGTCCCCTGCAAGAGCCCAGCAGATGCAAGCTGCCCGCAGACGCTGCCCCTCCTCCTCCTCCTCCTCGACGCGCTGAGAAGAGACGCTGCCTTTCTCCTGCAGAGAAATCCAGCTCCGGCGTTTCTAGTCTACCCTTGCGGGTGACTGGGATATCGAGCCCTGAAGTAGATACCAGACGTCCATCATTCTAATCCAGAGGTATGGTGTTGACTAAACCCTTAGAGAGAATTCTTGAAGCAAACCTTGGCAAAACCAACTTAAACTAAAGCTACTTACTTACTCCCCTCCCAAGTATTAGGCTTAGGTCAGGTACACTGGGGTAGGCGTAGTTAGAAGCACCAGTTGAGTATTTTAGCCTAATGTATATATGAATGTATATATGTTTTATTCCTTTTAAACCATTGTATGGCTAAGAAACCATATCAATGCTTTTACAGTATTATTTCGCAATACTTAACTAACTGTACGTACTTTTTATAATAACAAGTCTTGCAATTGTGGCAATTCATTTCTCTTGTATGAGAAGAAAGACTGTTCAATAAATGTTACCCTTTATTGACAACGCCCGTCTCTCTATTCTCAACATATTGTGAAAGTAAACTGCACCAACCTGACTGAGTAAAATAACTGTCTATTGTTTCACACGACCCTAGAGATTGACTCTTGATCTGAGGAGCAAAGTTGTCATGTTGCACGGTTGTTGGAAAACTGAATCCCTTCTTGGCTGTGCCAGGGAAGCTGATCACTTCCTATTTCAGTCAAGAAAGTTTCCAGTGACCTCTGAGCTAGTTGGTAACAAACCCAATTAAGTTTAGCATAGTCAGTGGAGGCCTGGAAGATCTGCACTTCTACGTCGATACTACTGTTTATGTTATTCCAATGCGCAGGGCCTATTGGGAAAATAGGAACTACACTACATGGCCCCCAACGTTTGGTAAGGCGATAAACTAACGCAAGACGTTAGAGTAACTCAGTCGAGCATATTTCACACAGACCCCTTTCTCCCGTAAATACTCCAATAGACGTCTGGAGTGGGTGAAAGGTTAAAATCCGCCCGACCTTAGTAGGAAGAGATTCCTATGTAAAGCTCTGGTTTATTCAACGTTGAAGGATACAGTGTTCCAAAATATTGTGCACCTAATCTTTGTCTCCTTGGAGACCTACTCTGCAAAAACTTTTCTGACAATAAGATGTCAGACTTAGAAAACGGAACCACTGGGGGCGCAGCAGATGCGACTCAGCAGGGTCCCGACATTACTACTGACCCGGATGCTATCGACATCCCGGTACATTTAAGAAAATCTATAACGTTAAAACTTATAGAAAACGGACTGACACCACAAGGTGGTACAGTGATTTTCGTGATAGAGGCACACGAATATCGGCAGACAGAGGTATTCTATTCATGGATAAACTTTCCAGCCGCAAACGCTAGAACAAAAGAGTTTCACTATTACAAAATAGAGAAACCTCCAGATGAGTACGCTCCTTTCGAGGAGACTGAAATCGCACTAAAATTCCAAGAGCACCTGCTCTGGTTTAATGGCGCCCTAAAACATAATGATCATATTACCAGGCTCGGTCCACTAGGTAGACCAGGAGCAACGTGGCCGGTTCTAGCCAGCTACACACCACATCCGGACATTGCAAAAATGTCTAGAGAAGAGCTGTTAGTACAGCTAAAAACACTTTTAAAAATACATAGGCAATTAGTCCCTATATGTAATGCAGACTGCAACAGTCCAGCCAGCTGTTAATGTACCACAGCTGACCCCTCATCAGGGGAACACTAATAAAATTACACCACAGAACATACAGTCATGTCTTGGTAAAACACCCATAAAACGGGAACAAATTCCTTTCTGGTTAGCACAGAAAATCACTCAAATAGAGGCAGTATTTGCGGATACTACCCCTATTGAGAAACACAGAATCTTGACCATCTGCCTTCCTATGGGAATCGCACCACACATAGAGGACGGCGACACTTGGGGTACAGTCTTTGCTTCCATTTACACAAAAACACACGGTGTTCCGTCTATGGCGGTAATACCAGAAGTGCTAAAACAGATTCAAAATGAATACGGTCCAGAGCCCGCTTTAACTCTTGGTATGAAATTACTGAAAGACTTCAAGCAGGTCTCGGCTATATTATTAGCCAACATAAAGGGAGAAGCAGCATCTGTGGCGATCCGCCAGAAGTTGAAGGAAACAGATATAACAGATCAGCCAGTTGAGCTTGCCAGAATCATAGAGAAATGCTATGAAGAATTAGGTAGAGACAGCTTGGGTGGAAAACCGGTAAAGCCCCAACTGCTCGAAAATCCTGAAAAATTATTTATTAAAAATAATTTAAACACTCCTAAAAAGAGCTGGGATGGAAATAAACAATCCACTCCCAAGGAAAAAGTTTTCCAGTCCAGAGGAAGGTCTCCTCGACGGAGGAAAAGAACTCCGACTCGAGAACACCAGTCTCCCCAGAGGGAGCCCTCTGAGAAAAGATATAACCTTAGAAATAGGGATAATTTGAAAAAACCTGATAGATATCAAAGTATTGATACACGTCCCTCTCGATCTTTTTCGCAGAAATCGGAAAGAAGAGGACGGTCAGACCCAGGAGAGCACGCCAAGTCCAAAGACAAGGAACCTGCTCAGAGTAAAAAATCTCAATTTCCAAAAAAGAAGGTAGCCAGTATTAGAGTAATCAACCATGCCGAGAATACTGAGGACACAGTTGAAAAACGGGGAGTGGGCACAGACAATGTTAGACAGTGCAGCAGAAATCAGTATAGCCCGCAAGATCTTGATGAGTCATCTGGAGACAGTGGACACGAATGAATTCATTCAGGTTGAAACTGCCGACACCAGACTTAGCGAGCCCCATAAAATATACGAAATAACATTGCGTATAGAGGGTGATAAGACTAGGAAAATAAAGGGTGTATTTTGGGACAAACTCTCAAAAGGCTATGATATTCTGTTAGCTGAAAAAGATTGTCCCCCAGAGTTTGTCAGGGAGTGCCCTCGTGGCGAAGAAATGATTATGCCTGCCTTCTCGAATCACATTCCGATTCACAAAAAATATACATATGCAAGGAAATGGGCAGTAGCCCAGGCACCGGCATTATATAAAAATCATGTAGGATGGGATGAGGACTCCCCTCCTCACAAAATCCAGTTAAAAAGTGAACCAACTGCCCAACGGCAGTATCCCATTATGCAAGAAGCTAAAAAACAAGTCAGGGAGATTTTAGATCAACTTGAGTACCAGGGGGTGATTGAAACATGCACCTCTCAAATGAACAAACCTTTGTTTCCTGTCTCTAAACCAGACAATTCATATCGTCTAGTTTTGGATTACAGACACCTTAATGCATGTTGCAAAACATTTGCAGTACAAAACTCGCATAGTGCAGCCCTAATGAATAACATAGTTAGGAAAAAATATAAAACAACATTAGACATATCTAATGGTTTCTTTTGTCAAAACATTGCACCAGAAAGCAGACATTTGACCGCTTTCTCAGCATTTGGGTCGCAGAAAAATTTCTGGCGACTCCCACAGGGGTTCAAGAACAGCCCAGGACTATTCTCAGCTAGGGTAACAGAGTTACTACAAATATATGATGATGAGGCATTATCTTACGTAGATGATATCTATCTCACAGATGACGAGTTGGATACTCACTTGAAAAGAGTGAACACCATTATACTTGGGTTCGCAGCAGAGGGTTACAAATTCAACTTTAAAAAGTCTTGAATTGCCCATCTGACAGTACTATTCTTAGGATACGAATTATCAAGTGAAGGAAAAAGCCTAGCGGACAACTTCTTAGAGAAGTGCACTGTACTCCAAGCTCCAAAAACGCTGAAGAATTTACAATCCATACTAGGTTTTCTGAATTTCGGAAGAACATACATTCTAAATTACGCAGAGAGGGTTAAACCTCTCTACGAACTAATTAAACCTGATTTTAAACAAATCACCTGGACTCAAAAACACACAGAAATTTTGAGATCACTGCAAACAGACATGTTAGCTAAAACTAAATTAGATACACGTGACAACACACGCGATCTTGTAATCCGAGTCATCCCAGGAGGATGCGGATTCACGTACCTGACCTCTAATGAGGGAGAAAAGGTACCAATTTCAATTAAATCTCACTTGTACACACAAGTGGAAAAAACATTCAGTCACACAGAAAGAACTGTGAGAACAGTGCAAATTGCATTAGCAAATGAAAGAGAACTAGCACACGGCAAACGGATTAACATCCTCACAGCGGAATCCGCCTTCGAGGCGCTATTCAGCCCAGTAAACCTGCCTACAGTGTCACTGGATCCGAAATGGATACAGTATGTAGATTCTCTAGGAGCGGAAGAAGTGAAATACTATTTCGCCCCGCAATTCGAAGAACTGAATGATTTAGAATATGAAGAAGAATATCCTCTGCCAATTGAACTTCTGCCTCGCCCACAATACGCCTGTATAATCTATACAGATAGATTTGTACAGCATTTCAACGTAGAGAGCAAATCCTACGATGCAGCCTGTGCGATTGTTAAAGGCCGTTGGCTGTGCGGTAAATTCAGACCGAAAGTAACAAAAACTGAATCAGTAAGAAACTGTTCGGCTCAGAGAGCCGAAATCAGATGTTTAAAGATGGCGCTTGAAAATGCAGAACGTGAATTCCCCACACTTATCGTGTGCGATTCTCATTTTTGCGTCAACTCTTACAATAATAAAATGCAGAGCTGGATTGAAAACGATTACAAAGATGACACAGGTGCCACAATAAAGCATAAAATGCTCTGGAAACAGGTAGCTCTTTTACAGAAAGAACTACAAAAGACTCACGTGATACACGCACAGAGTCTTCAACGTGATGGCGTTCACGTTGCAGGGAATTCATTGGCTAATACAGCCACAGCGGAAGCAACTAAACCGGCTTCCGTAGCCACAAAAAAGCGTGAAAACTGCAACAGGGATCGCAGTAGTGAACCATACTACCGGCTACCAATCAGAAACAGCGTAACGCTGTCTACACCCCATCCTGCGTCCTATTAATCATTAAGGCTAAACACACTTAAAAAATGTGGCCTCCAGCGCTCGGCTGACGCTAGAAAGGTTATAAAAGATCTGCGAGTCTTTATCGGCACATACGCAATAATCACGTTCCATTCTGACCAGGATCCTGCTTTCAGCTCTCGAGCTTATAGGGAGGCCATGGCCAGCATGGGAATTGGGTTGCGGTATTCTTGTCCGTCGCAACCCGAAGGGAATAGTGTGGTAGAAAGAAAAAACCGGGACATAAAGCGATCTATAACAGCGAAGGTATTAGGTTCAGGCGCTGGGTGGGTCAAACATTTAATAAGTGTCCAGACCAGTCTTAACAATTTGCCAAGAAAATCTCTAAAAGGTTTCAGCCCATACAAACCTTTGTTCAGAATTAGAATGAGAATTCAGGACTTAGATAGTCAGGTATCAGTGGTACAAGATAAGAAAACAGACTTTGACATCAAAGATCGTTTGGCTGTTTTACAGGAACTGAATGAAACAAGAAAATCCTTAAGCAACATAAAGTTAAAGCAACAGCCAGATACCACTGACGAGGCACCACAAGCAACAGCCCCAGCAAGGCCTGTCTGGATTCCGAAGATTGGGGATCTAGTCAGAGAAAAAATCGCGGTAAAGAAGGAATTTGGGCCTTCTTACAGAAAAGCAGTAGCTGTCTTGGCAGTCAGTGGAACAAGATCAGTAGTACTACCGCCCCTTGCTGGTAAAGAGGAGAACAGAGTTGTATCTATAGACCTGGTAAAACCACAAGCATGTGGCCTATAAACAACAGTAGGCCCAGTGGACTCCCAAGAAACAACAGAATACCCAAACTCGCAACAATCCAAGAGGTTCAAACTGAAAGACTAATCACATTCGATCAGCCTGCAGTGCACAGAGAAGGACTATGCAATAATGCCATGGAACTCGTGCCTCTTGAGACACAGATTGAAACAGTTCGTCAAGAAACACCAGTCTACAATAATGTGGCATCAGAAAGTGCTACCGAAAGACAGATTGAAAGAACAATCCCAACAATTGACAGAACTGCCTCTGGTTATTTCATAGACTTCGACAACTTTTCCGAGGATCAAAGTAACCCCGAAGTGATGCCAGAAATAAAAAAGACTTTTAAAGAAAAAGCAACAGAACTCTTTCATCAACTAAAGGAAATCTACCTTATTTCCCCTTGGTTAGAGTTCTGGTTCGGTCTAGGTGTATTTTTCCTCCTGCTTTGGCTCATCATGGTACTTTGTTTGGAAAAATTCATTGAGGGAAAATATAGTACAATGGACACAGCAAGTCAGAACATCAACCTAGTCCTGAAACCACACAGATCATCCCACGTGAAGAAAAGAGAACTGTCAACAGTAAATGTCACAGCCATTCCAATACCCGGTGGGGTAGTATGGGAGAAAACTGACTATGAGATCTATGGTCCGGTCGAGATCCTGAAGTATCCTCATCAACTGAAGGTTTCCTTAAGTGACTTTGTAAAACCTAGTACATTCTCTGATGATTGGGACTTTAACAGTATTAATGACATGATGTTTGATTTAGTAATGTCAGCTAGATTCACAGAACATGATTATTTACAAGGTTCATCTAGTTATGAGCAGACATTCTGCTACACACATTATGGCGATCATTATTTGCATAAATCTGCACAGCCTAGAAATGTTTTTAAGTATAATCAATGGGAACATTGTGCTACACCACCTAAAAGCAGTTCTAAAACATTTTTGAGAAATTCAAGTACTTCTCAGGGTTTAACACCAGTGATGCAGAAACGTTTTATTACACACTGTTAGGTAAAACAGGAATGAAAACAATGCTGACAAATTCTAAATTGATATATTCAGAAGCATTTTATGAAAAAATGATGACATTTGGTTTTGATTATTGGAAAAATAACATTGAAACAAAAACCATTTGGGGTACAAAAGATTGGCAGGTACAAGGCCTAGAAGCACTATTCAGAACCTGCATGATACCAGAACAAATGATGTTTTTAAATGACACAATTCACCAAACATCCTGTCTTGGCCTAGCTAAGATCAAAGACCTAAACAAACCGTCTATTCCGAAGCCAATACCTGATAATGCAACAACAGATATTGAGATAGACGTAACTAAAATTTTACATTTTAACAGAACACATCCTGATTGGAAAAAGTGGTTAATCTGGCCTACTGACACAAACAACTGTCAAGATAGATTCCTGAACAAAACACAGGGGTTAAAAATGACCAGACAAGACCCAAGATACTCCCAGAGACAACATCCAGGGATAGTAACAACATACAGTGTAGGGAAACTCTGCCTCGAATGGCTAGGATCATCCACACTGGCTGAAATGAAGCAACACTTGTCTTTACCAAAAGATGGTGCTGATTTGCGCGATTTTATTATGGGACCACGCAAACAGCGTCAAAAGCGTTTCATAGCGGCCAGCATCTATGCTGCGTACAACGAGGCTTGGAAAGTCACACAAATTGAAACAGCAGAAAAAATACGAGAAATTGATCGTATTAATTTGGAAAAATCACTTTCTGTAGTGGACAATGGGTTAATGACTCTGTCCTCCAGAATATATTCTTTGGACAATATTGTATCTTCTGCCTTTGACATAATAGACAGAGACTTGCTAATGTTACAGCATGGCCAATCTCAATTACGTTCTATTGTACAATTAGGCTGGACGCTGCAAAATCTTCGTTCAGGCTATGTGCCTTGGCGTTTAATCAACACAACGTCATTGTTTTCCATTTTTAACCTTACTGATAAACAAATCAGTTTGGCACAGAAAGGAGCAGACTATACAATCCTGAGCATCGAAAAACTTGAGAGATTACCATTGACAATGTCAGAAAGTCCTGTCATTGAATGGATAATACACGGAATTATCACTATTCCGATAACAACTTTCCGATTTAAAAAGTGCCTTGAATACATACCTACTGGCCAGTATGAATGATTGGGTAAAGGATATGTTAAATCAGCATGGAAATTACCATACACACATTCATGCTATAGTGACAGCGACAAAAATGTATTTCTTAGTGGTGAAAACTGTAAACATTCACTAAGCGGTATACTTTTGTGTCAGGGTATTAATTTACACGGAGCCTGTGAAGGTAATTCTAACAACCTTGCATGCCACCAGCTTGTCACACCTGCAACTCAGATAGAGCCCTTCTTTATGCAACTCGCGAATGGGAGTTACATTCTAAGAACGGATCACAGATGTTGTGGCCTTGTTCCAGGGAAAAGTTATCTCGTAAGCGTGACTTCCATGGTCAAATGCTGTATGCAAGCATTGTTCCCGAGCGGGCCTGGAGACATAGAGACTCCCATCTGGCCTCGTCTGAATCTCTATTCTATACGAATAGATACTTTAAGCAAAATGAAGTCTGTGCTTTTACAGACAACAGTGCCCATAACGTCATCAAAAGAGACGTATGATCTCCTAGTTGCAAGGACAGCTACGGAGGTTCATGACCTTTTATCAACAAATTGCCCCGTGCATTTCGTAGAAATGTTGAGCCAACTCCTTAACATGTCTAGTGCCACAGGCATCCCAGGCATATTTAAGACGATTTTTACGGGATTGCTAACACCATTTCAAGCAATTCTGGGAATCGTTCCAAATTTTGTCCACTCTGTTTTTGGCGACATACCCCTATTTTTGGGACTTGTAGCAGGGATTTTATTTTTGACCCTCCTGCTTCGTTATGGCAAGCCACAGCTCAGACATGACTCCTATGGGAATGGAAGAAACAATCCTAGCAGTTCGCTACTGGGACAGAATAACTAGAGTCCTTGGATTGGCCAGGCTGAGAGATCTAAACATGACCTGGTTCCTTTAATTCAGACCGATATGGCAAAATTGCATCTTACCTGTACTACGATGTATGCTATGCGGAGATGAGTGCGTGTTGGACATCTGTCTTTCACTTCCATCAGCAGTACCAATGGATATCGATACTTTGCTAAGTCCGATAACGGCTCACGCATTGTGTTGTCCCCAGCGGCTACCAATCCTGATGACGGCATTCGTTGAGACTCCTGTGCTACGACTAGGTGGTAACAGTGGAGCGAGTGACAAAAGCAACATCACCCAGGTACGACCTTCTGTGAGCATTGCTGATCCCGACTTTGATGACAGCAATCATTCTCACACCTGCCAAGTTACAGCACTATCGAATTTGGTCGAACTGTCACCTGATTTTGTAGACCAATTCTTTGAGAGCCTGTCTGATATGATGTTCTCACCCGAACAGAAACAATAACTTTGGAGAAGCATGCCTACTCACAGCGTTCCCATGAACTCTGAATTCGGCCTTCAGTTTTGAACAACAAAAACTGCTAAAAGCGTTGGAACTCTAATTTCCCCGTTCAAGCAATAATTCTTTTGAATTGAACACTTTTTAATATTCACCCTTTTTTGGCACGAAAAATTCTTTGCTTAAAGTAAAACTATTCATAGAGAACAGAAGCTTCAACTTCTATTTCTAAATACATCTAGAGACATAATAACTTTACACCAGCCTCTAGCACATTTTACTGCAATGCATTTATATGTGATGAAATTATCTTGCCCTTCTTCTGTTTCAGAGATATTTCATGTGTAATTCTTTTTGCATAATCGTTCATTGGTTTCATATGCTATAATTTTTGAATGATTTCTATGCTTCAAAAACGTACAGAACCTAAATTTTCACGTATTACAAATACGCCTATTTCAAATGCATATATGTATTTTGGGGTGGGCAATGTTACACATGCATCTTATTGCTCTAGTTTTAGTAATTTGATGGACATGAATTCGTGGAGTGGGTGTTGCGTTCTAATCTAGGACCCTGATCGATACTGTGACCTTATGCCCCTATACGGCTATAAATCCATTTATTCCCTATATTGGCATAACCGTTCAAGTGCAATATTCAGAAACTCGTCTCTGGCCTCACACGAACAGAGCCACATTCCAGAATAGCTTTCTCTGCCACTTCCTTTGCAACCAATTAGTGCAATGACATAGCAGAAGTTACTATCTGAGATTCCTAGATTAACACTCCGAGTTCTTCAACAAGATAAAAACTCAGCAACCTGGAAATCCCCGCTTGCTGTGTTTTGATTAGTAATAGAACTCTAATGAGCACTGATAGACGATCACTTCCTAGTGACATCTTTATTGACGTCTTATGTCCAAAAACTTACGTCAAACAAGGCACCTTTCAGGTATAAATATTACCAACGTTGCCTTAAGCAAACGCTGTCTCAGTGCTGTTGGTGAAGCTGATGCTGCCAGCTATCTCGCTGCTGCTGAAGAAGCTGTCATGCTGATGATACCATAGCTGCTGTCGCTACTGCTATCGCTGCTAACTAGCGAACGATGGTGTGGTGAACTTAGGAGCTGAACAGCCGTCCCCTGCAAGAGCCCAGCAGATGCAAGCTGCCCCTCCTCCTCCTCCTCGACGCGCTGAGAAGAGACGCTGCCTTTCTCCTGCAGAGAAATCCAGCTCCGGCGTTTCTAGTCTACCCTTGCGGGTGACTGGGATATCGAGCCCTGAAGGAGATACCAGACCTCCATCATTCTAATCCAGAGGTATGGTGTTGACTAAATCCTTAGAGAGAAAACTTGAAGCAAACCTTGGCAAAACCAACTTAAACTAAAGCTACTTACTTACTCCCCTCCCAAGTATTAGGCTTAGGTCAGGTACACTGGGGTAGGCGTAGTTAGAAGCACCAGTTGAGTATTTTAGCCTAATGTATATATGAATGTATATATGTTTTATTCCTTTTAAACCATTGTATGGCTAAGAAACCATATCAATGCTTTTACAGTATTATTTCGCAATACTCATCTTACTGTACGTACTTTTTATAATAACAAGTCTTGCAATTGTGGCAATTCATTTCTCTTGTATGAGAAGAAAGACTGTTCAATAAATGTTACCCTTTATTGACAACGCCCGTCTCTCTATTCTCTACATATTGTGAAAGTAAACTGCACCAACCTGACTGAGTAAAATAACTGTCTATTGTTTCACACGACCCTAGAGATTGACTCTTGATCTGAGGAGCAAAGTTGTCATGTTGCACGGTTGTTGGAAAACTGAATCCCTTCTTGGCTGTGCCAGGGAAGCTGATCACTTCCTATTTCAGTCAAGAAAGTTTCCAGTGACCTCTGAGCTAGTTGGTAACAAACCCAATTAAGTTTAGCATAGTCAGTGGAGGCCTGGAAGATCCGCACTTCTACGTCGATACTACTGTTTATGCTATTCCAATGCGCAGGGCCTATTGGGAAAATAGGAACTACACTACAGAAGCAGCGACGCGTTTTTCTAGAAGTGAAGAAGGAGCTACGAAATAGTGAACTCAAATACTCAATGCTGTTCCCGGCGAAGCTGAGAGTTGAGGCCGAAGAAAGAACATGGGTCTTCATGACTCACAAAGAGGCGCAACACTGACTAGAGGGGTGGCGCAAGGCCCCAGGCCCCAGTCAATCAGGCAGAAGGCACGGACAACACTTGCATGATAAGTCATCAGCACAATCTGACAAGACTAGAGCAATGGAAAACACGTTGCAACCAAGCGGGGAGGAATGAATGCTTTTACATCAACAATATTTCCGGAACTGATGCTAAAGCCCAGGTAACATTGAGCATAGGGATGACTAAACAACTCGCACCTCCACTATGAAGGACCAACCCTGTGGAAAACAGCCGAAGAGACAGCTATTTTACACGTCATAATGGCGCACCAGTCAGACACTATTCAAGCATTGTATGATTGGGAATTATTTGACTTTGCCCATTTACAAACAAACTAAACCTTAAAAATTATGCTATTGCCCACATGGTACACCATAGACGAGGTGGTTCTGGGGGGAGCCTCTGGAAAACCATCGCCCCCCCCACCACCCCCCACCCCATCAAGGTATCGGGTATGGGAACTAAGCACTCTGCACAGTTGGGGTGGCAGGTAATTTCAGGTCTGTCAAGCGGGGAGGAGGGTGGATAAGGGGATAAAGTTAATTTGTTTATATTTTATGTTGTTTACATGGTTAAAATGGGTTGCGGTTACGCATCACTACTTTTAGATCACGCCTCTGACACGTTATCATTCAATCTCCTACAGCATAATTGCAAGATACGACAGAGAAGACAGTACTGACTGACCATGAAACTGTCACCTTGACGACTTCCCGCGCGCCAAGTACCCCCCTCTCACTGCTCACATGGAAAGTTGCGGACTGGGCGACAAAATCAAGAGAGGACTGGTCCTACAGTCCCTGGGATGCCACGCCCCGGCAGTGGCCCCGATTCAGGAAACACATTTAGTGGGCTCCTCCTGTAAAGCTCTAGACAGATGGACCTTCCAGATGGAGGTTCATTCAGAGTTTACTTCAGGTTGACGAGGGGTGGGTATCCTTGTGCGGAAACATTTCCCGCTAGTTATTAAATGGACATGGACAGATAACCAGGTTTGTGGCCGGTTCATGGCCGTCTCATGCCAGTGGGAAGGACGTGTATATAACATAGTATCAGTATATATCCCCCAGCACTTCACTCAGTGGCCCTTCCGGCCCTTAGTACGTTCCTACTCGCTCTCCCAGAAGGGGAACTCCTGATTGGTGGAGATTTTAATACCACCATTAATGGTGCTCTCGACCGTCAACCCCCCTGCAAAAGGACCTCACGATTCACTGAGTTCCTAGAGGCACTCGGCCTCATAGATACTTGGCGTTTCCGTAATTCTTCTAGTCAGTTCACCTTTTACTCCGGTGTAAACAATAGCCTCTCCCAATAGATTACGTACTAATATAGGCAGATAGCTTAGGGAAAATAATGGAAGTAACTAACCTACCTAGAGGTTTCTCCGATCATTCCCCAATTGTAACTAAATATACATACCATACAGCGGTTTGACGACGTACCTTCCCCATATATCCCGGATTTCTGAAAAACCCTAAAATAGATAACTACCACAATGAAACAATACTTTCAAGAAAATAACGCTCTGTCACCTCCCCGGTAACTGTTTGGGAGGCCTACAAGACAGTCCTTCGGGGCCAATCCATTTAGTTAATTATGGGCCACAGGAAAGAAAAGAAGAAGCAAATAGAGACCCTAGAACAAGACGTGGCCCATGCAGAAAAGCTCTATGCCCCAAATCCAATGAGAGCGGCAGCCCAGGCCCTTAGTTTGATACAACAGGAGTATAAGGGGTACCTATAGGAAGACACGAAGGCCAAACTTCAGGCTACGCAACATAAAATACACGAAGTAGGCGATAAAGCGGGAAGACTCCTGTGCTGGTTGGACAAGAGATAGCGAGATAGTCGGTGGATCGCACAACTGCACACAGCAGATAAGGAAACTATAACTGACCCACAGAATATAGTAAGCGCATTAGCCAGACACTACAAACACATTTACACATTGACATAGTCTATGACAATTGAGGAGGCACAAGCTTCCATAAAAGATATTAAAATGCCCACACCAACGCCGGAAGCGGCCCTACCATTTGAGACTGATCTCACAACATATGAACTACAATTAGCTATAGAAGCCATACAATCAGGGAACCGGTGGGACCTAACGGTATACCTATTTAACTTTACAAAAGAACTGCAACTACTACTGCCCCGCACCTATTAAAAAGGCTTGTAGCCAGTCTAAAGGCAGCGGAACTCCAGAGGAACCAATGTACAGTTCCATAATGGCAATTCACAAACCCGGGAAACCATCCTGGGAATGCACGTCTTATCGGCCCATATTGCTAATTAATGAGAGGCTAAAATACTCGCTAAACTTTTGACAGTTAGACTAACTCCCCATCTCACGGCATTAGTACATCCAGTCCAATCCAGGTTCATGCCAGGTAGAAATACGGCCCTTAACCTGAGGCATCTACACGGTGTCATGGCGCCAATCCAGGAGGCAGCAGTCATTCTCTCATTGGATGCGTGTATGGCCTTTGATACGGTTGAATGGCTTTTCCTCTTTGCTGTTCTTAAGCATCTAGGCTTCGTCACTAAGTTCTGTGCCTGGATACAACTTCTGTACACAAAAGCTCTAGCCCACTTAACTGCAAATGGTCACATCTCAGCTGACTTCCCTTCGGGACTCGAAACACACCACTCCTATTTGCCCTTGTACTGGAGCCATTACCAGCATGGATCAGAAAGGACCCGATTATTCGAGGACTCCATTGGACAGAGGGGTGGGAAGATCGCATATCCCTTTATGCTGATGATGCGTTGCTCTATATGGCATCCCCTAAGCAGTCCATCAACAGGCTCTTGGACATCTGTAAACTATATGGTCAATTTTCTGGTTATACCTTTAATTGGACTAAGTTGATCCTGTATGTCCTTTATGGCTCCACCACCGCAACTCCCAACGAAGTGCAATTTACAAATAGTGAAGGGCAGTTTTTAGTACTTCGGAATCCATATCACACCACACCCTGAGGAATTTATGGAGAAAAACTCATGCCACCTCTTAAAAGACTTCAACGAGATGTAAAGCATTGGCAATCCTTGGCATTAACATTGCTTGGAAAAGCTGCACTTTTCAAGATGATGGCACTTCCCAGGTTCCACTATGCCCTGTAAAATACCCCGTTTCATGTTCCCCCAAGCTACTTTAAAGCAATTATGGCAGAAGTCTCAATTTACTATGGGAAGGCAAACCAGGCCCGTATCACCATGAATAAAATGGTAAAGAGCTGGTATGATGGGGGATAGCTCTTCCCACCATACAAATGTATTATTGGGCTTCACAATTGATAGCAATTAATCAATGGCTTCACACCCCACAAACAAACCCAGCATTTAGGTCCAACAGACACAGGTTGGTAGAGGGAGGAGTAATTAGGGCACTATACACTAAAAAGCTCACTACGTCATTGATAGGACCCACAGCACACACAGTCCAAATTTAGCAAATAGTACTCAAAAACCTAGGATGGGAGGGTATCATAACCCAACTCACCCCACTTTGGGAAACACAACGACTAGGCAGACTAAGTACTAGTAAAGGATTTAAACTATGAGACTCCATCGGAATATCAACAGTTGGTGAATTATGGGTCAAGGGAGCAGTGACTACCTTTGCCCACCTCCAGGATCAGTATGGAATGGCATCCTCTGAAATATTCAGATACACACAGACCAGGCATGCACTCATGACAGCTATACCTGCCGGTACTGTACTACCTGAGGCCTCCCTATTAGAGGACAGGCTACTGGCAGAATACTTGGAAAAAAAGGCCTTCTCCCTCACTAATCGCAAAATTATGAATAACCAACCAGATCCCACGACACCTCTTAGCGAAAAATAATCAAGTGTCATTGGAGAATTAGATGACACAGACTGGCAGGATGCGCTCTCCTCCCCACACAAAGTGGCGATATCCTCAAAATGAAGAATAATACAATTGAAAATACTTCATCGTAGCTATTACACCAGAGTGACCTTGCATGAAATAGGTGGAGCTGAAGATGCACTTTATCTAAGGCAGTGCGGGGCAGTGGGTACTTATCACACACTGTGGGAGTGCCCACAGATAGCGCCATACAAGGCAAAAGTTATGCGAACCATTACAGAAGTTAGTGGAGAAACTATCCTACCAGAACCCAGAGGATGTCTCTTGAATGTCTGGGAGCCAACTGACCTAAACCATGCAACACAAGATTGGCAAAAATCATTCCTGGCGTCACCCAATCAGAATATAGCTAAGTTTTGGGGTTCTCAATCCTCCCCGACGCACCAATACTGGTGCAGTGATAACGAGGGTGCTATGGTGGCAGATAAGGCAGCATACATACATCTAAGGTGCCCAAAAAAGGGTGGAAGAGTAGGGGGGCCTGGAACGCATATAGAGGGAACATTTGTGATCCGCCTCTGACCGAGTCAGACGAGTACTCTGACTAATCTAGATGAATAAGGAATGTTGACTGTCGATTTCTGCTAAAATTAAAGTATTGAATGCAATGCTCACATGGGAATATCAATGTAATGTAAGATGTAAAATGTACATTAAGATATGCTTTGTAACCGTATTTTTTCAACACTGTTTAAAAATCAAGAAAAAATGTTATACATTTTTTTTTTAATGAAAGTAGGTCAGAATTTACCCTCAAGGACTCCAGAAGGCTATTCTATAGTTTAGCGTTTAAATGATGTGCGAAAAGCCCGCCTTGTGCACACCTACCTCACAAGACACATCACTGACATATGCTTCCTTCAGGAACATTATCTTTCCCCCACAACAGAGCCTCATCTGCGCGTTCGCTGGTGTGCAGAAACCCATACATCATACTACTATAACTATGCGCATGGTACGGCTACACTCATTCGTTAAAAAATACCATGGAGACTTACGCAAGCAAAATCGGACCCCAAAGGTCGATTTGTTCTCCTGGCCGGCACCCTACACCAGCATTCAATAATACTTGAGTGCATTTACGGGCCTAACACTGATTGCCCAAATTCTTTAGCTAAGTATGGTGACACGCTGTTACCCTAGGACCGGGGACGATAATATGGGGGCAACTTTAATGTTATTTTAAATCCGGACATGGACAGGTCTAGCACCTCTCGACGCCCACACCCTAGAGCTGCGGCACAGATACGTACCCTGATTCAGGACCACAGCCTGACGGATGCACATCGTTTTTCACACAATTCTAGTGAAGGAGGTACATGCACCACATCTGCGACGGGGGTCTGGTCCCGGACATATTATTGGCTCATCACGAAAGAGGTCCTAACATGGATGACCAGCGCCACGCTACTGCCCGTACATTATCTGATAATGCCCCAGTACTACTGGAACTGGCGATGCACCTTGTAGTCCCACGCGACTTCTCTTGGCGATTGCCTGCCGGAGCATTAAGAGACCAAGTATTTTTATCCGAAATACTATTCACCATCATTGACTATTTCTCAACAAACGAGGGCTCAGTCACATCTCCTTGGTGCTCTGGAAGACCTTTAAAGTAGTCGTAAGAGGTGCCTGTATTGCGAAACAAGAGGGGGCTTGAGGGATATTCGCAAGAGAATTGCACAACTCGAGGCTGATCTGAGAGCATTGCATTAGAACAAGAATTTAATCAATCCAAAGACTAAACCATTATGGCGTGCATACGTGAAACTCTATCAGAATATAACGAAGAAGCGGAATGAGAAGTAATTTATCTGGGACGGGAGGAAATTGCCCGCAGGTATGGAGAGGGAGCGGGCCCCAGTAGAATGCTGGCCCAAATGCTCAGACACCTTATAGCGAATAACTATATTGCAGACGAAAATAAGGAACACAATACCGGGCCCTCTGTCGTACTAAATATGATGACCGCCTATTATTCCAGACTATACAAAACCAAATCCCACTTCCCCCAGACCAAACTAAATAATATTTGGAATCTATACAACTATTATGGCTAAATGATGCACATCGGCAATATCTCCCCATTTACAAAGGAAGAAGACCTGCACGTAATTAACAGTATGCCTAATGACAAGGCCCCCGGCCTCAAGACATCTTTTTATAAAGAATTTTCCACTAGACGGACCCCTCATCTTCTAGCTATGTATCAACCATCTGTGGAGTCTGGGGAACATCCGCCAGCCCTTCGTGACATTGTTACTATATTGAACCTGGCAAATCTGCCCCGTTCTGCGACTCTTACAGACCACTATCTATGATTAACGTGGTCAATAACATTGTGGCCAAACTTATTGGCAATTGCTTGGCACCACTTCTTCCTGACATGATCCGTCCAGATCAGTCAGGCTTTGTGCCTGATCGATCAACCACACACAACCTCCGTACTTTGTTTGCGGTCGTGCATGGTGTGGACCCCAGGGTGGCTGCAGATGCTGCCCTACTCGACGCCATGAAGGCGTTCGATTCCTTGGAATGGCCCTTTTTATTCCAGCTCCTACAGCATTTAGGGTTAAGCCTCCGTATCCTGTACCTCATTAAACTATTTTATATTGCCCGCAAAGCTAGACTGCATGTAAATGGTCTACTCTCTGATCCGTTCCCAGTCACATGCGACATACGGCAGGGATACCCTTTCGTCCCCTCTCCTTTTTGCCATAACCATGGAACCCCTGGCAGCTCGATTACGCTAAGACCATGCTCACAGGGGGGAACAGATTCCAAGAGCGTGGAATTCTGGTATCTATGTATGTGTCGGTACTTACCGGTAATCTTCATTACCCAGATTAAGGTCTCCTCGTCCCAGTCCTTACAAGTGAGGCAGTCCTGCTTCACAACAGGCCAATTCAAAACGTTAGTGTTTCTTTCATCTTTACCATTTAAGCCCCTTCCAGCCACCGACATGCCCATTATCAAGAAGTATAGACACAAACACAGCTGGCGTAGGAACAGGACTGGGACAAGGAGGACCTTAATCGGGGTAATGAAGATTATCAGTATGTAACAAAACATTACTCCCTCATATGTCCGCATCATTCCAGTCCTTACAGTGTGAGGACCTCACAGGCAAAAAACCATGAAGAAAAACGCAGGACACCAGGAATCCATGCAAAATTGTAAAACATTTCATCAAACAAATGATTAAGGTACAGCAGCGTTCAAAGCGCCAACAGCAAAATTATCCACATAGGCATGCAAAACATCAAGACGATATTGCCGGACAAACGTATGATGAAACTGCCAAGTAGCTGCTCTAGAAATCTCTTGGATAGAAACCCTTGCCACCTCAGCCCAGGAATCAGACACAGAACGTTTCAAACGCCCCTACACCTGAGAAGACCCACAGACTTCTAGAACTGGCAGCCCGCCAAACGCATCCACTGACTGATGGTGGAAGTAGATACCTTCTTCCCCTTGGCCACACCCCCACAGGAGAAAAACAGGGCAGGAGAACGCCAAAACCCCAGGTCACGTTGGAGGTAAACCTGAAGGTCCCTGCGAACATCCAAGGCCGAAGGTATAAGCGTATCCCCATCCCCAGGCAAATCAGGAATAACCACCTTCTGCTGTAAATCGAATTTGGAGGAGACTTCAGAAAAAAGCTGGGTCAAGCTGCAAAACCACCCTGTCCTGCAGAAACTGCAAATAAGGAAAGGATACAAGCAAATCACCTAACTCACTCAACCGCCTAGCGGAGATGATGGCCAACAGAAATGCTACCTAACCATAATAAATCCGCCTCCAACACAGGCTAAAAAGCGGGCAACTGCAGACCCCTCAAAACACTTGGCAAATCCCAAAAAGGTACAATCACAAGAGCGACTGGTCAAAGAAGCTGAAACCTCTGCAGAAGCCGACTCACCAAAGGAGAAACACCCAAGGAAGCCCCCGGAACCCTACATGCCCAAATCGCAGCCCATTGAACAGACAAAGTAGAAGGGGAAGGGTCTTTCAAAAACCCATCTCGAAGAAAATCAAGACTAGAGGCCGGATCCCAACTACAGGAATCACACCATATACGAGGAGCACTAAGAGACAAAAGTGCCCCAATGCTTACCCTAGCTCTTAAGGGTTAAAGGCCTACACGACTGCTGAAAGTCACAGGCCACCAAAGAAGAACAATCCAAAGATTCCAATGTTAGCCTTTCAAGAGCCAGGCTGTTGGATTTAAGCGACAAAGACGAGGCAAAGACAGAAGAGGGAACTGAAGTGGAGATGGAACCACAGGAAGTCGGGCAAACATGCCCCCCGTCAGCTGCATCAGCAGTGGAAATCAAAGGCGGCGAGTCCAAAAAGGAGCAAGAGTACAGACACCCTTGTAGTATTTTTACCCCTGAATCTTCTGTAGCACACTGGGGAGGAGCCTAATCGGATGGAAGGCATACAGAAGGCCCGAATGCCAAGGAATCGAGAGTGCATCCACCGCCTAAGCCGGAGGACAAATCACCTCGGAACAGAACCGAGGGAGAAGAGAGTTGTGAGGGGAAGCAAAACGATCGATTCCGGGAGTCCCGAACCGAAGACATAGGTCCCGGAACAGAACTGAGGCCGAAAGGTTGCGGCTCAAGCTGTAAGCATGAAGGTTCAGGTGCCCATTAATGTAAACGGCCCTCAAAGCCAACAGGTGAGATTTTGTTCAGGCACAAATCATGGAAGCCACCAGATTCAGAGAAGCACACCGGGTCCGCCCCTGGCAGTTCAAGTAACAATAAACCACCTTTTTGTCAGTGTGAACAGAACAGATTCGACCCTCGGAGAGAAACCTAAAAGAACAGCATCGCCTGCTAAATGGCTGCCAACGACCGCCAATTTGAGGAACGGGTGTCGTCCGCCCAAGAGCACTGACCCTTGGCCTCCAAGGACCCCAACGCGGCCCCCCCCATCCCCAAAGACTGGCATCCGTTATCAACAAGAGGGGAGGCGGAACCTGAAAACGCACCCCCTTCTCCAGATTGGGAGTGCAAAGCCATCAGTCCAAATCCTGAAACAGAACAGGGGAGAGAGGAACCAGAGCTTCGTAATCTGCCAAAGAGGTGTCCAACTGAGTCAACAGATTCACCAAGGGCTTGAGGTACAGTTGAGCCCAAGGAATCACAGCCGTGGTGGCAACCATCAACCCCTGGACCCAGAACCAAACCAGAGCCGTGGCAGAGGGGCGACACAGCAGGTCCCACAGAAGAGTCTATAGGGTAGAGATCCGATCAGGAGGGAGAAATACCACACCCAAAAAGGTGTCAAAAAGTTCCCCGATAAACTGAACTCTCTGCACAGGTACTAGATAAGACTTTGCCAGATTCAGCTTGAGCCCCAGACCCTGGAACATGGCCATTGTTGCCTCCACTGCTAGAAGAGCCTGAGGAAGGGAGGAAGCGAGAAAGCAGAGACCAAACAATCATTAATATATAGGAAACACAGATGAACCCTGAAGCTGCAAACCACCCACAGCAGGAGCCAAAACCTTGGTAAAAGTCCGGGGTGCAGTAGAGAGGCCGAAAGGCAACATCCAAAACTGGTAATGGACCCAGTTCACTGCAAACCTCAAGAACCACTGACTTCCCGATGGACAGGAACGTGAAAATAGGCTTCTTCCAGAGAAGCCAAAAAATCGCCCTTTTGGATGAGATGGATGACGGATTGCAAGGTGACCATCTGAAAATGATCCAGCCACACCAATTTGTTCCCAGACTTGAGATTCAGAATTGGGCTGAAGGAACCATCTGGTTTTGGGACCAGGAACAGAGTGGAATAGAACACCAGCCACCACCGGAACCAGGACAACCTTGCCCTTTGACAGTAATAGGTCCACACCTAACAACATAGCAGACCTTTTCACGAGGTCTCTTGACAATGGGGTAAGCTGAAAACAGTCCATTGGGGGAGGGCCCTGGCAAGGAATCTGGTAACCCAGTTCGATGACAGACAGGACCCACTGGTCGGAAATCAGACTTGACCAACGATCCAGGAACAAATGGAGCCGAGCCCCCACCTTGGCATAGTCACTTTTGTCCAGCACTCTGGGACTGCTGTTGCTGCTCCTGCTGAGGTCGGGGTTTATAATGGAACGCAGCTCCCCAGCCACGGACCCTACCACAAAAGGGCTGAGAAGAAGACAGAGCACCCTGAAACCCTTGCTTATGGAAAAAGGACGACTTCTTCTGCACACTCCGATAAGGTTTCAACAACTTCTTCCCTCCGCAGACCGCTGCACCATAGTGTTCGAATCGTCCCCAAAAAGCCACAGACCATCAAAAGGCAGTTTATGAATCAAGGACTTCTGAGCAGCGTCAAGACGCCAAAGCTTGGTCCAGAGAGACCTCCGACCGGATACTGCTACCCCGGCAGCTGACAAGAAGACCCACAGGGTATCAAAAGTCGCATCGGACAGAAACTGAGCCAAGACCCCCATCTGGCCAAAGATAGGAGTGGGATTCTCTGATCTGAAGACAGTCAAACAACTTTTCGAAATCCTTGATAAGGACCTGGGATGCATAGGGAAAGTAGGTGCTAGCCTGAACCCCAAAATGAGAAGCAGCATAAGAATGCTTCAGAGCAGACTCCACCTTCAGTTCAACTGAGTCTGCAAGAACAGCCTCCTCCACAGACAAAGATGCAGCCATGGAGGACAAAATAGAATTTATTTTAGGAACTAGAAAATGAGCATCAAACTCCGCCAGGCGATACCTTTTTCCCAAAAAGCGAGGAATACCCTGATTGTCAACCTCAAGCCATTCCTTAGCCAGAATGTCCTTAATAACATCATGAAAGGGCAGGTCATCCACCACTGAGTTACTATACTTGGAGTAAAACCCATTATCAGTCATCAACTTCGAATCAAACTCCAGCACCTCACGAATATGGACCAACATGTCTGAAAAAACCTTCCCCTGGATATACTTCCCCTTAGGGGAATTGTCCATGTCCTCATCTTCCTCCACCTCAGACTTTTTAGCAGAAGGCTCAAGCATGGCAACCTGCACGGAAGAATTAATTAATTTCTACAAAATCGACCTGGAAATCTGCTAGAGGTCGTCCTCCTGCAGTTCCTGTACATTATTCCTCTTGGACAAATACTTTGCAGGCACCGGAGAGGAATCCTCATCCCCCATGGCAGAAGCGGGAAGAACAAACACCTCACAGGAATCCACAGAATAAACCAGGAAGTGCCCAGCAACTCCCATTAAATACTGTCACCAGGCAACACGGTCTCAATCAATACAAGACTTAGAATTGCCAAAAAGGCCTCCCCCACAGCCATAGAAACAAAGACCATGGCCGCGGGAGCCGGACACTGCTAGACACCTCAGCATCGGAATGACTCAAAGACAGAACGCAGAGAAAAGCTCCCCTGTCATGCACCTGGGCCGGGAGCACGTTCAATCAACGGAGCAGGAACGCAAATGACTGGAACACTGGTGAGGTCGGAGTACACACAGAATAAACATAAGAGAAAAAAAAAACAACTTATCGCACAGTAGACCCCCAGCTCGAAGCGGCAGCAACAGGAACATACAAGGTACAGCAAACACCAACCCTCCGACCGCCGTGTCGGACAGGAAAAAAAAAGTCATGGCGGTGGGTGGGAGGGGCTTATATGGTAGAGATCAAAGAAACACGAACGTTTTGAATTGCCTTTCGTGAGACGGGAACTGCCTCACATTTTATGGACTAGGATGAGGCGGACATATGAGGAGGTAATGCAGAAGATATCGCACTGTACATTAAGAACCCCCAGGATAATTTAGACTGTGTCATTAGCGAAGTCGTTAAGTTTGGGGGAATCTCAGGCATAACAATAAATTGGGCTAAATTGGTTACATTCCCCTTCATCGAAAGCACCGGGCAGGTTGAGACTGAATTTGTGCTACAATGGGCGTCGGAACCAGTCAGATACTTAGGTGTGTGGCTGAGCCAGGACAAAGATGAACTATGGCAGGCCAACTATGGTAAGGCCATCTTTTGGAGTCACCTCCCTCTCTCGTTAACTGGGTGCTTGGCCACCGCAAAGATGGTGGTGCTGCCTAAATGTTTATACCTATTCCTTAATCTCCCCATTCCGCTCATGCAGAAGTTTTTTAAACATCTGTGATCCAATCTGATATTCCTAGCTTGGGCAGGCAAAAATCTCAGGATAGCCTGGGAAACAATCAGGGCAGTCTTAATGCTTCAGACATAAAGCTGTAGGTGTTATGTGCACAGGCCCTGTTGGACCCGGCCCTTTTTGGCAGGTTCACCCCGAAACTTTTTGCTTTTGCCTAGCCTGTTTCTGTAACCTGGTGTTGGTGATTTTTAGGTCTCTGCGCACTTTTTCACTGTGGTCCAGTGTAAAGTGTGTGTGCTCTCGGTGTGTGTGGTGAGAGGGACCTGCCCTCCCATAGGAATGCATGGGGAATATGTGTGACCTGATGTGTGTGGAGTGCAGGGTCGAGTTTGGTATGTACGAACTCGTGCGATTGAATGCTACGCAATGATGTATGCGGCATGATTGTGTCTAGTGTGGAAGTGCCACTTCAAGAAGTTGGCATGTTAGTGTAATTTATGTCTGGCGTGTGATTGGCTGGAGCTGGCTGGTGAGCCTGGCTCCAGGAGTCAGGATGGGTCTGCCCGGTGGTGAATGAAGAGATTAGCATGCTGATGTGAGGGAGGGGTACACCTGGGACCTGAATAGGGCTAGGCTTTCCCCACACAATGCGGGCTCCACCCCCTGTGGTGCATCTGATGTCCCTAGCCTGGCCAGTGAAAAGAGTTCCCCATAACCAGTTGTAGCTGGTTCGCACATTGCCTGTACCCTGCTAGACAAAGGATTTTGTGTATAAAAAGAGGCTGTGACCTCTTGTAAAATGTTCTTGTTTGCCAAACTTGAAACTACCAGGGGCGTGCTGCTGCTTGAGCCCAGGGGAATGCTTGCGTCCCTGGGCCCTGCCCAGTCCCTGGATTCCCAGAGGACCTGCCTTTACTGGGAGCTGCTGTGCTCCCTCTTAATGCTCCAGGACTTCTTTGGACCCTTTTCTTTCTGTAGGGGTCATCTCTGGGGACTTGTGGGGCTGTCAGTGCCCCCAGCGCGATGTGAGCGCTTTATTTTTGGGCAGAGCGCTGTTGTTTTCTCTTGGAGGGAAGCGCTCCTGCCCTTTGTGCCCCGAGTGTGCAGGTGCCACCCTGCCTTCTGCCTGATTATTTATTGTTTGGTAAATATGGGTGCCACCCCTTTTATAGCGTCCCAGCAGGAGCCCACCCTGCATTATGGCCATTCCCTTTATATTTTAATCGAGCGGGTGCCCACCCCGCGGTGAGCCCTCAATATCGAGGGAGCCGAAGGAATCGCCGCAAGCAGGCCGGGAGGAGCACCAGAAGCTATAGTCCGGCCCACCGCCTGGTTGTGGGCGGGGCAGGGTGTCCGTCACTTCCGCTTCCCGTCTGCCAGGGGTGAAGCCGCGCCGCATTAGATCTCCCGAATGGGGAGAAAAGGAGGATGGCGTCTCGGCAGGGCTCCCATGAGCGGAGGGAGCCCTACGGCTTGGAAGAGTCCCGGGTCCCAGGAGGGGGCCCGGGTGACGCCGCGTACTGCCGCTCCCAGAAGAGAAGTCGCACCCGGTGAAGAGGAGCCACCCCCACCAGGAAGAGCAGCTGGTGAGTAGACGCGGCTGAGTGGGGGGGGGGGGGGGGGGGGCTCTGGGTGTACAATAGATGGTTCCTGATCGAGGCAACGTGTACGGCCTGCATTTCGGGTGGCCCCGCCTGGCAGTGGGCCGCTCCAATGGGGGTGACAGCTGTAAAGTTACCCTGAGAGCCTAGAAGGCCCGACGTTCCCAGATATGCTGCAAGGGCCCACGGGGAGGGGTCCCAAGGTCATGGGTCCATGCCTCCCCTGAAGGGCCGTAGTGGTGTAGAGAGCCTCGAGGCACCCAGGACCTTCCCCCCTCCCGCATTCGCTCCATGTTGGGGACAAGTTCTAAGTTGGCCATTAGTTGTTCAAAGTCCCTGTGAGGGGCTTGGGGCCCCCTTGGTGTTAAAGAGCCAGAGAGATGCCTTCTGGGCTGCCCCGGATGGCAGTGGGTCGCCCCAGCATGTTAATGGTGATGTCCAGAGCCAGAGGGCTCCAACGTGTTGGCGTAGTGCTGTACTGAGGGCCAATGAAGGCCCCTGCCGCGATTTTGAAGTTCACAGCTGCCCAGCAAGTAGTGGGCAGCCGCACCGTTTAGGCGCAATTTGAGAGAAAGAGTCCTTGTGAGTGACGGAGATGGCACAGAGGTGCCAGGCCTTCTATAGCTGCGCAGCACTTAGTGCCAGCTGCAATGTTTAGGCCCTGTTACTGTTCCCAGCTGCCCAGCAATTAGTGGGCAGCTGCAACGTTTAGGGCACCTCTGACTGGCGCTGCGTGGCAGCACACCCTGACATTCTGGACACAGGGCATTTGAGTCCCTTCTTGAGATGGCTAGTTGGCCAGGGGACTGGTATGTGGGTAGGGCGCAAAGCACTAATGTGATTTTTGCGCAATGTGATTTTACTATGTTTATGATGGTAATTTCCTAATGTATTTTATGGGCTAGAGTGATGTGGTGCTAGGAAATGTAATGCATTTAGTATGTTTTCCGCACCCTGTATGGATACCTCTAGAGATGGTTTTTCCTGCGGAGGTTTGTGTTAGTGAGATTATGTTTCACTGTGAGTTATGCCCCTAAATGTGAGAGATTGCTTACTGTAGTTATACTGTTTAGGCCTAAATGTGATTGCTGCGTAATGTGCTTTGCCGTTATGCTTGTGTTATACTTCTAAAGATGCTTATGCTTAGAAGTTTGCTTTGCCTAGTATGTTATACTAGAGAGGTTATGTGTCCATGCGTGATCTATGCCTATGGTTATTAGTATTGCACAGTGTGTACCTACCTGTTACAAGTGGTTACTGGTTGTGATCTTTTATTTGTTGTGACAGTTATTCTAAGTGCTAGTTCCACTGAGTGCTGATTCTGACAGCGGCCCACGTGGCCCTGTCCTGGTGTAAATAATCCCTTGTGAATATTGCCCGTGCCAGTTGGCACAATGTATATTGTGGGATTACTATCTGATGTGTTTTGACAATACAAAAGTTATTTTTATATAGCCTTGTGTGGAGTTCCTTTTGTGGTGTGCCTAGGATGTTGTTGCTGCTGTGTGCGTGCGCAAATGCTTTACACATTGCCTCCGGGATAAGCCTGTCTGCTCGTGCCAAGCTACCAAGGGGGTGAGCAGGGGTTATCTTCGCGTGTGACTCCCTTGCACGGATAGAATGGTGGTTTCTGCCTGGCTCTGGCGTAAGCCTTAGCCAACCAGAAATCCCAGTTCTAACAGGCCCAATACCGACATTTCTGGCTGTACCTGGTAAAATTCCAAGCACACACTGGGGTGGAGGCAGACTTTGCATCTCCAGTCCAGCTATCCAAAGCACTATACCAACCTTACGGACCCACCATGGCACCTAAGGACAACGTGGAGTGTGTAAAATGGGCTTGGGACGGAATGCGGCGACGAGCATCCCTTGACTGCTTATATGCTCCCTCTATCCCTATTGCGCTTAACCCATGTTGCTGGTACTGATGGATGATGGTACGCTGATCTGTACCCGAATGGCCACTTTTTGCCCGCACCTATGCCAACCGACACTCCGAAGCCGACCCTGCTGGACATGCTCCTCTAGACCCAAATTCGCACCATGTATCACGCAAGCTATACTACCTTCCCAGCACCCCCACCACCATTCTATGCTCATGAACATATGCTCACCGACACCTCTCATCGTAAACTAGACATTAGAATCTACACGATGAAGCAGGATAAGGTGCTAGTATGTACGCCCACAGCGCTCACTCAATGGCAAATAGATACAGACACCCCCCCCCCCCATAACTGCAGACCAATGGTCTTATTACTGTGCGCAGAATGCGGCTTCATCACCCAATGACAGACTGCGCCTTATACATTTTAAGTTTTTGCACAGATTATATCGCACACCCACACAAACATATGGAGCTCAGCGAGGAGGCCAAGTGTGCGAGGTGTTCAACACCTCAAGACGTGTTTCTAGAGCTGGCCTGGGAATGCCCTAAGATCCTAGATTACTGGCGAGGTACACATTCTATGATCCAGCAAATCATTGAATACCAGATCCCTTTTACCCCGCTAGCGAGCTTTCTGGGCTATGTTAAAGACTTGCCATCATCCACACGTTGTATCACAGCCATACTGCTACTGTTAGCCAAACGTCAGCTTGCTAAACACTGGGGGTGGAAGGGGGTCGCCCCGAGTCACCTTATGGCTGCAAGATGCGTCGTACTGCCAGGAGCAGATGGCTCAATACTGGGAGTTGATGCTTCCACAAAGTTGAACTAAAGACATTTGGGAACCGTTTTTAACATATTTACGCTTCACGACCCCCCTGCTACCCCCTTTCCCCCCCCCTCCTCCTCCCCCCCACAAGTGTGGGTAGCGCTGTGATGAGTTTGCTCGAATGGAAATTTAGAGAGTAGCCAGCGCAAGGGAAATCGAACAATTATGCAGTCCCATCCTACACCTTTGCCTGATGGCCTGATAACCTGACATGTTCGGGATACTGGTATCACTTGCCTTGCATCCACAAGCGGTGTAATATGATTGGGATTCAAGGTGATCCGTTTCTCACATTAGCTGCGATTTCTATACCGGATCTCTTATCCTCCTCTCTTTTCCCTTACCCCTTGAGATGCTGTTACTGCAATGTATGTTGTTAAAATTGTAATTAAAAAAAATAGCTTTATAGCAATTCAGCAAGACAGACGGTTTGCAAATGTCTAAACAGGAATAAACAACAAGTATTTGAGTCACAATATACCAGCACTTGTGAAAGAAAAAGGAAGTGTCTCTGAATATGTGTCTCTATTTATAAACAAAGAGACACATGCAATCTAGCCCATGATTTAAGGTTTGGGCCCACAAGCACAAAGGGGTAACTACAGACTAAGAGGGCTTCTGGATACCGATACCGGGTAAGCAAACTGGGTGCTGGAAGAGTGCAAACATCAGGGTGAGGTAGCAATAAAAAACAAGCATTTACAATGCAATAGGTCTCGCATTAGGAAAGTTTGAGCTATTGGTATTGTGAATGGCAATGTTTTTATTTATGTGTTGGTTTTGAAAATAGCGAAATTAATAGCTTTGGCATTTACAATGGCAATAGTTTTAACTTTTGCAAATGTGACACCTATACATCCTTCGGATGCGTATTTCCAGGCTCGACCTAAAAATGAAAATGGTGAAAGTTTGCCTTATGCAGATTAACTCCGTTGCTCCTGCACTCTGTACATTTGCACACGTGTGAATGGTAAAGCGTGTGCATTGTTAGGACGTCACCATTACTCCGTGGCTCCTGCACTCTACATCTGCACACGTGTGAATGGTAAAGCTGTGCATTGTTAGGACGTCACCATTACTCCGTGGCTCCTGCACTCTCTACATCTGCACACGTGTGAATGGTAAAGCTGTGCATTGTTAGGACGTCACCATTACTCCATGGCTCCTGCACTCTGTACATCTGCACACGTGTGAATGGTAAAGCGTGTGCATTGTTAGGACGTCACCATTACTCCGAGGCTCCTGCACTCTATACATTTGCACAACTGTGAATGGTAAAGCGTGTGCATTGTTAGGACGTCACCATTACTCCGTGGCTCCTGCACTCTCTACAAAACATATGTTCAATATGTGTTGAGGATTTTTGGGATCAGTGGTCAAATTCATCTTCCAAGCCACGAAGCCAATTCTTAGTTGCCATTTTGGCACAAGATGTAAAGCTCAATGCAATATTATAATTGTTTCATCATGGCTAGGACCGATAGGGCATTAATAACAAAAGTGTCTTGCTTCAAACTGGGAAACGCTGAAATATTATCCAAAAATATGCATTTCTCATTTTAGCTCTGAATAGGCAATTTTGCTTTCTAATACTGCATAAACCACATAAATTATCACCGCCGACGGGCCCGGGATTCCAGAGGAAACGCTGTGCCCGCCTCCCTGCTCGGGGCCGCGCTGCCATTGGCGGACCCCTGAGGCAGGAAGCCAGGCAACGGGAGAGAAGACGTAGGCCGGGCCAGAAGAAAGAAGGAAGTCCCGCCTGCTTCTGGGCTATGATTGGCCGCCCGCCGGGATGGAGCAAAGAAGCCGAGTCCTCCCGCGGCCCGGGGCTCCCGTGAGCTAGGGAGAGACCCGGGGCCGCCCCAGAGAAGAGAAATCCTGCGTAGCCGGTGAGTGGGGTCCGGTGCTGGTGTGTGTGTGTGTGAAAGTGTGCGATTACGGCGGCGGGGGGAGGGGGGTATTTGTATGTGTGCGTGCGTGTGTGTAGGTGCGCTGGTGTGTGTGTGGGGGGTCTCTGTGTGTGCGTGTAGGTGCGCTAGTGTGTGTGTAGGTGCGGGGGCGGGGTGTGCCTGTGTATGCGTGTGGCTGTGTATGCGTGTGGCTGTGATGTGCGCATGCGTGAGTGTGGGTGCGCGTGCACGCAGCTGAATCCAGCCGGAGAGAAGCGCGTGGCAGTTTCTTGTCCTTCATTCCCCAGAGTCAGCTAGCTATAGTTCTCCACCTGGACCTTCGGATGCGTATTCCCAGGCTCGACCTAAAAAGGGATATCTAAAGTGCAGTTCATCCTGTAAACCCCACAATGCCACGTTAGACTGCAAACATCCGCACCACTTCACTCTGACCTATCACGCACAGTAATCAGTTGTGTTATTATTAAAGGGGTTTATGTCAGCGCGGCTGCACGTGCTTAGTCACTGATCACTGCCAAGAGCATTTGGATCACACAGCAATCCACACAAGACAGCTGCACAGGGCTGGCAGACGGGAGAACCAAGCCAGCAGATACAACCGAGACTCATTTAAAGAAAACAATGCATTGTAGGCTCTAGACCCCTCACTGCTCACCCCTCCAATCTGCTGACAGATCACTGTTAGTACTGAGCTTTCTAGCTGAAGACACAAGTTCTTGGCACATACAATGAGGGTGGAACGTTGCCTTACACCAGAGCTGTCAACTTTAGTACTGGGGGACCAGGTTTGAGTCTCAGCGCCGACTCACCATCCTGTGATTCTGGGCACATCACTTAGTATCCCCTTGCAGGAAAAAAATGTAACGTGACTTGACCGTGGGTACTGTAAATGGTGCTCATGCAAAGCGTCCAATACCTTTGGGTTCGCGCTACACACAAAAAAATGCAACAACAAAAAAAGGTATGCAGTGGCGTAGCAAAGGTGCCATCTTCTTTGGTAGTTTGGTAGAGAAATTCAGATCTAAATGTATCCCTCTGCCCTGGTGCCACTTACATGCTGCACGATTAGTGGTTAGGCCCCCTAAGTAGTTTTACTCTAGTAGTGTATTGTAATTGCATGTATTTATGCGTACTGCCCCATCTCTCCATAGACACTCTCTCACATACATTAATTTTTTTTTAAAGCACTGGTAAAAGCTGACTTTACTTGTGAGAATGTACTTCTACCCAAACAAACCCTATTAGCATCATTAGGCATAGTTTGCATGCAGCTCTTTGATTACAGTTCGTAACATTCACTGTTCTGTATTAGGGTTGTTTCTTATGAACTGTGGTGACAAGGATATCTGTGACAAAAGCTGTAATCCACTTGGCTATCCACACGAAATGAGAATCTGCACGAGTTCTTTGCAGTAGGCATATTAACCCTCTGCGCTACTTTATGGCAAGTGAAAACTGCCACTCGAAAAAACTCTGATCTCTCTCTCCCCAGCAGGAACATTAATCACAAGAGTTACCTTGGCAATGGTAATGATGCATGAAAACTGAACACACAAGGTTTATATTATAAGGTATTGCTAAAAACAGCGTCCTCGCCCCTCCCGTAGGTCAGTGCCCGCCCCCCCAGGTCAGCGCTCAGTGCGGCCGCACCGGTTGCACTGCCCTAAAGCCGGCCCTGCGAGGCGTTGATGCAGAAAAAACAAGAGGGCTAGGGTTCTAATTCTGGCTTCCTCGTCTATCCGATGTGTGTGATTCTTTCTGAGCAGTCCCTGGTAAATGGATGGGCATTACCAGTCCCTCACTTTTCCTACATTCTAATGGAAAGTAACTCTCAGTAGGTCTTGGGTCGAATCGATGGGGCGCGCTGGTTCCTACATCCTTAACTTACTGGTTCACTTTCAGCGCCAGGGCTAATAAATGCATTTTCCACAGTAAAACCAGGAATCCTGAGTTCTAATCTTGGATTACCCACTTCATCGATTAGTGCCATCCCTTAATCTTTCTGTGTCTAAATCCCTTTAGCCGCCAAAACTGCCAGTGCTTAGAAACGGCTCGAGGGTGCATATAGCGCACTATATTAAAACTAGATCTATGCATTTCTGCCAGGAATGCCTACCAGATCCGCAGCCCAAGACCTCCTTCAAACACCTTTTCCGCAGTCTGCCGACAGTTGTCTTTTCCCTCAAAAGCGACACCTCCACAGCAACGATGAAAATGGCTCAAGCGGTCACAAATCACAGTCAGTCACTGAGTTTTCTCTCACCTTTCATTCATTCCAATCCCTAACCGGGAGTCACAGGCACACACATCCCCAATTATACCCAGCAGGAAAAGCTTTTACCCCTTTCTCCAATTAGAAACCTATTCAAGCTCCCTTTACGAAACCGCCGTGCCCGCGTCGCTCCTCTTGCGTACCGCATAATTATGTGAGGCAAAACATACCAACATCGCTGTGAAAATGCACTGTGCGGGGAGACTGCTCCATTTAAGTATTCTGAACCCCAGGGTGCGTGGGCTGCTTCTGAAACAGGAGCCAGCAAGCCAGCAAGCCAGCAAGCCAGCAAGCCAGCGGCGCATGCAACGCAGAGATGCCAATGGGCAGGCTTTAAGAGATGACACAAAAGAACGAAATGGAAGGAAAAAACGCACGTTCACAGCTTTGAGGAAAGAAGAGGAGAAACATGTCAACCCACTTGGCAGAAGTTCAAATACACCTCGTTTGCCGGGATTGCTCGCCTCGGGGTGAGGGGTGCCAATTCGGGCAACAGTTAGGGGAGACAGCCCAGGTCTCCCTGAATTTAAACGAGTCTCCCCCTCACTAATGTAAAATCTCATTAAAAGCGACCAGTCTCCTTCAAAATGACCCTGAATCCCACTGAATTTCTGCGAGAGTTAATAATGCGTGTTTAAGTTGTTACGTTTCACTTGTTTTCTCCAGACAAAATATGCATTTCTCATTTTAGCTCTGAATAGGCAATTTTGCTTTCTAATACTGCATAAACCACATAAATTATCACCGCTGACGGGCCCGGGATTCCAGATGAAACGCTGTGCCCGCCTCCCTGCTCGGAGCCGCGCTGCCATTGGCGGACCCCTGAGGCAGGAAGCCAGGCAACGGGAGAGAAGAGGTAGGCCGGGCCAGAAGAAAGAAGGAAGTCCCGCCTGCTGCTGGGCTATGATTGGCCGCCCGCCGGGATGGAGCAAAGAAGCCGAGTCCTCCCGCGGCCCAGGGCTCCCGTGAGCTAGGGAGAGACCCGGGGCCGCCCCAGAGAAGAGAAATCCTGCGTAGCCGGTGAGTGGGGTCCGGTGCTGGTGTGTGTGTTTGTGTGTATGTGTATGTGTGCGATTGCGGCGGCGGGGGGAGGAGGGTCTTTGTATGTGTGCGTGCGTGTGTGTAGGTGCGCGGGTGTGTGTGTGGGGGGTCTCTGTGTGTGCGTGTAGGTGCGCTAGTGTGTGTGTAGGTGCGGGGGTGGGTGCCTGTGTATGCGTGTGGCTGTGTATGCGTGTGGCTGTGATGTGCGCATGCGTGAGTGTGGGTGCGCGTGCACGCAGCTGAATCCAGCCGGAGAGAAGCGCGTGGCAGTTTCTTGTCCTTCATTCCCCCGAGTCAGCTAGCTATAGTTCTCCACCTGGACCGCATCCTTCGGATGCGTACTCCCAGGCTCGACCTAAAAAAGTGGATGCAGCGAAGAATGTCCTTGCCAGGCAAATTTCCCATCCATCTGACAAGCAGCCACCTTCATATATCTGGTGGGGGACTCCGAGGATGTTCATGAACTTCAGTTGTCACTGATGTTGTTTCTAGTAGCATAGCTTCAGAGGGAGGTGTTTGGGTTGTCACACCCCCCACCCCTCACAAACTAAATACTCTCTTGACTTCGTAGTTGGGGCTGGGAGCCCTGATTTGGGCCTACTATGTCTGTGTCGATGTTATTGTTATTCTGATTACACTAAGAAGTTTTAAGTTGTTAATTTTTTGGATGAGGAGCGTAAATATATTTAGGCCCACATTTACAAACATTGTGGTAGTGTCACATTTTTTGACGAAGGCCAGATGTAAAATCCTTTATGATCTCTACAAAGCCACACAGGTGCAGATCTGTGTGGCTTTATGTAAAAGAAAATAACAACAAAAAAAGTAAAACAAGGCAGTACATTGCGCCGCCCTGAATTACTTTGCATGCATTCCATTGGTGGTGCCTGGGCATTCGTGTGCATTCAACCATGGATATTGATGCAAACCCAAATTTAAATGGGTCCCGATTTCTAAAGTGTCTGTGACTGGGTTGCATCACTTTTTTGATGCAGCCAGACACAAAACCCTTTGTGTATTCACAAAGCCATACAAATGCTGATCCATGTGGCTTTGTAAGAAAAAGTAACGCAAAAAAGTAACGCAACACAGAGTATTGCACTGCCCTGTGTTACTCTGCGCCAGGGATGAGTTTTATTGATGATGCATGGGTGTTACCATCCACCCATCCATGTGTTTTGATGCAAACAAACATCCACAGAGTTGTAGACATGGGTCTGCACCACAATGGTGAACCTGCCTGAGGCTTCGGTAACAAGGTCAAATATCTTTATTTCTCCGTCATTTCCTTCTTCCATGCGTACTGCATTCTGCAGCACTCATAAAAAATAGGGGGGAAAAAACTTGAAGGATAGCCCTGCACAAAAACCAACCTGACCATAATGCAGACACCCCGCACTATGGCTTAAGAGTGCCTGCATTGACACTAGGCAGCATAAAGTGCGCCAGTATATTGATATTGCAAAACCACTCCACCCCTTTAAAGAAATAGCACAGCTCCGCCCTCCCCAGGCGACACAACATAGTGCAGCAACTTTGCTTGTTGCTCGGTGCTGTGCCACTTTGTTGTAAAAATGACGAATATGTCGTGGAGTAGAGTTACCCCCTCTGTTTTTTCTGTAGTTTCTGAGACTCCCCATCCATCAGAATGTTATATAGGTAGAGTAGGAGTATAATTCACCAGATGATACCATCCGCACCTTTGCATTTATTTACGTGTATTTTGTATATGTACATTTTGTTGGTTATGTTAAAGATTGTATTTTGATATTGTATTCTTTATATTACAGCCCTGATGATGTCCCAGAAGGGGATGAAACGCGGTGGCTGTGAAAAATATTAACTGTTTGTCCAGTCGGCTGACATTGATGATTTGACTGGATGCAAAATAAAGAAAAGAATTTGACATCAGACACTTCGAGGATCTTCTTTTGGACTTTTATCCTTAAGTGTGGAAAAAATCTGTTTGAAAGTATTAACGCTCCTTCTTGATTAGAGTGTTAGCATTGATTAGTGGTGGTGAAGGTGAACCACAAGAAGTAGAGGGGTCTCACGGAGAAAAAATTTGTCTCATATAATCTCAAAAATAGCCGTCCAGTGCACACAGGGTTTGACCCCCACCGTCTTGCTGTGTTTGATTGACCTTACGGACATCTGCCTGCAGAACGTTGATGTCCAGTGCGATGGTGTGAGAAAGTGCCATCTTTCTTGCATGGTATGCCCCCACTTTTTGCTGAACTGCTGATGTACTTTGACTGAGTGTGCCCTGGGCTCCTGCCAATCAGGGCCCAGGACCTGTGTTCCTTCCCTAAAACTGTGTTGAAGCTGAAACCCAATTGGCATCTCTGGCCACATGTCAACCCCTGGTAAATGGTACCCTAGGTTCCCAGGGCATTGTGACCAGAGAAGACCCCTAAGGGCTGCAGAACGTATTGTGCCACTCTTAGGGGCCCTGCACCCTGACACACATACACACTGCCTTTGCAAGCTGAGTGTCCTGGTGTAAAACTAAACAAAGAGTCGACATGGCACACATCCCTGTGTGCCATGCCCACAAACCCACTGCCCTGGCACACATCAGTCACCCCTCTAGCTGAGAGCCCTATGTCAGTGGTATGGCACAGGTGCATGAGCCCTGTGCCCCTACAGTACACTTACAGTGCCCAATCCTGGGCACTGTAAGTGCAGTGATGTCATTAAGAGTATATGATGCTGGGAGGTTGACATTACGAACTCCACAGCACAATAATGGCTACACTGAAGACTGACAAGTTTGATATCAAACTTCTCAGTTCATTAAACCCACACTGATGCCAGTGTGGGATTTAATGTAAAATGCACTACAGAGGTCATCTTAGAGATGCCCCCTGAATCCTAACCTACAATCCACGTCTTGTCTGAGAGTCTGCCTAGGCTGCCACTCAGCAGACATGTTGCTGGACCCCTAGGTGGAGAGCCCCACGCTCTCCTGGGCCTGCAACAATGCACATCCTGGGT
Organism: Lissotriton vulgaris; assembly: GCF_964263255.1. Classification (NCBI taxonomy): domain Eukaryota; kingdom Metazoa; phylum Chordata; class Amphibia; order Caudata; family Salamandridae; genus Lissotriton; species Lissotriton vulgaris. The sequence continues at coordinate 473,577,190 of NC_141689.1, forward strand.
GAGGTGCTAGGTCTCCTCCCCCAGGATGGGTAGGGGGAAGCTTCACAAGCATCCTGCCTTTGTGAGCTTCTCCAGACCACTTGCTGTACTCACCAACTGGCCCCCACTGGTTCTGACCCCCACTCTGGCGGGAAGACTAGCGGGAAACTTTACGTGGAGAAAGGGGGTGTGCCAGCCTTTGCCAACTCCACCCCTCAGGTGGGAGAGGCGAGGTGAAGCACATCTCCGGGCCCCAGCCATCGAGAAGATGGGGAGCCCTGCCCAATCAGAGATAGGCTCCTGCCCCCCTCCCACAGGAGAGGAGCAGGATAGGGGGTGTACTCAGCCCAGGACAGGGACCTATTAGTCCCTGCCCTTCCCCTACCTGTAACGCCCCTAAATGTAGTATTTAGGGGCACCCTAAACCTTCCTTCCTCAGATCCCGATTTCGAAACAAGAAAGCAGACCAAGAAAAAGACCTGCCGTGCAGCTGCTAACAAGAGGACGACACCAACTGACTTGGCCCCAGCCCTACCAGCCTTTTGATCCTTGAACCTGCTCCTGCTAAATCCCGGCGTCTCCGGCGGACAGCAACCTCAAGAACCCCGGAGGACCTGCCTGCCTTGACCCTCTTAGAGACTGGGACTCCCATGAGCAGTGGTTCTGCTCAAACAGCAATACCCCTGGTGCCAGCCAGGAACCGCAAATCCAGCCCACTCGGCACCCGCCGAGCCCGGCCTGTGCCCAAGTGGACAAAGACCCTGAGGACGTCCCCTGGCAATTCTGACCTGGAATCCAGTGCCCAAGGACCCTCCTCGACGACCCAGACGACGCCTGCAGCCTCAGAACCAGGGACCCCTCCAATCGAGAGTCGCAGAGGGTAAGATTTCCCGACGTTAAAAAACACCCCTGCACCCGGCGCCCCCCGGCCTCCTGAGCCCAACTCCGGGGTGCCTACCTATCCTCCAAGATCCCAACTTACCCCTCGAAGTGTTGGTCGCTCCTGAAGAATATCCGTCCTCGAGCCTGCAGCCTTTGTTCCCTTTTCAAGATCTCCGTTGAATAACATTGAGCGCCCGACGGCTCGAAAGCACCCTGCACCCAGCCGCCTGAGTGGCCCTGGCAGTCCTACTTTCCCATTTGCCCAGAGCAAGTGACCAGGAGCCCAGCTCCCACAGTCGCGTGGCCTGCTAGTCAGCAGCCACCAACCGAAGCCCCCCTGCCTCTCATTGGATAACATTGGGCCTAACTACCTCTGCACACGGCTGCCCCCGTGCCGCTGAGGGCGTACAAACTGTACCTTACTGACCCTGGGAGACCCCTGAGTCTATGCCCAGAACCTTATCTCTACCAGTCGAGAACTTACCTAAAAGCCGATAACTCACTTTTCTTCCACAGGCTAACAATGACTGGTTTCACTTGGAAATTCTTCTAAGCGTGGAGTTTTGGAACTTTCAAATATTCATCTAAAATCAGCCGAACAACGAATTTCGATTTACTCACCTGTTATCAGGAGAGACCTCAGTGCTGCATCTTTGAGCCCAGTAATGACCCTGAAAAGTAATTCTAACGTACTTGCCAGTAACTTGAATTTCCTTCCATATATCATAGCCTGCTTTTTTTGCTGAAAAAGTTTTTAAGTATCGATTTTTGAAACTTACAAATATTCTTTAAAAATCGTGCCAACGACAAAAACGTAATTACTTGCCTGTTTTAGATAGATGTCCCAGTGTTGAACCTAGGAGTCCAGCACTGGATTACAAAAGTAACCTAAACTTACTTTACCTGCAAACTGAAATTCATTCCATGGGATAACATTTGTAATTTTAACTTTTTGTAATTACTTGCCTGTTTTAGATAGATGTCCCAGTGCTGAACCTAGGAGTCCAGCACTGGATTAAAAAAGTAACCTAAACTTACTTTACCTGCAAACTGAAATTCATTCCATGGGATAACATTTGTAATTTCAACTGAAAAAGTTTCTAAGTGTCAACTTTTTAAATACAATAATATTCCCTAAAAATCACTACTGTAACCAAAACGCTTTTACTTAACTGTTCACAGGAAATGTCCCAGGACTGAATCGAGGATCCAGTCTTGAGGTTAGAAAAGTAATCTACAAAGTAACTAATTGCATTTAACTAGAAATTCCCATTGAGCTCAATGTTGCATTGTGTTTGAAATTGTGTTACCTATTGCAACAAACTGTGACCATTGTATTCAAAGAGTCTATTGCCTATTTGAAAAGTATTTAACAACAGGGATCCATTCTGAGAAAGTATATTTCGATACCTTGTTGATTCTAAAATAAAACTATATCTTTTGATATAAAACAATTGGCCTAGAGTTCAGTTATTGAGTGTGTGAGACCATTTGCTGACTGAGTGTGTACAACAAATGAATTACACGATTGCCACTAAGATCTGGGCCCCAGTTGGGCGCTGCAAGTCCTGCAGCTACGACCATGTTCTTTTGGGCTCCCTCCCATTCCGGAGACTGTAAGTTGGCCGATTTTTGTTTGCTGCCTACTCCCCGGCACTCTGCTCTTGCCCATTGTTTGTGTCGGCTCTGCCACACTTGATAACCTCTCGCAGGTTGGATACACAATCCTGTTAGCAACATGTACACTTACAATCCACAGGTGGCCCCATGCCAGGCGAGGATCTGAGGCCCATTGGGTGCCACCAGCTAAACTTTCTATGGCTTAGTCCAGGTTATGTATTCGCCTGGTCCTGCTCCCGTGGGCTTCACCACCATAGGCCATTCACCAGTGGGAGGGTTCAGTGGACCCAATTATTGCAGGCAACCTCCTCCTCTCCATCTGCAGTACACTGCACTATGGGCCCTACAGCCTCTCACACGCCGGGGTCCTCTTTCCTCCATCATCCAACTTGCGAAGGTTCCCCCACTGACAGCTGTGGGGGATGCCATTGGGCCTCATCCGACTACCAACGCGGGTCTTACCAATCACCTCAGGGAAACTGGATCATGCCTGCAGCTCTCCTGGTGCCACAGGTGCCACAGAACAAATTTGTGGCAACCAATTTGCACAGCTCCTACAGTCCAGGCCATCTTTACACCGGGTCCTCACACAGTCCTCCGGCCTCACAGCGCCTTTATTCACAGTGCAGCCACAAGTTTAGCAAAGTCATTGGCCCAGGCTCCGCGCCGCAGCAGCAGAAGGTAGGTTTCATTTTCTGGGCTTTTCCCGACCGGAAGCCAAAGCCACCTCAGACGTTTCTTGGCTCAGCAAGAGGGACCCCAGGCAGGGGAGGACACAGCAACTGTGGGGTCTGCACCCCTGACCAGATAGGCACGGAGGCAGGCGGCCATCCAGGTCACCCCTACAGCCGCAGAGCTCTGATGGTGGCATTGCTCAACGGGAAGGGGCCTGCCCCAATGTGGATCTCTGCAGTGAATTTGCTTTGGCGGGGGCAGAGAAGTAGAACATCAGCCTACCTGCCTCCACTGTCTTCTCTGGCTACTGCAGAGCCACTCTAATCTCGCGGCCAGCTCAAAGGCACATCCGCAGTCTAGGTCTCCACCATAGGGTCTGGTCAGTAAAGGGCCCACAGCAAATTATCGGTTCCCCGACCCATCAACGAACCATGGGACTGGGCAGAGGGCTCCTACCACTCTCCACACTCCATTGCGCAAGTTGCTGTCTCAGCGGGTCTCCTGGGGTGGCAGGAAGATACCGCGTTATGGATACGGGCGAGGAGCTCCCGCTCTGCACTGCCGGTTGGCCATCTTGCCAGCTACACCCCCCATGCATGAAGGCTTTCTAGGATGAAGGCATTTCCAGCAAATCAGCAAGTGGCCATAAAAGTGCAACACCTTAACAAAGAACATAGTCAACGGCACAGCCAAGCTCATGCCTGCCTCACATGTCCTAATCTGCACCAAAAGCGGAGCATCAGCTCCATACTGGCTGCAGGACGCAGTTCCTCATGCTACAACCCATGTGGATACCTTTGATTACTGGTTACCATGGAACTGTGCAACGCCTGCAGGAGATTGCACTTTTGAATGGTTGGTGCCCTCCAAAGGTTTAGGGACACTTTTGAATCTGAATTGTTAACTGGTGTGGGTCTAACGGCCACATTTTAATGATAAAAGCTGGACCTCTAGATCAGATCAGATTTCACCATTTGAATCGAAATTTGCCTAGCTTACGTAACGGTAAGTTTCAATTCTATTAAGGACACGGAGGCGAGGATTATGCTATATCTTCCTTCGCTTTATTAACATAAAGACTCCACAGCAGCTTAGGAAAAGATATATAACAGTGAACAACAAAATGCTTTAAGGCCTAAAGCATTTGACGGAACGTTCAACAGATCAAAAACAACAACTCCCAAGAGTCTCTTGTATATTGGCAGTCCATAGTCCTTCCACTCTGTCCATCACCGCTATAAACCCGGTCTTCTCTTCCTCTTCCTCCTCTTTCTTCCCGCAGAACACGCTTATACCTCATTGATCCTGCTTAGCACCCTCGTTGCCGGTCGAAAAAAGGAACAGCGTAAGCGAGGTGCCCAGGAATGCAACAATAAGGCGAGGAGCGTTCAGTGACTGATACAGTACAGGCAATGTAAAGGAAAACGCTTTACTTACTGTCATACGGGCGGGTAGAGACACCACTGCGTAACCTGGGTGGGATAATCCTCGCCTCCGTGTCCTTAATAGAAATGAAATTTACCGTTACGTAAGCTAGGCAAATTTCGATTCTATGTCAGTACCGGAGGCTTCAGATTATGCTAGTTCAAAGCTTACTTACCACCAACTGGGCCAAATCCACCACAGGCTTAAAATAGAACCTCTTAAAAGGTGGAATCCGAGGACCAATCTGCCGCTCGCATTAGGTCCTCCAAACGAGCACCCACCGAGAACGCCTTAGAGGCCATGGCCCCTCTGGCAGTGTGTGCTCCAAAGAGAGACGTATTAATGCCTGCTTCTTGCATGACCCACCGCACCCACCGAGCAATAGTGGGGGAGGAGACAGCTTTGTGTGGCTTCCGCAGGGCAATCAACAACTGACGTTCGCCCGGGGGGCGCAATTCCAAGGTCAGGTCCTCATATGCTTTGAGGCATTGCACAACACACAACTTAGGAGTGTCTGGAAAAACTGGATATGAAATGGATCGCGACGATGTTTTGGTGCGTCGGCCCACTGTAAACGTGACCCCATCCGGGGAAAAAATGCGTGCAGATATATCCAGCGCGCGCACGTCAGAGACGCGTCTACACAAAATCAAACATAACAACATGGCCAATTTTGCCGAGAGCTCCTTAAGGGACAGATAGGAATTGACCGGCCAGGACAGGAACAAGTTCAGAACCACATTGACGTCCCAAAGGACGGAGTACCTGGGCTCAGGGGGCAAGGCGAGGCAAATAGCTCGCAGAAGTCGACAAACAAAGGGATGTTCCCCTACCGGGTGACCATCGATGTTATCATGACCTGCCGAAATCGCCGATCGAATCGCATTGATCGTTCTGTAGGCCAAGCCCTTGTCGGCTAGATGAGCCAGAAAATTCAGCACGGGAACGAGGCCCGCGACCAAGGGATCCAAATCCCTTCGTAGACACCAACGCATCCACTTAAGCCAAGCGGATCTGTAACGCTTCGTCGTACTATCGGCCCATGCTTTGGAGAGCAGGTGCTCAGCTGACCCCGAAAGGCCTGGGAGCGACCAGCGTCTCCTGAGAGCCTCCATGCCACGAGGCGGAGCGAGCTCTGCGTGATGAGGGGATGCGGTTCCCGATCCGGATTCGTCAGGAGCAGAGGAAATAGGGGGAGTAGGATTGGAAAATCCCAAGAAAGTTCCAGAAGAACCGGAAACCACACTTGAGACCTCCAGAGCGGCGTAACTAACACCAACTCCGCTCCTTGGCGGCGTATTTGGGCCGCCGTCCGCACTATCATGGAGAACTGGGGGAACGCAAACGGTTGTTCCCGACTCCAGTCCTGAAGAAAGGCGTCCGTGGCTTCCACCAGAGGGTCCGGCCTCCAACTGAAAAAACGCGGCAGCTGGTGGTCGAGACGGGACGCAAACAGGTCTCCCGAGAAGGGACCCCAAAGAGTCTGTAACCACCGGAAGACCCCCGGATCCAGTTTCCACTGACTGGCATCCCTGAGGTGCCTGGAATGCCAATCTGCTACTTGATTGGCTTGACCCGGGAGGTACTCCGCTGTCACCGCAATGTGGCGTGACAGGCAGTAGTCCCAGAAGTCCTTCGCTAAATCCGCCAGCGTGCGGGAACGAGGACCCCCTAGATGGTTCACATAACGAACCGCTGAAACATTGTCCATTCTCAATAGAACACAAGCTTTGACCGAGTCCTTGGTCCAACAACGGACTGCGAAGGAGCCCGCCAGGAGCTCCAAACAGTTGATATGCAATCGTTGTTCGTCGGAAGACCAGGCGCCGCCGGTAGAGAAATCCCCGCACCGTGCGCCCCAACCCGACCTGCTGGCATCGGATTCGATGACTAGGTCCGGGGTTGATCCGAAGATCGCTCGACCATTCCACGCCTCCATGTGAGACAGCCACCAAGACATCTCCTCCTTCACTTCGTCCGTGAGAGGGACCCACTGATCGTAGCTCATCCCGCGTCGCAGATGCTGAGCTTTGAGGCGCTGGAGCGCCCTGTAGTGCAGGGGCCCCGGGAAGATCGCCTGGATGGAGGACGACAGAAGCCCTACCACCTTGGCGATATGGCGCAAAGAAGTGCGATCTTTTGAGATCGTCTGCCGGAGCAGGTGTCGTATTTTCGCGACTTTCCGAACTGGCAGGCTCAAGACCGCCTGCACCGAGTCCACCACGAAACCCAGGAAAGTAATCCTCTGAGTGGGAACCAAAACCGATTTGGAGCCGTTGATCACGAACCCCAGTTTCTGAAGGAGGTGCACGGCCTGCCGAAGCTGGACCGCCAACACCTCCGGGCACTGCCCCATGAAGAGGATGTCGTCCAAGTACACCAGCATCCGAACCCCTTGGCTCCTGAGGAACTCCACCACCGGGTGGAGCACCTTCGTAAAGCACCAGGGGGCCGATGACAGACCGAACGGTAGTGCGGTGAACTCGAACACCCTGTCGTTCCACATAAACTGTAGGAAACGACGATGTGGCGGGTGGATGGGGACGACCAAATAGGCGTCCTTGAGATCCAGTCTCACCATCCAATCCCGAGGGAGGAGTACGTCTCGAAGGAGGTGAATACCCTCCATCTTGAAATGTCGATAGATCAACCACCCGTTGAACTCTTTGAGATTGATCACAGGTCTCTTGCCCCCATCTGTCTTGTCCACTAAGAAGACATTGCTGAGGAACCCTTTGGGATGGCGTGTTGATAGGTGGATGGCCCCTTTGCGGAGCAGCTCCGAGACCTCCTCGTCTATCAACCGCGCGTCGGACTCTGAAGACACCATTGGACGCGGGGGCACCGCTTGCGTGGGCTGGTCGTAGAACTCTATGTGGAACCCACGTACAGTTTGCAAGACCCAAGCGTCGGCAGTGAGCAACTCCCACTCCCCGTAAAAGGTTGCCAACCTCCCTCCAATTGGAACTTGATCCAAACAAAGTACACTTACCGGAGGCATTTCCTTGTCCAGAGTTCTTCCGGAACCCTCTGCCGCCGAAGCGCTGCCCCCTGGTGGGGTAGAAGTTGTTAAAGTTTGCTGAGGTCTGGTACTGGCCTCTGCCGGAGCCTTGTCCTTTATTGTTGGCCTGCTGGCCACGGCCGGTCGCGCGGCCCCTACCGCGACCGGCCCCTCCGGAGAAACGTTGGTGAAACACCCGTTTAATGCTGGACTGAGCCTTGTCCAGTGATGTAAACGTGTTCACGAATTTGCCCAGCTCCCTGATAAAGGGCTCGCCAAAGAGGCCTCCCTGGGCTACTGCGCCTGCCTCCGACGAGGCCAGATCCCCCAACTTCGGATCCAATTTTATCAACAGTGAACGCCGCCGTTCTGTAGACAAGGCGCAGTTGGCGTTGCCTAGAAATACGATCACCCTTTGGGCCCAATTAGAAAGTACTTCCGGTGAAATGGCGGTGCCATTTGCCTTCGCCTCCTCCGCCATGTCGAGGATCTTCGTGGCAGGCCCCACTGCATCCAACAGCTTGTCCTGGCAGGATCGCCAGGACCGATCGATACCCTTCCTGGGATCTTTCATAAACTTCGCCAAGAAGGTGGCCATTTTGGCGTCCAGCTCAGGGGTCATGGCCACCTTACCCTCCAAAGTCGGTCTAGGGCACTCCCCACGCAGGCAACCCCTTGCCTCCTTCTCCAGCGGCTTGCGCAGCCTGCCCGCTACAAACTTCGCCACCGTCTCCCCCGGTGTCCAAGCCGCGGAGCGTGGGTGGACGATCTCGTCCGGGTCCAGCATGTCCGACTCATCCCGTGGCATCTCCTTGGCCGAGGACGACGGGAGCCAAGATCGGGTCGACTCCCCGTCGTCATCCGTGTCCGGAGAGTCGTAAACAGGAGAAGCGGGGGCCGTCGACACGTCCCCCGAAGTACCCGGATCCGCCAAGGGGGGAGGGGGCACCGCCGTTGCCTTCGACAAAAAGGCGTCCCGAAGACGCTCAAACGCGCCCTTGTCCACTCCTTGGGCCTCCGAGGACGGGCCTTCCCTGCAGGGCTTCTTCGGTGCGGGCGGCAATCCGCCTGACGTCCCCGGGAGTTCGGGGGCCGGGGCCACATGCGCGGACGCAAGCTTCGCGCATTCCTCCACAATGGGGCGGAGAGGCGGTCCTCCATAGGCCCCACCACCTCCGTCACGCAGCGGTAAATGGAATTATCCACCGCCTGGTAGAATTCGTCGTCCTGTAGGTAGGAGTAGGGTTCCTCCTCGTACTCTCCCTCCATTACGAAGTACCGGAGCAACACCAAAGGCACCCAGAAGGGCGTTTATCGAGATGTCTCTCGGGTATGGGCAGACCAAATGACTGCGATCACTTTTTGGGCCAACGGGCGTGGCAGGTAGGGCTGCACCGACCCCCCAGCGCGCAGACTCTCCTCGCCGGGACCGAGTCTCCGGACCCCTCAAGCGCGCCAAGCCACACACAATCGATGAGGTGCACAAAATTCACCCGAAGGCGTTTTACGCGGTCGACGCCGCAATACAGACCCCAATGGGGCGTCAGAAACAGGGAAGCACAGACCCAGATCACCAGGTGTCAGAGGGGTACGCGAGGGCTGGCTCCTGCGCAAGCAGACTCCACGGCGCGGCCCCTGAACTGCGGAGGCGCGTCGAGGAGTCGGCGAGAGGCGAGGGCGCCCCCTGGCGGCTTGCTCACTCACCGCACACAACGGGAAAGAAAGGTCGCGTAGGGACGATTGAACGTTCCCGCGACTGGGGACTCTGTAATGGAAAAATAACCCATGGGGAGAGTCCCCAACGATCGTACAAGCAATACAACCAGTAACTTATAAGGAAACAAGAAAAGCACTTATCTGGCTGCGGGAGCAGCGAAGAAAGAGGAGGAAGAGGAAGAGAAGACCGGGTTTATAGCGGTGATGGACAGAGTGGAAGGACTATGGACTGCCAATATACAAGAGACTCTTGGGAGTTGTTGTTTTTGATCTGTTGAACGTTCCGTCAAATGCTTTAGGCCTTAAAGCATTTTGTTGTTCACTGTTATATATCTTTTCCTAAGCTGCTGTGGAGTCTTTATGTTAATAAAGCGAAGGAAGATATAGCATAATCTGAAGCCTCCGGTCCTGACATAGAATTTGAAGACGCTATGTACAACTGTGCTGAGATGGGCAGACCAAAGATTGGCTACCATGGCTGACTCAACTTAAAGAGAAGGGAATATACTTTAAGAATGAGGAAAAGACGTGCTGATGTTACAACACGAAACAAGGCAGGAAAGTGCTTTTAAAAGTACAGACATTGCCTTCAAGTAAGCACAGATTTCAAATCTAGCTGTACCCTGCTCTGGCATGAAGAGCACTAACATTCACAAACTAGGGTGATCTAAGGCTTGCGACTCCTTCCCAGCCCAATCAAAGGATACACCTAGAACAACCTGCAGTTAGTTGGGATAGAGTAAGGAAGCCATTAGGGAAGAATGCTGAGGAGCCATGGTTTGTTAGTGGCCTTTCTCTCCTCCTGCTGTCTCTTGAACTCTGCGTTGTCTACACAATGTGCCTGCTGTGACCCTGGAAGCCTCCGACTACTCTTGCGAGCTGCGACCACACACAGTAATGGGAATCCCAATACAAGAGTACAATCACATCCATGGGGTTCTTTGATCCTCCCACTCCAGTACCTCACTACTAGACTGTTTTCCCCTATGATAAGTCTGCCCAAGCCACATGAGTCCTCCAGACTGTCAATGCTGTAGCATTCCATTCCCCATTGTAAGAACTACACAAGCAAGACACACTAACGTTTGCAGTAGCATTGCTGCCACTGCAGTATGTCACCAGCAATCAGACTGAGAAGTTAGTGCACTGCCACAGTTGGTGTTAGTATCTAAGAACAAAAGGGGATAGGTCCATAAACACATGGTGGGGGCTAGACCCTTTATAGAATATAGAACCCAAATTGCCGAACCACAAAATCTCTACAAGCTGATTAGAAGGAAAAAGGTCAATTTATTGTGATTCCCCTCGACATCCTACTCTGGGTCAATGTTGATTATCTTTTTCAAGTTATGACAAGCTATAAGACAGAAAACAACAATACATTAAATATTTACAAACCTATATATACTTTGTACATACATGAAAAACAGATTCTTTGCACAGTACAAAAAGAAAATTTCTTGCATCAAACATTACAAAAAACTAAGAATACATCACAAACAACATTAGAACAAACATTACAATCAAAAAATGAGAAAAATAGGAAAAACCAATCATGGGGGAATTATAAGCAAATGAATGGCTCTTAATTAAATCAATACTGGACCAGCGGGGTCCTAGTATCGTAGAGATGACATTTTATTCCACCCTAGGAAAGTGCCGACGGGTTTCGAGATCAGGCACAGTGTCGCTGATCTCTCATCAGGGCTGTTTTATTCTTTGTATCAAACTTGGTTGTAAGGCGTAAAGGATTTCAAACCAAATATTTCGAAACGTGGCCAGGCAGGACAACCATGCTATTGTCGACTGCCGCCAACCGGCGTTCTTATATATAATCCACCACCACGAAGGTAGGCTCCTTAATGATGTATTTCTATTCCCTTTTTAATTTTGGGAAATATGCTCTCAATTTGCCGTCCTGCTCGAAAATAACAGCACGCCGCTGGTGTGATCAAAGTTTTCTCACAAGACAATTTTTCTCATTTTTTGATTGTAATGTTTGTTCTAATGTTGTTTGTGATGTGTTACAAAATTAATATTAAAATACATCAAATGTATACAAATGTAGAAGCACAATTGATCATGTGAATATTTTTCTATATTTTATTGTGAATTAAACAAATTATTTTAATACTTGAGCATTTGTTTGCTGTATATTCTTTTGATATTCTGATCATAGAAATTGCTTTGGCCGGGGGTCCTACATTTCCAATAATCATTTAGTGGGGGTGCACAAATGTGAAGAGTTTATGAATTGCTGATTTAAGTTTCTGGAAATTTACCCCTTTAATAATATTGCGGAAGAGTTAACTTCTATGAAACTGCACTTACCATGCATTTACCAGAAAACTCTTCTAGAAACGTGCAAGCCTAAATACTTCAGGTTAATAATTGATAATGATTTTAACTAGAAGCTTTCTTCTAGAGAGTAACCTCCCAGCAATGAAAGCTGAAACTGATATTTTAAACACTTTCTCAATACTCTTCTGTAAAACGCAAATTATATTCTTGAGCATTTCCTATATTGGCTATTTAATCTCATAGTTATGCAGATGAAGCATTAAAAGTTTGTGTAATATAGTAGCATAATACTTACTAGTTGTATTACATTTTTTTTCTTTACAGCAATCTTTCTAATTTATGTAAAAGGCTCCAGTGTCATTCCAGATTGTGCCGCTAAATTAAATCTGTCTATAAGTGGAACATCTTAGTTATAAGCAGCAGGAGTACAGAACATAGTAATAAGAGGTTCCAGATATAAATAATTCCTCTGCACATTTGTATCCCTTTTCCCAGGTAGGATGGTACAGAAGGGAAACAGCATTATTGGAAACATGCAGAAAATGTAAAGAAATAAGGGGTGTGGTGTTGCAAAAGAAGTGTCAAAAGAAAGAACTGGATGATGAACTACTGAGCAAAATGTATGAACATGTGATAAATGGCTGGCTTAGTACAAAGAGTCTTATGGATGCAGAATGTTCCTTGGGTCAAGTTGCCAGTGATTAATGTGCACAAGGGGATGCATGCTGTTGGGAAATTGTAAAATGGTTATATTTGGAAGCATGGAGCGCATGCTGAAGTGGACAGGTGGCTGAAGAATTGTGAGGAGTGTGCCTCTAGTTACTAACTAATATAAGTGACACCAGCACAGTTCATTCATGCCAGGTTACCTTAGCATGGCTAGCAAAAGGTCATCTTTGAATATGAAGAACTGTATAAACCTCCTGCCTGAAAGAATACAGAAGATGCAAGAGCACATTGGCAACACCAAACCTCCTTCTCCTTTGATACCAACTGCTATGCATTGTATCCGACATTGGTCACCTTTCAAATCCGGACTCTAAAAGACCTCACTGATATTCTCAACGCTTTCAAGGGCACTGCCAAAGAAGAGGATGTTTTACCATCATCCTTCATCAAAGTCCTGTCTGGAGGGGCTCCATTTCCCCCACCCACTACTGTCAACAATTCTTTCACTCAAGGCATCTTCTCTAAAGCCCTCAAAACAAACCAGATCCTCCCACTCCTGAAGAAACACACAGAACAGCCACAACAGCCCCACCTATCAGCTCTTCACTTGTGAACCTTTATCAAGTACATTGAAAAAGAAGATTTGCACAACTTCAAGATTACATCAAATATAACCATCTCCTGTTTGACTATCATCTGGCTTCATATCACACAGAAGCAAGAAGACACCAACCTAAAAATCACAGATGATGCTCTCCTGACCACAGGTAAAGATGAGGCTTACCTCCTGACATTACTGTACCTCTCAACTGCCTTAAACAGATTTGACCACTTCACCTTCTTTCACACTCTGGAGTTGCAAATGGGAGTCAGTCGAAAAGTCCTTCACTGGTTTTCCTCTTGCTTATCCAACCAGCACCAGTTCATTAATTTAAACATCTCCAGGTCATAGAAGATTTGGACACCTGCGGAGTGCTCCATGGTTCCATCTTGTCAATCTCAACCTCTTTTTGGAGCGCTTTGGAGTTGAATTCAGCTTTCAATATCAAAATCCACCAATATACCAACTACAGACAACCATATTTGAAAGGTCCTAAGCTCCAGACGCCCAATGGCTCGAACACTTCCTGTATCTCCTCTTAAGCTTAACCCCACCAAAACTGAATTCCTGCTACTTGCTAAGAATAACCATTAGTACAAACATGGTTTAATGATATGAACCTGGATAAATTCCAAACCCAAACTTTCAAACAAAGGCGTCACTCTGATTCAATCTAACCACTGATCTCACATTCAAAGAGCACATTGCCAAAATCGAGACAGTCTTATACCAGTTGTTTCCGCTTTAGAAAGTGAAACCATTCCCTCTGGAAAGAGACTTCTGAACTGTGGTTGAAAGCCCTAAAACTCTTGCACATGAATGACAGCACTCCCTGCTCCACGTCCTTCCAGACTTCACAATGGCCTACCCATAAGGGCTTACTTAATGCTGCAGCATGCCTCAATAAGAGCCTGAAGACGTATGACCACATTAACCTTACCATCATGGAACTGAACATATTCCTCTAGCCAGTCCGTATGATCTTCAAACTCAACTGTATCACCAGCACCCTATCTGGCTGACAATCTCACAATCTCCAGTGGCTCTTGGACACAAAGTGGTGCAAAAATTTTAAATCAAAGCAATGGCCCTTTTTCCTCTATGCACCTAGAATCTGGAATTATGCTCCTGTAACCATCAGGACTGCCACAAGCCTGCTCCAATTTAGGATAGAGCTAAAGCTTCACCTCTTGAAGGAACGGTACATCATGACTGTTGGACTTGGCACTCTCTGCAGGGTCTCCCTTAAATGTTTTACCTTTGCCCTTCTATTTTTCTTTATTCATTTTTGTCAGCCTTAGGACTCTGTGCACATTACCACTGGTAATCCGTGCTAAAGTGCTATTCCTCTGAGTCTGCCACACAATAGAGGGATTAGGTGTGCCTGGATGGGCCATGACTGGCAGGATGGGGGAGGGGGGGGCAGATCTGGGAAAAGCCCCAGTTGCAAATCAATAGGTTGTGCTCTTTGTTCATATGAAGGATTTCACGCCACTTCATTGTTCATGCAGCCAGACTGGAACCATGGTGGGGAAGGAGGACACATTACACTTCAAAGGGAATTCTCTAGAAACTTCTACTTCAAAGAAGGCACCAGATATAAAAATAGGACTCTCGGACTCACTCTTCAGTTCACTTTCTGGACCTGCAGAAGGATTGTCAGAGGACTGTCAGAGGATTGCCTGCTGTTGTGCTCTGCTGTATACTTCAGAGGACTGCGTTGCTGCACCTGTAAGAACCGCTCTATTGCTAGAAGTCAGACTTGAAACCTCAGAGGCCTACCCTGCTGCCTGAGATCTATTCCACCTCTTGGACCAAGGACTACCAGAGTAACTCCCAGGGCTAGTTGTCTGGCCTCCAGGTCAGAGTCTCAGGGACAGAAAACGCCCCAATCATCTTGAACAAGCACCTGCACCCAGCACGAGTGAGTCCTAAGCCTCTAAGTGGTACCTCCCCAGTCGGGAACCCTTGTGAGCCAGCTAAAGGTGCCCAGATAGCAAAAATCCAAAACTTGGGACTTCGAAAATGTTTGCTAAATGCTGCTCTGAGAACCAAGAGATCAGAACTAACCATCTATTTGCGCAAGGTGATTTGCCAGGCAGACTGACTTTGCGGCAGCTCCCGCTGCATTCCTCTCAAAAGCAACAAATCCTGTTCAGTGATCCTAGGCAGAAGGGGTACCCAGCGTCGTGGAGCCCTTGCCAGCTACAGCCTCATTACGCTGGAGATTTTCAACTTTCAAAACCGAGATTTAGGGCTTGATTTAGGTTACGCAGTCATAATGGTGATAAATATCCAGTGCGCCAAAATATAAATCCCATTATATCCTATGGGATTTATATTTCGGCAGGTGGGCTATCCGTCACAGTTGTGACGAAGTAACCCGTCCGCCAAGTTCTAAATCGGGCCCTAAATCTCAATATGGAAATCTTCACCAAGACTTCACCAAGCGGCTCCCTGACAACCACAGCTCCTCCTAGGACACCACCTGCAGCCTTGCCCCTCTAAACTTCTATCTTCTCAAGAGACATTTTGTAAATATTTCTTCTAAGTCCGAAGGTAAGCGCCGACTGGGCCAATCCACTTTTTGTATCTGACCAACACTCCATTGAGGTCTGCCATATTTTTCTAATTTGACCCGGTCTCATGTGACTAGATGTCCGCGGTTGGCGCTTTGATCTCTTAGCCACCAGTTTTCTCTTTGAAAATTCATAGCTACAGTTCTACTAATAGGATTTTTGTGTCACATACGTTTTAAAAATGTACTCTATTTTTTCTAAATTATTGTGGAATTTCTTTTTCTTGTGTTATGCTTTCACTTTAATACTTTTTTTTGCTGCATACATGCTTTCTTTACATATCGCCTCCAAGTTAAGCTTGACTCCTTCTGTGCCAAGCTACCAGAGGGTTAAGCACCAACTAATTTAGTGTGTTTGTGGTTCACTTTTGACAGGGATTGTGGCTTTTTTTTGAGCAGGGTTATCACTCCCACTAAACAAACAAACACATTTCTCACAATGATTGAGTATTACTACACAAAACAGCTACCCTTCCTATCCTATCACATGTGACTTTGTCTTTGCATTTGACCCTGTACAAATAGCCTGGACTATAGGGGTTCAATAAATTACTTTATGAAGGTTGTTTATGTTTCTCAAACATTAGACACGGACAATGGAGTGAACTTCTCTGCATAGGAAACTACAGTTTTTATGGATATCAAGCATATCACCACTGGTGTTACAAGCTCAAGTCGGGTTGTGCAGATGTTGTAGAGGTACATGGTACCTGAGGAAACAAAATGCTATCCCAATAAGTTTGCAGTTGGAGTAGCATCAAGATTTATACATAGTTTTGA
The DNA here is from genome assembly GCF_964263255.1 of Lissotriton vulgaris. Classification (NCBI taxonomy): domain Eukaryota; kingdom Metazoa; phylum Chordata; class Amphibia; order Caudata; family Salamandridae; genus Lissotriton; species Lissotriton vulgaris. The sequence continues at coordinate 473,593,417 of NC_141689.1, forward strand.
GGACATATGTAATTCTAAGTGTGTCAAGTCTGTGTAAGTTGTCAAAGGGAACAGACAGTGTTGTGTTTTGGTGTTATAGACTGTGGAATTTCTGATTTATTGCCAAGTGTGATGGCGCATGGAGGAAGAAGAGTGAAAGTAAGAATGTCTGGTTAATGGAAGCAGAGTGAAGGTATAGATTTAGGATCAGGTGTTGAGAACTGCAGTAATGTCCATCAGGAACGCCAGGGTGTGAATATGAGGGTGTAGTTATTCCTGTTGGAGAAGCAAATTAGACATTAGGTCGAGCCTAGGCAGCCGGCATGCTCTGTCTTCGAGTTATGCTGTGTGGGTTTACAGTCCGCCCACAGGTTTTGGTTGGCTTAGATTAGGGTCCTTACATTTTTGTTGCTTTAAAGTGGTCAATGTTTCATGTTTGTCTCACCATTTTCACAATTGTCAACTCCCATGGAGAATTGTAGCAGGATTTGTCCTCTTCCACTTGTGCAATCGTATTTTGGGTCTTTGGAACTTTTTTAAACTTGCAACAGGCGCCTTTATTCAGCACGGTGACCGCTTCACGGCCGCCAAGCTTTATGTTTTGGGCATATCACCTCATTTTCCCGTGCATCACCCACCACCTCTCCCACGTCGCTGCTGCTCCGACGGGCCTGTAAACCTTTTTTTTTTTTAAATCCTCATTATTTGAGCTGTTAAAGATGTCCGCCACAATGCATTTCTTCTCTTTGCAGGCACTTACTATCCCATTCTTGTTACGAATTCTTTTATGTCATTAGATTAGCTTCAGTTATATGGCAAGCACCCCCAAAAAATAAAAAAGAAATCAACATGCGTTAAACTGCGCTAGCGTACTGCGTGCATCAGGAAACAGCAGGCATACTAGAGCCAGGCAAAATGTCCACGGCGACTTGAGTCTATTGTCAGATGTATTATTTATCACTTTAACATGCACAAGCTCTGTTGCACGCATGGCCTCGCTAATCTGCCTTTGCTCGTGTTTATTTTCTGTTTGGAAGTTTCAGAACAAGCTGCGCTTAGCACAGGTCTTCGCTACATTTCTATGAGTTCTTGATTCTGCCACCTTCCGACTGGTCTTTCTTTTATAAAAAGACCAGTCAGGTAAACTGCCTGCGTCAAATTTATGTGACAGAGTTATGTTTCGGAATGAATAATAACAGTAAATTGAAAGGACATCAACCAGCTTTGGAAATACATTTTCTATTGTATTCACAGACAATTTGCAATGCTGGAGAGCCACCTTCTAACTTATTAAAGAAGTACTCTTAAACTGTGCAGTAGTCCAGTAGACATACCTTATTGCCTTATGTAGCGTGGTAACTCTGTCTTTCTTTACAGTGCATTTAATTATATTTGCCACCTGCATAATCAAAGTAAGAGTGTAACAAGAGTAGGCATGAATTACGAGTAATGACAGCACATGAAAAGTTTATTTATTTATTTATTTTACGAGTTTTATATAGCGCTGCTAGACCCGGAGGTATCAGAGCGCTTTACATGAGGAATTTAGCATTTAGCATATTACAAACGTTACAAAATTTACGGGGAGGAGACGTGGATTAACAGCATGCAGTGCCAACTTTGCTGTTCTAGGTTCAAGTCCCAGCCTCAGCAAAAAATTTCTGGGCAAATCGCTTAATTCCTCTATGCATAAGCAAAAAGATATGTAATACACTCTGTAGCCTATGCACATAGCTCTAGTGCAGGTCCATCCCTTAACAAGGATTTACAGACCTATATTAATGGGATGAGTCAAAAGCTGTGGGGTGTATGGTGTGATTTATCTCAAATAGAACTCTCCCTTGTTTGATGTATCAAGAGCAGGGGTGGTATATAGAATAAAGTGGGTTCTGAACTCCATTTTACCCTCCTGAGCATGAATGGGGCAAGAAGCAATCAATCTTATCAGCTTAAAACTTTTCATGAAACCACTAACTTCTTAGTAAGGCTACCATAGGTTAATGGGATAGAACATTAATTTCTCAGAATTGCAGCTATGCCTTAAATTACAGAATAGAAATACTTATCAGCTGGGCTTGCAATGCAGCATGATTGATGGGTACACTGAAGCGGTGCTCCCACACATTAAATAAGATGGAAAAAGCTCAACTCAGCAGAACGGCTAGTGGCCTAATAGGCAGTAGTTCCACTTCTTAGCCAGGCAATCGTATTGTGCTTCGGATAATAGGACACTTCTTAGCAAAGTTGTTGTGTTTTAAGTGTGGTTGTAAGAGTGTTTGTCAGCATGGATATTGTATATTTAATGGGCTGAATCTCCGCTTCTCTATAGGATCGCTGTACTTTCAGCTGGAAAGTTTCTGCTCTTCTCAGCAGGGAATCTCATTCTAAAATGAGACAGTTTTAGAACAATTAAGCATTGTTACTTTTTTATTAGTGGGGAATTACTAGGAGTTCTGCTATAGCTTCAATGGAACAGTAAGGGTAGTTTTCAAAATGCATGCTAAATATGCAACAAGGCAGTATCAGACGTTAGTTTGTCTCATGGTTTTGAATTGACAGCGTCAGAATGTCTCAGCAGACTTCACATAATCTTAATAGAATAGCGCAAGGATGTCAGCAGAAAGTATGTGCTTTTAATTCTATGTCAGGACCGGAGGCTTCAGATTATGCTTTTCCTTCTTCGCTGTTTATTACAATTACAAATCACAGCAGCCTAGAAAAGCACTGAAGTCTAGAAAAATATGACTGAATAATCTCCAAACCAAGAGATTAAGAACATGTAACATCACAATCCAGGAAGAGAAAACTACATTTCCCATCAAGTCCATGGAAAACCACACAACAATAGTCCTTTCACAGTGTCCATCGCACGAAGATAGGGCGTCCATCTTGTGTCCCCTTCCTCTTTCTTCGCTGCTTCGCAGCCAGTTAAGTCCCTTGCTTTTTTCCTCTTGCGTTTTTGCTGTGGTGAGGGTTAAAAATTGCATGTTTGGGACTATTTATGTTTATTATACGCTTGCGTAGCTATGTGAGGGCTCTTGTGGCGGTGTTATGTCTTTTTTCCTCAGAGCCCTTGATTTAGTCATCGCGGGGACGCTTTCGCCCCTTACGCGATGTCCCCGTTTCTGATGCGGCGCAGCTGCGACCGCTAGAGGGAGCCGTCGCGTCTCGTTCCCCCTGGCGCGGTTCCTTTCACTGACGGGGAGCCACGCTGAGGAGAAGGAGCCGCGCCGGAGCCTCGCCTTTGTTGCCGCCTCAACCCGGACGCCCGATTACGGGTTGTATTTGCCCCAATTTAACAATGACGCCCCGAAGGGGTCTGTACGGCGGATTACCGCCCTTGAACGCCTACGGGCAGTATAACGGCACCTTAGCGGTTCTCACCGCATTGTTTAGTTCCGATCCCTACGTAAGGGCCGATCTAGGGCCCCTTTTATTAGCACGCAGGGGGAGCGGCATAGACCTGGTCCTTGAGAGGGTCTGCGCGCTTGGAGGCGGGTGCTGCCTCGATAGGTCTGGTTTCCAGCCCACCTGATTACTAGCCTCTGGCTGGGCCATACCCAGGTACTGCGCTTACCAGTTAACCCCTGTGCCTTACTCCCTTCTTGTCCCTTGGCAGGGTAGTTCATCATGGCAGAGGGGTACTATGTAGAAGAGGAAGAATCTCATCAGTACCTTAACGATGATGAGTTCTACGACGCTGTTGAAAGCTCTATTTATCGCTGCGTGCAGGAGATTGTAGGCCCCATGGAGGACAGGCTCTCCGCGCGCATTGTGGAGGAATGTGCAAAATTAGGTCAAGCACATTTGGGAGCGTCTGGAGGCGCCTCTGAGGGGGTACCCTCTGCTCCTAAGAAAATTTGTAAGGACGGTGCTACTGGGTCCATGCAGGGTGTGGACAGGGGTGCCTTTGAGCGCCTGCGCGACGCTTTTTTGGCAAAGGCAACCGAGCCTACCCCTACGTCGACTCCAGCCTCGGGACCTTCAGGGCAGTCTGGGACAGCCCCTTCCTCCCCGGGAGGTTTCTCCCCGGCAGACACTGACGACGACGAGTCAGTGCGCTCGTGGCGGCCGTCCGGCTCCGCGGCTGAACTTCCGCAGGATAGCTCAGGCATGCTGGACCCGGACGAGATTGTTCATCCGCGGTCGGCAGCCTGGGTGCCTGGGGAAAAGGTCGCGAAGTTTGTGGCGGCACGCCTCCGCAAGCCGCTGGAAAAGATAGCTCGGAGCTGTCTGAGGTGAGAATGTCCGCGTCCTACCCTGGAAGGGAAAGTTGCCATGACCCCAGAATTAGATGGAAAAATGGCCACATTCATGGCGAAATTTGTCAAAGTCCCCCGAAAGGGAATCGACCGATCCTGGCGTTCCTGTCAGGATAAACTGCTGGACGCCATAGGCCCCATTACAAAGATCCTGGACATGGCCGAAGAGGCCAAGGTTTCTGGCACTCCTATATCACCGGACGTGCTATCGAGCTGGGCGCAGAGAGTAGTCATCTTTCTGGGAAACGCCAACTGCGCCCTCTCAACTGAGCGCCGCCGGTCATTGTTGATTAAACTCGACCCCAAGTTAGGTGACCTAGCCTCCTCGGAGGCGGGCGCGGTGGCGCAGGGCAGTTTGTTTGGTGACCCCTTTATCAAGGAGCTGGGCAAATTCGTTAATATGTTTACCTCCTTGGATAAGGCCCAGTCCAGCATAAAGAGGGTCTTCCAACAGCGTTTTTCCCGAGGGGCCGGTCGCGGTAGGGGCCACGCGACCGGCCGTGGCGGTCAAACTTTACCCAACAAAGGGCAAGGCTCCGGCAGAGGCCAATACAACACGTCGGCAAACTACACCAACTTTTACCCGACGAGAGACCAGCGCTTCAGAGGGCGCGGAGGCGGTTTCCGGAATGACGCCGGTGGTAACAGTTCCCATGGTAAGTGTGATACCTGCAAATCAGGTGCGAATTGGGGGACGGCTGGCGGGCTTTCCGGACGCTTGGGCAGCGATTACAGCAGACGCATGGGTGCTGCAGACAGTGCGAGGTTTCCGCATGGAGTTTTACGATCAGCCATATCAGTTGAGGGCGCCACACCCTATAGTCTTCTCGCAGGCAGATACAGCCTTAATCGACGAGGAAGTCTCAGCACTTTTACGGAAGGGAGCCATCTGCCGAGCAGAGAGGCATCCCTTTGGCTTCCTCAGCAACGTCTTCTTAGTCGAGAAGACAGACGGTGGGCAAAGGCCCGTGATCAACCTCAGAGAATTCAACGGGTGGTTAGTGTACCATCATTTCAAGATGGAGGGGATCCACCTACTCCGGGACGTGCTGCTCCCGAACGACTGGATGGTCCGTCTGGACCTCAAGGATGCATATCTGGTCGTACCCATTCACCCTCCACACCGTCGGTTCCTTCAATTTCTCTGGCAGGACCAGGTCTTCGAATTCACCGCCCTTCCGTTCGGGCTTTCATCAGCCCCTTGGTGCTTCACCAAGCTGATGCACCCGGCGGTGGAAGTCCTTCGGGGTCAAGGGGTCCGAATGATCGTCTATCTGGACGACATCCTTCTGATGGACCAGTGCCCCAACAGGTTGCTCCTTCAGCTCAATCGAACAATTTCATTGCTGCAGGGCCTGGGGTTCATCATCAACGAGTACAAGTCCGTTTTTTCACCTTCTCAGACGATGACGTTCTTAGGTTTCGTGGTGGACTCTGTACAAGCCTACCTCAGCCTTCCCTCGAGAAAGATTGCCAAAATCCATCATGTGCTGAAACAGACCATTGCAAAGTCTCATACCTCCCTGCGGCAGATTGCCAGAGTGGTAGGACTCCTGTCCTCCTCCATTCAGGCAATCTTCCCGGGTCCCCTGCACTATTGTGCCCTGCAGCGCCTCAAGGCGCATCACCTCAGAAAGGGTTTGTCCTACGACCAGCTGGTCCCTCTGTCCCAGGACGTAAAAGAGGAGATGGCTTGGTGGCTCTCTCACATGGAGGCGTGGAACGGCCACGCAATCTTCGGTTCCGTTCCGGATTTGGTTATCGAATCGGACGCCAGCAGATCCGGTTGGGGCGCCCGCTGCGGGGATTTCTCTACAGGCGGCGTCTGGTCGTCCGAGGAACAAAGGCTCCACATCAATTGTCTGGAGCTGCTAGCGGGATCCTTCGCGATCCGCTGTTGGACCAGAGACTTGGTGAATTCATGCGTCCTTTTGCGTATGGACAATGTTTCGGCGGTTCGTTATGTGAACCATCTGGGCGGCCCCCGGTCCCGTGCGCTAGCGGATCTGGCGACGGACTTATGGGACTATTGCCTTGCTCATCGGGTCTCGGTGACGGCGGAATATCTCCCGGGCCGGGACAATCAAGTGGCAGACTGGCATTCAAGGTACCTGAGGGATTCCAGTCTTTGGAAGTTGGACACCCAAGTTTTCCAATGGCTGAACAGCCTGTGGGGTCCATTCTCGGTGGACCTGTTTGCGTCCCGGCTAGATTTCCAACTTCAGAGATTCTACAGTTGGAGGCCGGACCCACTGGCGGAGGCTACGGATGCGTTCCTCCAGGATTGGAGTCGGGGAAGGCCCTATGCGTTTCCCCCGTTCTCAATGGTGCTGAGGGCGGCAGCTCAGCTACGCCGCCAGGGAGCAGAGGTGACATTGGTGACACCGTTTTGGAGGTCGCAAGTTTGGTTTCCAGTTCTTCTGGAACTTTCCTGGGATTCTCCAATCCTACTACCCCGGCTCCCTCATCTCCTCCTCAATCCGAACGGGGAGCCACATCACCTTGTCCTGCAAGATTCTCTCCACCTCATGGCTTGGCGACTTTCCGGAGATGTTGGTCGCTCCCAGGCCTTTCGGACGCGGCTCAGGACCTTTTGTCTAAGGCCTGGGCCAGCAGTACTACAAAGAGGTACCGATCTGCTTGGACCAGGTGGGTTCGTTGGTGTATTCGACGAAACCTGGATCCCCTGGTCGCAGGAGTTGTTCCCATCTTGAATTTCTTGACGGACCTAGCGACGGAAGGCCTAGCTTACCGCACTATTAATGCGATGCGGTCAGCCATTTCAGCGGCTCAAGAACCAGTGGACGGGGCTCCAGCGGGAGAACATCCTTTTGTTTGTAGGCTCCTACGAGGAGTCAGACTATCTTTGCCCCCGGAGCCGCGTTATTCCGTCCTGTGGGACGTGAATGTAGTGCTAAATCTCTTTCTTTCCTGGCAACACAACAGGTATCTGTCCCTGAAGGAATTGTCCGCCAAATTGGCTATGCTCCTGTGTTTGGTATCGTGCCGCAGGGTCTCGGATGTAAGGGCCCTGGACATTTCCGAGAGAGTTCTCACCGGAAGGAGTGACGTTTACTTTGGGTCGTCGCACAAAGTCAGCGACGAGATCGATCTCCTACCCGGCGTTTGTGGATGCCCCCAAACTATGTGTGGTTCAGTGTCTAAAAATATACGAGGATGTCACTCTTGAACTTCGCCCTCCGGGCGAGAGACAATTGCTCATAGCCCTGCGTAAGCCACACAAGGCGGTTTCTTCTCCCACCATAGCCAGATGGGTGCGGTGGGTGCTGCAGAAAGCTGGCATTAACACTAAGATGTTTGGCGCCCATTCGGCTAGGGGGGCCATGGCCTCGAAAGCTTTTTCTTTAGGTGCACGTTTGGAGGGCTTGATGCGTGCGGCGGATTGGTCCTCAGATTCCACCTTTAAAAGGTTCTATTTTAAGCCGGTGGTGGATATTGCGCATCTGGTGGTAAGTAAGCTTTGAACGAGCATAATCTGAAGCCTCCGGTCCTGACATAGAATCGAAATTTGCCTAGCTTTGTAACGGTAAGTTTCAATTCTATTAAGGACACGGAGGCGAGGATTATCCCTCCCGGTCCTTCGGAGGAGATCCCACCCGTATGGCTGTAAGTAAACAGTTTTGCTTCTGAGGCTATTTAATGTGTTGATGCATTTTTTTCCCTTGTGGATAGTTGATAATTGTATCTGCTGGTTATAGTTACTCGTACAACGCTTACGCTGTTGTTATTGTACTCCACTAGGTAATGAAGGTTCGAAACAGGAGCGTTGAGGTTTCAGCGTGACTCGCGCAAAGAAAGAGGAAGGGGACACAAGATGGACGCCCTATCTTTGTGCGATGGACACTGTGAAAGGACTATTGTTGTGTGGTTTTCCATGGACTTGATGGGAAATGTAGTTTTCTCTTCCTGGATTGTGATGTTACATGTTCTTAATCTCTTGGTTTGGAGATTATTCAGTCATATTTTTCTAGACTTCAGTGCTTTTCTAGGCTGCTGTGATTTGTAATTGTAATAAACAGCGAAGAAGGAAAAGCATAATCCTCGCCTCCGTGTCCTTAATAGAATTGAAACTTACCGTTACAAAGCTAGGCAAATTTCGATTGTACAATGTTAGCTGGTTACAGTCTTCGCAAAGAGGCAAATATTTGAATATGGGTGGATTTTAGTCTTCTCAATTACACTTTTGAGCAGGTGTGATAGATAATGGTACGGTCTAGACAAGACTGTATTCGTACAAACGTTTCTCCAGCACAGTACTGTAAAATAATACCCTATTCATTTCTTTTATGTAAACTTGTATAGTATGTAGTACCAGTCTACATTGACAAACTGGTGACTAGATGAGCTGCCAAGCCTGACCTTAAGCATCTTGAAATCTCTGTAGTATTTGTAATCTATAGTGCTGATAAGCAGTAGTTGTTTCGTTTGAAGATCCCTCTGATTTGGCTATGCTGGGTTTGATCTAAGCCACTGGGCCAGCTTGCAGTAGAAGAGGCTCCCTGCACTGCATTGAGATGTTAAAATGCAGCACACTCAACACAAAGGCCTGCAGAGATCCTATCGCACCCCTTTCACATTCAGAAATGCAGGCCAACTGGTTCGGAACATACAAGCTCAAAACAAATGTCTGCTTCCTTTCATCTATGGGGTGGCGGATGATACAGGGGGCAAGGTAAAGCAATAAATAGTGAAGTATGTGACTTTTTTATATTGTTTGATATTCTTTCTTGACATTCCCACCAGTCTAACAATTTTCTGCTGCAAAGCTTTGTTTTACGTGTTCACCAAAAGCCTTTGCAATTATTATTTTTGTTTTAAAAATGTTTCCATTTAGCATTTCTCTTTCCAGTTTTATGCTGCATAGGAATCTGTCTGTGTCCCTGGACTTACTGCTGGGTCTTCCATTTCCCTTAATGCGCTATAAAATAGCAGACAACTTTACATGCCCAGATTGAGACTTGCAGGAAGATGTGAAGCCTCATTTGCCCTTGTATTTCCTCTTATATGTGGCTAGCCACACTTGACGAACTAAGGACATATTTCCAGTCGGTTTCTGCATTCACTTGGTCGCTTCATATTGCCCCATAAATCTATGTGGAATGTGGGCTATTTCGGTGTCATGATGTAAAATGTTCTTCTATTACGTAATATGATGAAGTTATGAGTTGGGCCTGAGAATTTAAAAAACAATTATAGACTATAACATTTGATGCAGAGATGGTGTGTACAACATTGACAGCTTTTTGCACTTTATCATATCTACCCGGGGACCCTTTGTATGTTAGTTGTATATGAATATAATAAAATTACCTGGTCTTTTGGGAACCTCTTGGGGATATTGATCTAGACCTTTACAGCGTGCATATTGGTTATAACAGAATTTATAACAAACACTGCAATAACTAGACAGAATGTTTTTTTTTTTTTGCTTATTGCAATATGTCTCTGCATCCGAGAAAGCACTTCCACCAGGGGCCGTTTCTTTACATGGGGGTGGGGGCTGCGCCCCTCCGACAATTTCTGTATTCTACTTTGTTTTAGGCAGAAAGTGTGAACGTGCCCGAGGTCGCTGAGACAGCAGACTCGACCCAGTTTACACCTTGTGTATAATAAAAATAACTTTCAGTTAAAAAAAAAAAGTCCCTCTGACCCTTGCTCTATGCAAGGGTCATCAGGCAGCGTCAGGGAACTGTGCAATAAAGCGCATGGGCCGTGTCGCATATTATTCAGGGCTTGCCTTCTTCCAGCCCTAGCCTACTTCACCTCTTGGGACTGTAGGGCCCCTCCGTGAAGTGTGCACCCTCGCTGATTGTATGCACCCTGGGCGATTTAGGTTTAAGCCCTGTGGAGGCTGTATGTCACTCAGCGAGGATGCACCTCCCAACCCGTCACAGGCTGGGGTGGGATCCAGCCTGTGACGAGTTGGGTAAGCGGGAAAGAGCGTGGGAGAGAAGTCAGGAGGAAAAACCATGGTGCGTGCAACAAGTGCCACTGTCATTAATGACGCCTGGTCGCACATTTCAAACATATTAGTATGCTGGTGTTCGTGTTTGTCATGCTGTTACGCTGACCTGGTCAAGATGAAAAGCCATTCCTACTTCGGTGAGTTATGTTGCTGTTGCTGGTTTTCATGTAAAGCGCTCCAATCCTTTAAGATCACCCTGGTCACCCGCGACCAAGGTGCGGCTGCACTGAAACGCGTCAGGCGTTGTGTTCGCTATTTTGAAATAAATATTTCACGCATATGAAGCTGGGCTCAAGTTTGCTTTTTGATAATTAAAAGGCAGCGTTTGCGATCATATATATATATATATATATATATATATATATATATATATATATATATATTTTCTCTTAGCAAAAGATTTCCCATGTACCTCTCTTGTAGCAGTCATGCTCCCTTGGTGCATTTCCTCGCACAGTATAATTCAGAACTTGGTCTTGCGCCTCACCAGTTTCAAAGTTCACCAGCCGCCACAGACTTCCACACACACACACACACATTGACTTTCAGAGCCCAGGCTTTGGCTCAGTATAATCCATGTCACCATTAATCCTTTCACAAAAGATGCTTTGAAGTGCCTCCCTCTGCCTCCCCTTACAGTCTCTAGGTGTTTATATATGTGTGATTGTGGAACGGAACCGTCCCCTACCTCCCTTGGGCGATGGCTCAGCACGAACTCTCTGGGCTCCGATAGCGATCCTACAGCGTCCCTGGCAACACGGTCTCCTCCCCTTTCTACTCCCGTGCAGGAGCCAATCGCGATAGACGGAAGACCGGAAGGACCTTACGCTGACCCCGGAAGTCCCGCCTACGATCCCGACCCGGAACCCGGAAAAGGCGACTGCGGCGAAGGAGGAGCATTCCTCACGGCGGACTCGTGGCAGGAGACAGCATACAGAGAACCGGAGGCGGAGGACGGAGATAGCGGAGGCACAGGAGAAGAGAAGACCGGAGGCGAGGACGAGGAGATCTGGAGCGAGGACTGGTGGAGTCCCCAGGAGGTGGCAGGAGAGCGGCCGCAACTCTGAGGAGAGTTGCGGCGGGGGCATGTGAGTACCCTGTCTCCTGGCTCCCAGGTGGACCTGTATATTTATGTATATAGAACATCCCCTCACTGTATAGCACTCCTAAAAGCACTGTATATATATTGTATAGACCACTACCCGAGACACCTAAAGTAGAGAACCCCGCACCGGAACCCTCACTAAGTACACCCTCTTCCATCCCTCTCGTACTCTTTCCCATCTTCGCCCCTTCCGACCCCTTCCTCACTCTCGCTTTTTCCCTAACACGAACCGGGTGTTGGTGACAGTATTCATAGAGTCCGGCGTAGAGGACTAATTGCCCTGTTCTCTCTCCCTTTAACTCCGAGGGCCACCGGACCAACCGCACAGAAGAAGGAGACCTCCAGAGACGTACAGCCAGAACCCTTCCCGGACCTTTCCTCACCTGACGACTGCATCCAAGAACTCTTCCTCCATCACTACCCTCTGTTTCTCTACCTTCCACAACCCTGACTTTGTGTTTGACAATAAAGAAAACTAAGACATAGCTCACTACATCCGGCCTCCACGCCTGTTATTCCGGTCCGCCCAAACCCCTATCCCAAAGTGATAAATATCAGTTATCTTTCCTCCTCATCGTGCTATATACACACGCAGGACTGGCCCAAAGACATTATCCTGTCTCGTGCGGACGTGTTTCAAATTAGCACGCATTAAAGGTGGCACTCAAGCAAAAGACTGTTTGCTTACTAGACAATGCTGCGAACACTAGAGTTTGGCGAAGGCCCAAAGTGCCCCACCCCAATGCCCAAAATTCTGCCCACTCCAATCTGCCACACTCCAATGCAAAACAATCTGCCCCACTCCAATCTGCCCCACTCCAATCTTCCTACCCCAAAACAATCTGCCCCACTCAGGTCGGCCCCACTCCATTCCAAAACAATCGGCCCCACTCCAATCCAAAAAGAAAAATGCCCCTCTCAAACCGCCTCACTCCAATCCACCCCATTCCAATACAACCTCCTATCATCATTTATCATCACTTGTTGGGGGCATTTTGAACTGACCTGCTGCTGTTGCGGGTCCCGCTGACACCGCCGGGGTCCCGTTGACACTGCCGCTCTCCCCCGCTGCCGCTGTTGCTGACGCGGTCGCAGAGTGGGGAGAGGGCTGGACTACAGCGCCCAGCATCCTTTGCTGGCTGGGGGACGCCGCCTACTGCCTGAGACTTTGGCGCCGGGAGGCACATAAAAGGAAGCAGCCACTCCTGCGTCGCGGGATCACGCGAGGGCGGCGCAGGGCTAAGCCGGGGCAAAGGGCGGGCCGTCGGTGACCGGAGGAGGACGGGACGGCCCACTCCCCTTTCATCTGCCGAGGAGATTAACAAGGAAAAGGCTTCCCTTGGAAAAGGCTTTCCTTTAACAAGGTACTGTTACTTGGATTCCAAACCCCCTGGCTACATACATACTATAGCAGCAGTTCACTCTGTAACCTTGAGAGTGTTAGTCCAATGTGATTGGGAACTTGTAGCTGCTCATTATTTCCACCCATCACCACCCATTCCTACAGAATGAGTAACTTGGGCAAAAAAGCAAAAACCCCAGCAACACGACCAAACACCAGACTGCAGGCGGCAGTACCACAGCCTCTACCCAGCTTGACAGCAATTGACAAGATGCTTCAAAAAACAATTGGGGTTGTGGCTACTGCAATCGAAAATACAGAGAGAAGACTATCAATTACACCCACATTATGTCTGCAAAATCAGGGAGGTGACTGTTCAGTTATTGTAAGCGATATCCCGGATCTAAACTCTTACCTGACATCGTCTTACGTAGAATTGCCCTGCGCACAGGCGCCTATAGAGACTCCTATAGATGTTGAGGATCCAATTATTGTTCTGTCTTCCCCCATTCCCAAGGAAACCCCCACAGTATGCAAACCACATCCCAGGAAAAAGAAAGAGCCTCCCCAAAAATCGTGCAAAAAGAATTTGGCCAATCACAATCTGTTAACACGTCGCATCCGACCTCAGGAATACTGTGCTGGGTCACTAAAATGGTGGCTGACTTACAAGCATGCATGGAGCAGACCATTGTCGCCCATATCAAACCCCTGGTGTCAAAGCTTGATAGACTGGTCACTATCCTAAATAACAAGGGGGTAGCGACAACAAAGTCAGCTAATCCCTTGGGAAACTCAGCACCCTCTGACTGTGGTGATACACCTAAAAACACACCTAGTGACAGGGTAGCTGCACCTAAAAACCCCTTAATACAGTCTAAAAATTCAGGAACTCCAATAATTATCCCTAAGTCTGCACATGCTCTACTTCCTCCCCCTCCTAGCATTAATACACACGGTCAAACTCACCAAGCAGGGGGAAACTTAACTGCCAACACTGATAAAATTAGATCGAAGCTTAAGGAGGGTAAAAATGAGAGTAAAACCAGTACACCAACGATCAGGAATGCACCATCTAAAGCTACTCCTCTCCAGCTGCCAACCATTAACTTACCCCCGGAAGCCCTACCATACGTGGTAGTCCTCACAGGAGTTCCAGTCCTTAGTGAGGGGAAAAGAGAAAATGAGATTGATTTAAAAAACAAGTACATTCATTGGTTAAGCGCAAATAGACCCCTACCCCCAAATGTTTCAGGGGAAATACTGGCGGTTAGAAGAATAGATTGGATAGGGAGGGGACCAAAAACAGTGTCAGGAGATGTTGTAATAATAAACTTTAGGGACACCTCTGCTGTGGACCACATCTGTAATGCTCCACTCTGTAGGTCAAATTCCCAAATATACCCACTACACCTGTCATATTTCTACCCTACTCCCAACTTGAGACCAACTTACTCCAGTAGGGCTTATCACAATAGGGGGCATTATCCTCCATCAAATAGAATGCAACACTGGTTAACATCCGGGGAGGGCATACCTTCATATAATCCCATACACCCGCTGCAACCCCATTGGAACAGGTTTAGCGTGCTGGAGGAGGTAGATTGACTCATATTGAAGAGAAATTCCCCACCACAAACCATTAATGCAGAGCCCATTAGAGAACGGGTTCTGGAGGAAAATGTCCCACCCACCTCCACCGGAAATGACTCAGTATTCCACTCTTCGACGAGAGAGGGGACCAGAGAAAAGGCGAACCTGGACGTACAGGGTTCTGAAAAGGCAGTGCAAGGATGTTTAAAACTCCTTTCCTGGAATATAGCCGGGTTAAAAAACAAACTGCTCACACCAGAGTGGGCCTCCTTTATGGCTGCTCACGATATTTGCCTGATGCAGGAGACCTGGGCACTGGAGGAGAGCACTAGCCCGGCCTTTGCAATTTACGATATCCTGGCAGTTTCTACAGGTAGGGGCCGCCCTTCGGGTGGGCTATCAATATGCATAGGCACTCATTTGGGTATCCAGGCCACCCAAATGCAAACAAATTCCCTAGACATCCAGTGTGTTTGACTAACACCCCAAAACAAACAACAAGTAGCCATAATAAATATCTACTCAAGGCCAGTCAAGAATGGGCAGGAATCAAACACACTTAAATCACTTAATCTTTTTATCCAGGCACTGGACCCCTCAATTGCGATAATCCTTGGTGGTGATTTTAATTGCCAGTTTGAGCCTCTGGGTAGTCTGGAGTTGTGTGAACAAGACGAAGTAGACTCACTCTGGCGCATCCCCGACCCCAAGATCACCCTGGTCAGGGCATGGACTCCGCTGGTGCTCCAAATAAAATCTCTCTCCCTTGCAACGTCTCTGCGGGCGTGCAACGGGAGATTGAATCCCGACTGTCCAGGCCTAGCTACGTTTAATAGGGCAAACCAAACTTCCATCATTGATTACCTCATGATGGAAGCAAAACATTGGGATAGGCTGAAAGAATTTAGGGTCGTGCCAAGTCATGATAGTGATCATAATGCCTTGGTCTTAACCATTAAGCCTGGGTCTTTTGGTTTAACAAACTCCGACCCCAATCCTGCCATGGTGATGCCACCTCTCATGGTAACAAACAACAGGATAAGGATTAAATGGCCCCATTTTGTGAACTCCCCTACCCGGCTTGCAAAAATATATCAGATCGCAATTCCTCGCATAAGCGAGATGGGTGATCCGACTCTTCACCAGCAAGCCGTAGAAATACACAGGCAGTTAGCCGTGACGCTAGGGGAAGTGTTCTACCCAGTAAGTGGCAATAAGCGGCGCACGCCTAGGACACACCCCTGGTTTGACCGCACCTGTAAGAAAGTAAAAAGGGATCTCCTTGCGGCAATCAAATCTAAAGATAATGTAAAAATCAGGGCAACTAGATTGCTGTACAAAAAGGAGATCATCAGGGGCAAGAGAGAGTGGGAGGAAGCAACGTGGGAAGAACTGAGATATGCGCTCCTCTCAAAGGATGCCAAATCATTTTGGGCCATAGTTAATTCAGGTGCTAAAGGGGGAGGAGAGGCTGTTTTACCGAACATTGCTCCCTCAGTATGGGAGGCACATTTTACAGCCCTTTACACAAGTCCCGAGACTGGCGCCTATGTGTACCAACGCCAGGACCAGATGCCAGAAGCAGACAGTGCCCTTCGGATTTCCCCGGCCCTAGACCTCCTGCACGAGCATCTACTTCCAGGGGCCTAGGGCTTGGGTCATCGGTCGGACCTGCTGGCTGTCCGGGAGACGATTCCCTCTGAAAACCTCGAGAGCATCTTTCTCAAGGAAGTGGAATCTGCTATTGACGGATTGCTCCCAAACAAAGCCCCAGGCCTTGACAAATTACCTGGTGACCTCTTTCGCTCCCAGCCCAAAATCTGGGCACCGTACCTTGTAGTTCTGTTCAACGTGGTCCTCTGGGGTTCCAAGTTACCGGAAAGCTGGTTGGGAGCTGAGATCGTCCCCATTTATAAGAAGGGCTGCCCGTTAGTTCCATCTAACTATAGGCCCATTAGTCTTTTAGATACTACTCAAAAACTAATGGGCCGGATACTACTGGACAGAATACTGGGGTGGATGAAGGAACACGAAATACTGACCACCCTCCAAGCCGGATTTAGATCTGGCATCTCGACCCTGGACCAAATTTTTAGGCTGCAGGTCTTTTTTTGGAAAACTGCAAGAGTAGAGGGTGGCAGCCTCTACCTTGTCTTTGTAGACCTGCGGGCCGCTTTCGACCTTGTGCCCAAAGAGAGATTATGGAAGGTGCTGGAAGAACTAGGCCTACTTATTAGATGTTTTGATTCGATTCCATGAAGGGAACTATGCCCAGGTGAGGTGCGGGAGGAACGGAGAACTATCGCCCATTTCCCCATAACCAGGGGTGTACACCAGGGTTTTGCCCTGGCCCCTACACTCTTTAGCCTTTATGTTAACGGCTTGGTAAATGAATTAGGTGGTGTCAAGGATAATGATGCCCCGTGGTTGGCTACTGGCCGGGGGCCCGCTTTGATGTTCGCGGATGACACCTTGTTGTTGTCCCGAACATCAACGGGCATCCAGCGGGTTTTGGATGGGTTTGCAACCTTTTGTGCCTCGCGGGGATTGGCGGTAAACTTGGAGAAAACCAAGTTTATGATATTCGATCCCCGAGGCACACCCGCCCGAACCCTGTACTGAATGGCACCCCACTCGAACGGGTGAAAACCTTTGTTTACCTTGGTGTCACGTTGACCAAAGATTTTGATTGGGGTCGCCAGGTATCTAGTTCCACCCTGAGACTTACACAGATCATAGGGGGTATCGGCAAATTCCACAAAACATCACATTTTTAACCAGCTGCCCCATGTTCTTGAGATCTATAGAACCCAGGCAAGGTCAGCAGCTATGTATGGTGCAGAACTTTGGGGACACAAGAATGCACTGAGCCTACTAAAGGTTGAGCAGGCCTTTATGAGAAATCTGGTGGGCCTACCCCAAAGCACCCCGCTCATACAGTTGCGGCTAGACCTGGGCCTCGAGTTCATTAAAGAATTGATAGCCGCACGACCCCATCTCTACTGGAGAAGGCTCTGGTCCGTACCGGAGCGTGTAGATTACAGAGCGGAATTTTCTGCAGTTTGGGGGCAGATAAAGAACAAAAATATACCCCGGTTATCTCACATCAAGGCCCTCTCCTACCAAATTGGCTTGCCTCAACTGTGGGAGTCCCCCGAAGAGAGTTGCCTGAGGGTGCAGAGGTCGGAGTTGTTGGCCTCTCTGAGATATTAACAGCTTTAAAGTGTTACATTGTTTGACAACTCTGGGTAGGCTGTCCAAAATTGCACCAAAGAGTGAGGAATTTTTAGATTTGGTGCAGCCTCCCCTGCAAGAGAATTATACAACCAACTAAGACATGGCTGCCTGCCCATTAGGGCACTGACTTCTAAATGGGCCGATTCAGAGGAGGGAGCCTGCCCAGCTTGCAATAATAGTATAGAAGATACTGCGCACGTTCTGTTCTTCTGCTCGGCGTATAGTAAAATACGGAAATACTGGTTGACACCGTTGTGCAGAAACTTGGGACTTAAACAATGCGCACAGGCTTGTAGAGTTTTAACATATGACACCTCCCCTCCTATTGTTTTTTCGGTTTCCCGCTTCCTACATGGTATCTGGCGCAGAAGGACTACCTTTGTTATAAGGAATTAACTGGGGCAATAGCCCTCTTTTTGATAACTTACTGTTTAATAACTTTTTAAACTGCTTTTATCAACGGATTTTATTACTGTGCTTGTATGTATTTTATTTGCACTTTTATGGTCTATGACCGAAATAAAGTTATCGAATGAATGAATACAACCCATTCCACTCTACGACACTCTCTGCCACTGAACTCTGCTCACCTCTACGACACTCTACTCTCCCACTCCACTTAACAACACCCTTGCTCCAATAAATCCAGTCTATGACACTCTACTCCTCCGACTCCACTCTAGGACACTAGCAAATGACACATAGCAACATTCCACATAAATACACTCCACCTCATGCCACATAATTCCAATCAGAATAATTTCACTCAATGGTACACAGTTCCACATTACAGAATTCCACTCTTCACATTTCCAAGCCACGCCAGATAATTCGGCAACAAACCACATAATTCGACCCAACAACAAATTTACACAACACACCACATACATCTAATCCACACCACAGAATACCACAATATGCCACAAAATCTAACAGCACACCACATAATTAAACTGCACAGCATACCACTACACAACACAAAATTAATTCCACATAATTACACTCCATGACACGCAGTCCCACTCCACATAATTCCAGTACACTCCAAACCATATAATTACTACCAACATATTTCCACAGCACACCATGTCATATAATTCCAATACACACATCCACTCCACACCACACAATTCCACAACTAATAAGTCCAATCCAACCCACATAATTGTACTCCAAACCACATACATCTACTCCACATAACACATGGGTAAAAAATATTGTAATTTACAACGCCAATAGCTCTACCTCTCGCAAATGCGAGACCTATTGGCATTGCCAATGCTTGTTTAGAACTGTAGTCGATTAAGTGCCTCAAGGAAAACATTCTGGTTAAGGAGATGAAGGCTGTAAATTAACATTACTGTATTTAAATGCTTACATTACTTTGATGTTTTCCTTTAGTGGAAACGAGGTGTTACAGTGTGTTCGTTGCCTTTTGACTTGCACCAACTTAAATAAAAAAAGGTGACTGCCATTGAACTGGTCTGTCTGATCTGCATTGTCCAGGTAGGTTCTCACACTCTGAAGGATATCTCACATGAACACGTACCAGTTTTTGTCCTAAACGTCTTCAAAGCATTAAACATTATTATCCTGCTTTTATCCCAATGTTTAAGGGGGTAATGTGAGAAACCCACATAGACAGTGTAATGTCAGCGCTCTAGCTGACTTACGTTGCGTGATGACGCAATGTGCCCCCCGGCCATTTTGTAGATGCGCGTGCATCCCAGTAGAAAGAGCGCGAGTGCCGGAGCCGGGAGTGAATCGGCTCGGCGCTCTCTGATCGCAATTAGATATAATAAACCCCTGACCTTCAGCCTGTTGTCCTGTCATTATTATAGTAAGGAGGAACTTTACAATGGCGAAGAGGTCGGGATAAGAAAAAAAAACGGGGAAAAAAAAAAAAAAAAAAAAAAATCGAGCAGTGGACCCAAGCTGGTGCAACCATCAGGCCATCACACGCTGCCAGAGAGAGCCACGGCCAACCCACAAAAGAGGTCCAGAGGCAAGACCACGACAGCCAAACCACACAAAAGGACACCAGGGACATCAGAGAGCGCGGCAGAGCCTACTACACCCCACTCCACGAAGGAGCCATAGGAAACCAGGTACGGGGAGCCCCCCAAGCAAACACCCACAGAGGGAGCCAGACAGGGCACACAGAAGGACTGAAAGGGCACGCAGCAGTGAAGGAACGCAAGGGGCAACCCCACAGTAACTACACACCCGAGGGGCAGGAGAGCTGGCGACTTCAGGGAAGAGTGAAGGGGAAGAGACAAAGAGTCCCCAACTTCAACCAAAGAAGCAGGAGGAAGACAGCGCACCAGGCAGTCCCAAGGGCCAAAGTGGGATCGCACCGCCGGAAAGGCGCGAAACCATGTGTGCGCTGGCGTCTTTTGCAACAGCGCCTGTACCGTTCCTGCCCAAGCCAGGAGAACCCCTTATGAAGTGGGAAGACTGGAGAGACTACATTGATAACTTTATTGAAGTAGTAGAGGATGAAAATGAGGAGAAATTTACAAGTAAAAGGAAGAAACAGATACTATTACACAACCTGGTTCCGGAGGGGCTCAGAGTATTCAAAAACCTAGTACCTAAACAACGTGATGATACCGACGACGATGTCTATGCCCATGCAATTGAGGAATTAAATGAGCACTACAGACCAGCAGTATGTGTCTCAATTGACTGATACAATTTTCAACAGAGAAAGCAGGAAGCAGGGGAATCGGTTGAAGAGTATGTAGCGGCATTAAGGAAACTAGCATCCATGTGCAGATACGCCGCATTCCAAGAAGAGTTCATAAAAGACCAAATCGTAATGCACACCACAAGTAAGGCCGTGCAGGATAAATTATGGGCAAGCGGGGATACCTCGCTGAAGGAAGTCATGGCAATAGTAAGAAAAGCGTAGTTGGCACGACGATGCGTGGAGGCGGCGAAGAAAGAAACGTTGGCCAGACCTATGGTGAACAGAATAGAAGAGGAGGAGCCCCGAAGAGACAACAGGAACAAGGGAACCCCACAGAAAGGCCCGAACAGGTGGCGTGGAAATCCAGGCCCACCCAGAAAACAAATGGGAGGTGGCAAGAATGCCTGTTACCGATGTGGAAGCACGGCACACGAGGCCTATGACAGGAAATGTCCAGCGTTGCGCACCAAATGTATGTTCTGCTGGATTGTAGGGCATTACGAGAAGGTGTGCCGTAGGAAGTCAGCCAGGAGTGTGGTAAAATATGTTGACCAAGGACAAGAAGACCCAGAAGAGAGCAACCACGAGGAAGAGGACACGGTACTCTGCATTTACGACCAGGTGCTATGCGTGGATACCAAGAGATCGAGCAAGCCGGTGCTGGACATGACGATTGGTGGAGTGCCAATAAACATAGTGGCAGATACGGGTTCGCCCTACACAATAGTCCAGAGGGCGGTATGGAACGAGACATTTAGACCACATTTGGGGTCAGAGTTAGAGCGGCTGGACATAAGGCCCGTCACATACAATGGAGACCGCATACCCATGGTAGGGTTCAGACTATTAAAATTCAAATTTAGAGGGCGCAGCGCGAACTGCAAGCTGTACGTCTCAGAAAAAGGACCATTGGTACTGGGGTGGATGGACCAGGGTGACCTGGGCATCAAACTGGACCCGGAAGGAGAGGTTCAGGTTTTACTCACCGAACCAGAGCGGTGGCCGGACTTGGACAAATGGAAAAGGGAATACCCTAAGGTGTTCGGAGGCAAGGTGGGGAAACTATAGAAGTTTTTGCACAAGATTGTACTCAAAGCAGGAGCGGAACCAGTGTCCCACAGGGCAAGGAAGGTGCCCCTTTTCGGTGAGAGACGCGGTGCAGGTAGAACTGCAAGAGTTGGAGAAAAAGGACATAATCGAGCCAATCACGTGTGCCGAATGGCTGGCACCACTGGTGGTGGTGATGAAACCCAGTGTGAAGGACAGGCTATGCGTGGACCTGCGTGAGTTAAACAAGAACATCGTAGTGGAGAAGTTCCCCTTGCCACGGATTGAAGAGATGTTGGCCAAAACAAGAGGAATAAAGTGGTACTCCACCATTGACCTAACCTCAGCATACCACCAGATCGCGTTGCACCCGGAGAGTAGGAGGCTGGCGTCATTCATCACCCCCTTCGGATGTTACCAGTTACGCCGTATGCAGTTTGGACTGGCGTCAGCGGTGTTTCAAAAACTGATGCACCAATTGTTTAAGAACGTGGATGGCATCCAGTATTTTCAGGACGATATCCTAGTGATGGGACGAGACAAGATAGACCGCGACGCGAAACTTGCTAAAGTGCTGAGGGTGCTGGAGGAAAAAGGCCTAAGAGCAGAGTGGGAGAAGTGCGCCTAGGTATGGAGTCAGTGACCTACTTGGGACATGAAATTGGGGTGCAAGGAATAACGCCAAAGACTGAGAATGTGAAAGCGATTTGCAACGCACCACCCCCCACCAGCAAGGAGGATGTCAGGTCCTTTTTAGGCATGGCAGAATATTATAGTAAATTTGTTCAACATTTCACAACAAAAACCCACCACATGAGACAATTGACGAGAGAAAAATCAATCTTTAATTGGACGGAAGAGGCACAAAGGGAGTTTGAAAGTATAAAGATGGACGTGGTAAGTGCCGTACCACTGCAAGGTTACGACCCCCAAGGGAGAACAGTTCTCACAACAGATGCCAGTGACAAGGGACTTGGTGCCGTGTTGATGCAGGACAGAGGACAAGGAGTGGTCGAGACACTGAGCTTTGCATCTCGCACACTGAGTAACATGGAAAAAAAAGTTCAGCGTCATAGAAAAGGAGATGTTGGCCATGGTGTGGGCAATGACAAGGTTCTGACAATTTCTATGGGGAACACGTTTCCAGTTGAAGACTGATAGCAAACCATTGGTGAAATTACTCACCTCAAGTGGGCATGCCAGTGCCACACCCAGAATTTCAAAGGTGACTCTGAAGCTTTTAGAGTACAGATACGATGTGGAATATATTCCGGGCAGTCGGAATAAAGTGGCAGACTACTTGAGTAGGGCGGCAGCCATGGAGACGGAAGAAGAAGACAAAGAAGCCGGAGAGGAAATGGTAGCCTTGCTGGATGACCAGGAGAGGGTCATTAGCAACCAAGAGTGGGACGAAGCCTATAAGGAAGATCAGGACATACAGGAGGTGAAGAAGTGCATAGTGAACGATTGGCCAGAAAAGAAACACCTCAGTGATAATCTACGGAAGTATTATGAGGTCAGGGAGGAACTGTCAGTGGATGATAAGGGAGTGTTCGTATACAGGGGAGATAAGGTCATCCCCCAGCAGGAATTGTTCCGAGATTACTAGCGATACTCCACGAAGGACATCTGGGGATCGGGAAAACAAAACTACGGACCAAACAGGGATACTGGTGGCCAGGCATGGACTTGCAAGCCAAACGATACGTCGGGGAATGCATCCAGTGCCAAGGAGCAGACAAAACGCTTAAGCCTTTGAGACCAGCGTTGGGAAAATTTGACTCCCCGAAGAACCCATGGGAAGAGCTGTCTATTGATATCTTGGGGCCGATCTTGGATGGACAAGGAACCCAGAAATATGTGTGCGTCCTCATAGACAGGTATTCCAAGTGGCCAGAAGTGAAGGTGAAAGAAGTAATGGACACAGAGACTATTCTAAGGTTGCTGAATGATACGTTCGTGAGAGAAGGCATTCCCAAATCCATACTGAGCGACAACGGTCCTCAGTTCACTTCAGAAAAATGGACTAAATTCATGGAGAGAAATGGCATCCTATCCAAACACACCTCCATATATCACCCGGCTGGCAATGGTCTAGTTGAACGCTTTAACCGAGTGGTGATGGGATCGGTACAGGCGGCTATAATGAGTAACAAGGATTGGGAGAAAGAAATATGGCAAATGATCTGGGGGTACCGAATCACCCCCACAGGAACAGGGTACAGCCCCTTCCAAATTCTGAGGGGCCGAGATCCTTTCACGAAGGACAACCGAGTGTGGAAGGAGAAAACAGTAACCAGCATATGGTCCCCGGCAGTGGTTCAGGCGAACTTAGAGAGAGCACAAGCTGTCTACGACAATTACTATAACTTACGAAGGAACGTGAGAGACACTGGATTAGAGGAAGGTGAATGGGTGAGAGTCAAGTTGGCGGTAATGCAAAGGAAGGGAGACAGCAAATATAGTAGACCCCTTCAGGTCAAGGTGGTGTATGACAGAGCTGCTCTTTTAAGCGATGGCAATGTATGGTCGCAAGACCGCATGGCAAGATGCAATAAAATATTACAGTGGAACTCTAGTGAGCAGGAGCTGGAAGGGGCAGCGGAGCCCAATGAAGGAAATTAACTCTCCAACTTGGAGGTGGACATGGAAGATGGAGACTTGAACGAGGAGCAGGGCAGCAGAGGTACCCCCAGAATAGAGATGGAGAGGAGTGCAAGGAGGTCGACAGGGAGCCCAGCTGAACCGAACCAGAGAGAAGGTAGTGGAGAGACTCAGGCGAGAGAAGCTACAGATACCCCGGTAAGACATACCCGAAGGGGGAGAGCGGTGGTGAGACCATCCAGGTTCCAGGACTATGATATGAGCGATGGACTATAAGTTTTCATGGTTGTTTCAGTGGGGGGAAAAAGGGGAGATATGTAATGTCAGCGCTCTAGCTGACTTACGTTGCATGATGACGCAACGCACCCCCCGGCCATTTTGTAGATGCGCGCACATTCCAGTAGAAAGAGCGCGAGTGCCGGAGCCGGGAGTGAATCGGCTCGGCGCTCTCTGATCGCAATTAGATATAATAAACCCCTGAACCTTCAGCCTGTTTTCCTGTCATTATTATGGTATGGAGGAACTTTACAGACATGAATAATAAACACAGGAACGATAACCCCTGGTGTGTTCCATTAATAACAGACAAAATGGATGCAAAAGTAAATAAACATTCTAGATCGGTTCCATTGTACGCACCCAGCACGATAGCCGTCAGGTTCTCATTTGGGTAATGTAGTTGCATATTACTTACATATGTCATTACTGGTGTAATGTACACCAGTAGGTAATATCACAAGGCCCGCCTAGGCAACATTTCACATTTCTCTTTCAGTAAGTCCTGAAAAGTATAGAGTGCATCTTACTTTTTATTTTCACTCTAAGGCACAAAAGCATTTCCAATCTTAGATTAATAACGGTAATAAAGACCTTCCCCTACGTACTGTGCATCTAAACAAGCTATATGCGTCAGGAAGCTATTTTAAACCAACGGCTATTTTCTTTGCAATTAAAGATAGATGACTAAAACGTTTAGGGCACTGATTCGAGTACAACCACCAGCCGCCTCATTGTATTAATTGCGTTTTTTATTTCAGGTAGATCGCTCGCCTTCCTTCTATTTTAAGACCTATAAGTCAACTATTCTTTTTTACTATCATAACGGGACATTCTGAGTAACATTTCTTTTTTTTACCTCAAAGACATATAGGGACAATTATAAGCGGGCATCCATACCTGTCAGCCAGTGCCTAACTGGGAGCAAGTGCAAACCGGCACTTTGAGCTATGGGTTGCATATAGACATATCCTCTGAGAGGGGCCTTTGCGTCACAGTGCCTCTGCCCGTTTCGCATACACTATTGTGTCCTTCTGCAAGACATGACCGGCTGCGCCTTACCTTCACAGCGCCCCTGTTATGTTTCCCACCGCCACCACCTTCCATCCCGGCTCCAAAGCCACCACCGGCCCTGTTGTTGACAGCCGCGGCAGCCATGCTGACATGGCGACGATACCATCTGCAATAGTCCCAAAAGGGGGGGGCTGGGCTAGGATATACGTAAATCACACTAAAATAAAAAGCACGTCGATAGCGCCGGCCGGCGTCGTCTCTGGAGCAGCATAAAAGGCCGCGTTTTAGTAAGACCCGACTTTGTTAAAAAGAATTGATATTTATTGTTTTCAAATCGCTGATTATTCACCCCCCCATTTGTTTAGTCAAGTGGTGTTTTCTGCAACCTACTCTTAAAGGGCCAGTACGCTTGCGCAGAAACTCGACCAACGAAAGATTCTGCATTCTCTAAATATGTACGTGCAAAAAGATCAGGCTGGCAAGTAGTTTGGGAGCAACCAAACGTGATTGCCATCTTAGAATGGTACCAACCTGGAACTCCTTATGTTACTACAACCCTGAAGAAAACGAGGATTTATGACGCAACTGCCATTGTCTTATTTCAAAATAAGCTATATACAATTGCAAATTAGACGTATGCACTAGACCTGTATTGGAGCAGATTTATAATCAAGCATATATTGTCTGATAAATCACGAATTATTTGCGACTTAAACGAGTTTTCTGCACTTTAGAGAGCTGGACTTGATTTAGCTTGTCCATCTTGAATCCTAAAGGTAATCACATTTTGATTTCATAATAACTCCACGTGCAGCAAAACGTGACCTGAAAATATTGAATGTGATACAGTCCTGTCAAATATCACGCATCACGTGTGACACTCACGCATTTCAGTGCGGTGTTCCGCATCACCGCACTGAAATGCATTGTCACACATTTTGCCGCTCGCGCCACCGGCGGCTCCTGTGCACGGCTTCTGCTGCTCCGAGTCCCGTCCGAGAGTGTGCTGCCGCCAGTGCCAGCAGCTGCTCTAGTTCATTCTAATAATTTAGGTTCTAATCGCTGCTCTCAGCCCGTGCCGGACAGAGTGAGAGCGCGGCTACAATGTAACGTTACAATCCTCGGTGTTGGCTCCAGGCTGGCGCTGTAATTTCCTGCCCCCCCCTCCCCGCGGTTAAATTTGACAGACACGCACTGTTAGAAGTTAATTAGGGGGGGCGTGGCCGCCCTCTCAGCACGATGCTGTAACTGGCTGACACAGCCAGGTTTACTCACAGGGCGCCAAAGTGATTATAATTCCAATGTGACGCTTACTTGCCGTCACGTCCGAAGGAAGTACTGGAAGTAAAGGCGGGCCACTTAAATCGAGTGGGAGTCCTCGCCGTTGGTCGTGGCTGGTGCTGTGCTGCACTGTCTTCGTGCACAGCTGAGGTGTGTGCCGGCCGCAATAAACAAAACCGCACTGGCGGCCTGAGAGACCCCGGAAGGGAGTCACTCAGTCAGTGACCCCCATGACTCGGAGTCAGAGCGGAGCACGTTTACTTAAAGAGCCAAGGCCACAGACTTCTTACTGCTGTGGCTGGCAGCTGCACGCTAGTTCATGATGACAAAGTTTCAGGCTGCCTATATTGGCAATGGCAGTGCTGCTCCTGCGTGTGTCACAGTAAATTAAAGGCCGATCCAGCAAGCAGACCCGACGATCAACCGGATGCTGAGTGAACCACACCGACCGTGCTGGTCGACGCTGGAGTGGTTTCTCAGCAGCCCAGAGAACACACCACCATTGCACTTCACTTCTGCGTAGAGCTGCGCTGACCCCAGAAGCATGCCCGACTGCTGTGTTTTCCGCATGAGTCATTGTGACCTTGAGGCAAGCCTGTCGTGGAAAGATGAAACAGACCATCAGGTAGGAGATTCAAGGATTTAATAGGAGTAATATATAAATAACGAAGACTCACAGGGGCACGGGGAATACAGCTGTAACGGGCAGAGGGGTACATCAAGTGACAGCTGGGAAGGTGTGACGTCATATAAGAACCCTTACAGAACGTTCTGAATAGGAACATATGGCACGCGCTACAGTAGAAATAGAAAAGGCACACAGGTGCCGGCAACTTGTACATAACTTACATTCTCAACATCTCCCTTTCCTAGCAAGGGAAAAACAATTCTATTCTAATACATAACTGTCAAAACGTTTAGGCAAATGTATTTCTCTTCCACATCTCGTCTTGACACCCGGATTACATTGAATGTCCTTCCCAACCTCAACATTTTCAGCAGAGACATTTCTACTATTCTGCTTGCGCTGTCCATAGTCTTTGTTCACTTCATTTCCTTGGACACCTTCTGCCATTCCGTCTATACTTCTCTCGTCTACCAAAACCATAGTTTCAAAACTGTAATTTGCACTGGCAGTATTCTGCCTGACCGATACTTCTTCCCATTCTAGCACGCTATCATCAAGTCCATTTTCCGTTCTACTACTTCCTCTCATGATGATTTTCTCCTGTCCTTTTTTTAATTTGACAATGTCATCCTTATTTCGCCATCCTCTTCCTTCAACACAAACTGCACCTTTAGATGTGCCACATACTTGCACTGGCTCACCAAAAATTGATTCACCCTTGACCACTTTGAGTGGCTTCTTTACTAATATCCAATCACCCTTCTTAATATTCTTTTCCTTGGCCTTGTTGGATACATCAGCATATTTCCTATTTTTCTCTTGTTTGGCAACAATTCACTCTTTTACCTTTACAGAATCATCTCTTATTGTTTCATATTCCATATCCTCTATGTACCATTCAAGAAACTTAGGAGTAAGTTCGTTGTTGCATCTTCTTCCTCTCATTAAGAAAAAGGGGGTATGTTTGGTTGTCTCGTTTGGTGTATTGTTGTACGTGTTGATTTTGTTCCTGATAGATTATTTTACATTCAAGTTCGATGCAATAGCCACCTGGATACCCTCTTTTATGAACTTACTCATCCTCTCTACTTGACCATTAATTTTAGGACTGTATAGTGGTGTTTTCTCTTGACGGATTCCAACCTGCTTCAAGAACTCAGTCATTTGTTTTGATACAAGCTGTGTTCCGTTGTCGGAGACAATAATTTTAGGCTGCCCTTCTATGGCAAATGTCTTTTTGAGAAACTCAATTACATTTTCAGTTGTGACATCACTGACAAATTTGTAATGGACCCACTTTGAGTAGTAATCACATAACACTATGATGTGCCTGCAGTTCTCTTCTAGCACACTAAATGGTCCTGCAAAGTCTATCGCCACTTTAGCCCATAGCCCGTTGGGTATTTCTACCATTTGTAATTCACATTTGCTGACTTTCAAGTGCTTGTCTGCTTTCAAACATTTCTCACACTTGTCAATAAAACTATTTACTTCTACATATATTCCAGGCCACCAATAATGCATTCTCAGAATGTTCTTTGTGGCACTGCTACCTGGATGTCCTTTGTGTGCCAAACTTATTAATTTTGATCTTAACTTTGCTCGAGGTACTAATTGATCACACCTCTTTAAAAATCCACTCTCAATAGTTAATTCATCTCCAATTTGTTGGTAGCTCCTCAACTCGTTTTGCAAATTTCTAATGGGGGGCAATTTACTCCTTACATGATGCATTAACTTTTCAAGAGTTTTATCCTCATTCATGCATCCTAGCCACTCTTCCTCAGTTACTGATCCACTGCACATTTCAGTGGCATCTACCCAAGCCATTACCTATTCAGTTTCATCAAGGGTATTTTCTGTTGCTTCACTCACAGGCAGTCGAGACAAGCAGTCAGCTCTGTAGTTTTTACCACCTTTAATATGTTTAATACTGAAGTTGTACTCCTGCAATTTTGATAGTAGCCTTATCAGTCTCGAGATTGCCTTACTATTTCCACGCCCTTCTCCATTCATCATATATATAAGGGGTTTGTGGTCTGTGATGATTTCAAAACTTTTTCCCCACAAATAGTTTTTCAGTTTCTGTACAGCCCAAACACAGGCCAGGGTTTCGCGTTCAATGGTGCTATAGTTGGTTTCTGTTTCACTTAGCCTCCTGGATATGAATGCTATTGTGTTTTCTTCCTTCCCTTTCCTTTGACAGAATACCACCACTATTCCTTTGGCACTGGCATCTACTGTGATAA
This sequence comes from Lissotriton vulgaris, assembly GCF_964263255.1. NCBI lineage: Eukaryota > Metazoa > Chordata > Amphibia > Caudata > Salamandridae > Lissotriton > Lissotriton vulgaris. The sequence goes on from NC_141689.1 coordinate 473,622,712, forward strand.
CATTTTCCAGATCTGGATCGTAAGGCTTCAATGCTGGTGCTTTCGAAATTTCCTCTTTTATAGAGTTAAATGCATGGCATTGTTCATCTGCCCATTTGTAATTCACATTTTTCCTCAAGAGTTTTCTCAAAGGTTCAACCTTATCTGCATAGGCTTGTATAAATTTCGAATAATATTCACTTAACCCTAGGGAAGATTTCAATGTCTCTTTATCTTGTGGTTGTGGTGCATCTCTGATGGCTTCTACCAGATCATCCTTTGGAGTTATTCTTTCAGATGTTAATACATGTCCCAGATACTCAATCTTTTCTTCCAAGAACTTACACTTGTCTCGGGACACCGTCATACCCCTGTCTTTAGGGCTCGGCTTACGTCACCACTCTATGAATGACAGGGGAAACCCATTAAACCAAAAGGTACCTGGGTAAAGAAGACTAAATTAATAAGAAATTGGTACCTTGGTTCTACGGTATATATTCTGAATTGAAATAATAAGGAATAAAGCAAAAGTATTCCCTATTTAGTATTTATATTACTATGACCACACTTTATCTATTTTTACCTTTTACAATCTCATGTCTCGTCATGAACCGCAAACACGCCTTAGAATATTACTGAATGATTTTTTATTTTATCAAATAAAGAGATTTTTAAATATTTCTCGTTTTCAATTTCAAACACATTTGTATATACAAGTAGTTTTTACATATATACAATAGAAGCCCTTCATTTCCAAGCTAGGATGTCTCAATGAAAAAATAAACAGGACATTCCTATCGAGATCAAACAGACTAATGTGAGGAAAACAAATAGGTAAAAATTATTTAAACCCAATGTTTTTTCAGTCCCTCAACAAATTATTTAAATTAATCAAAAATGTTTTTATATATCTGCTGTCTCTTTACAGTCGACGCGTTTCAGCCAATCAATTCTGGCCTCTTCAGGACTAGGGCTATTCGAAATCCATCGGGTTATAGAGTCATCTGGGGTTGGGAGTCAGGAGCTCTCTCTTTCACTGAGCTTGGTATATATCCAGTTAATAGAATTAATTAATTAATGCGCTGCCGGTGCTTGGGTGAAATATATCTCCCTTCTACAGCATTTTGCTGTCACGCAAAACGCCTCTTCGTTTTACTAGCTCGCGTGTGTTAACGAAAGCCGGCCCAGCTTGTTGCTCTCTTCCCGGGGTGTTTTTAATGTGTGATAGTAGCCTTATCAGTCTCGAGATTGCCTTACTATTTCCCCACCCTTCTCCATTCATCATATATATAAGGGGTTTGTGGTCTGTGATGATTTCAAAACTTTTTCCCCACAAATAGTTTTTCAGTTTCTGTACAGCCCAAACACAGGCCAGGGTTTCGCGTTCAATGGTGCTATAGTTGGTTTCTGTTTCACTTAGCCTCCTGGATATGAATGCTATTGTGTTTTCTTCCTTCCCTTTCCTTTGACAGAATACCACCACTATTCCTTTGGCACTGGCATCTACTGTGATAACATTTTCCAGATCTGGATCGTAAGGCTTCAATGCTGGTGCTTTGAAATTTCCTCTTTTATAGAGTTAAATGCATGGCATTGTTCATCTGCCCATTTGTAATTCACATTTTTCCTCAAGAGTTTCCTCAAAGGTTCAACCTTATCTGCATAGGCTTGTATAAATTTCGAATAATATTCACTTAACCCTAGGAAAGATTTCAATGTCTCTTTATCTTGTGGTTGTGGTGCATCTCTGATGGCTTCTACCAGATCATCCTTTGGAGTTATTCTTTCAGATGTTAATACATGTCCCAGATACTCAATCTTTTCTTCCAAGAACTTACACCTGTCTCGGGACACCGTCATACCCCTGTCTTTAGGGCTCGGCTTACGTCACCACATCGTCAGAAGTGGGGCGAAGCTCCGAGCCGTTTTGTTACGGGGCTCAGAATAGTGAAGTAAAAATTCCTCAGTGCGCAAGATTTTTCCGGAGTTTATTTTGACATCTGCATGGTAATTGGTCCTTGCGTTGCTGTGTTTCTAGTAGCCTTCACGCAATAGGCCATATGGATTTCAGTTTCTGCACTTCCTGCATATTCTGTGTGGTTACGCGCAGGGGAGTGTAATAAATTGTCAATTACGAGCTGTCAGGGTGCTGCGGTAATAGAACCCAGATGGTCGGGGCGCGTTCACCAGTCTGCATTGAGTTTGGTGGGCGCGCGTTCGTCTGCATCCTTTCATGTGTAAGTGTTGGCCTTTGAAGAGCTGGCTTGGTCGTGCGCCGACAATGAGACACACAGTCTTCAGTACCCCACAAAGTATGTTAGTGCGTTTGTATTGGAAACAGTAACGTCCAGGTACGAAACGGAATTCTTTTCACTGGTCATGGATGTCGCGTTATTAAAGTGTCTTGATGTCCTGCTCGAACTGGGTGTCACGATAGTGCGGCTCTCATTTAAACAGCGTTTCTCTTAACAAAACGGCAAACAGATCCATTTGATTGTAGAAATGTATGTAAAGATATATGAACAGACTCCGTAGCTGAAGTGTTTGCATGCTGTAGCCATAATGAAACCATTGAAAGCTAAAATAAAAAATTTTACATAAAAAAAGTATTCTGCTGCTCTTTAAAAATTCTTTTGCAATATTCCCCTCCTCGCAAAAAAAACGTATACACTCAATGTCGTCATCAAGCGGATCTGTAGCCCTCGGTGCTGTCAGTGAGGTACATAAAGAGCACAGCCTCTGACATCACAGTCTGTGCCTCCTTTAGTTCGGTAACTTTTGTGACGTCATAGTGAGCGCCTGTTTTAACCAAGCGCCTGTGACGTCAGATAGCGCCAATTTTACCCCAGCGTTTGTGACGTCAGAGAGTGCCCATTTTAACAGAGCCCCTGTAACGTCAGAAAGCGCCCGTTTTACCACCTGGCCTGTGATGTCAAAGAACGCCAGTTTTACCACAGCGCCTGTGAAGTCAGAGAGCGCACCTTTTACCACACCGCCTGTGACGTCAGAGAGCACCAGTTTTACCCCAGCGCCTGTGACGTCAGAGAGCACCAGTTTTACACCAGCACATGTGGCCTCTGCATGGGAAAGGGGGCTGGAGTGAGGGCTCATAGGCATCCAGATACCTCAAGAACCCCAAGGATTGTGGGAGCCCAGTGTGTGTGAGTGTCAAGGTGGGGTCGTGCTTGGACGGCCGAGTTATTGGGGTGCCTTCACCACCCCGGAACCACGCGCCGACTCCCAGCTCCCGCTCCTGGGACGCCAGGGGACATTTTACGAAGTTCTAACGGTATGTGTCCAACATTAAAGGCGGATTTAATTTGGGCGAGCTGTGTCCAGGCATACGTGTGTGTACACTCACCACTCATACTCACACACAGCCTAGGGTAGCCAGTCACACTCACTCATTCACTGGAGCTCACCAGTGCATGCACACACACTCACATGTGTTGACTATCTCCAGCACACACACACACACACACACACACAAAATCACCTGCACCCCACACTCATTCACTGGAACTCACCAGTGCACACACATGCAAACACGTGTGTTCACTATTTCCAGCACACACTTCACGCACACGGACACACACACACTCTCATGCACTCCCTTGGCTTCTTCCGCCAGACTAGCACACACTGAGCTCAGCAAGAAGCCTCCTTTCATCTGATCTGCCTCAGACCCGCCTCTGATAGCAGCAAGTGGCCCTCAGGTAGAAGTTTGCGCTTGATTAAGTACTTTTACATTCACATAACTCCGAGATTATGTCTGTGCAATGCCTGGCACTTGAGGCACCTGAGCAGCGCGCACAGGGATAGACGCAGTACAACTTTCGCCAGCTATTAAACACATAGGAAATACATTTTTATTTTCATCAAACCAACTAAATTAAGGGGGAAAACATGTATTGCTTTCTATTGCAAAGACAATGACCGAACATTTGACACACAAAGGCACAGTGTTTTTTGCGTTGATAATACGGTTTTATTTCTTGGGTGTGGGTGAGCGGACCTGGAGATGGGGAAGGTAAATCGCACGGCTTTCTCCCCACAGCTTCGCTTTTCTTTTTTTTTGTTACAGGAAAAAGCACGCAAGCCCAGTTAGTGCAGAGTGAGTGCAGAGTGACAGTGAGTGCAGAGTGAGTGCAGAGTGACAGTGAGTGCAGAGTGACAGTGAGTGCAGAGTGACAGTGAGTGCAGAGTGAGTGCAGAGTCACAGTGAGTGCAGAGTGAGTGCAGAGTGACAGTGAGTGCAGAGTGAGTGCAGAGTGACAGTGAGTGCAGAGTGAGTGCAGAGTGACAGTGAGTGCAGAGTTACAGTGAGTGCAGAGTGAGTGTAGAGTGACAGTGAGTGCAGAGTGAGTGCAGAGTGACAGTGAGTGCAGAGTGAGTGCAGAGTGACAGTGAGTGCAGAGTGAGTGCAGAGTGAGTGCGAGAGTGACAGTGAGTGCAGAGTGAGTGCGAGAGTGACAGTGAGTGCAGAGTGACAGTGAGTGCGAGAGTGACAGTGAGTGCAGAGTGACAGTGAGTGCAGAGTGACAGTGAGTGCAGAGTAGGTGCAGAGTGACAGTGAGTGCAGAGTGACAGTGAGTGCAGAGTGAGTGCAAAGTGACAGTGAGTGCGAGAGTGACAGTGAGTGCAGAGTGACAGTGAGTGCGAGAGTGACAGTGAGTGCAAAGTGAGTGTAGAGTGACAGTGAGTGCAAAGTGAGTGCAGAGTGGGTGCACAGTGACAGTGAGTGCAGAGTGAGTGCAGAGTGACAGTGAGTGCAGAGTGAGTGTAGAGTGACAGTGAGTGCAGAGTGAGTGTAAAGTGACAGTGAGTGCAGAGTGACTGCAGAGACAGTGTATAAGGGTGCAGGGTGCACATTGTGTGAGTGTGCAGAATGAGTGTGCAGGATAAACAGTGTGTGACTATGCAGGGTGACATTGGGAGTGTGCGGGTGAGCAGTGTGTGAATGTGTAGGGGCAGTGTGTGAGTGTGCAGAAAACACCACACACACATACACCACACACACATACCACACACACACACCATACACACACCACACACACATACACCACACACACATAACACACACACAAACCACACACACCTCACTCTCTCAACACCACACACTCGTCACCACTCACCACAACATACTCACCACCACACGCTCACCCCCACAGACTCACCACCACACACTCACCACTACACACAAAACAACACACACAACAACACACCCCCAGCCGTCAATGAATGCTTTTACCAGGCACAAACACCAACAACCATCAATGTACGCTTTCACCAAAAACAAACATGACCATGCATCAGTGCCGCTAAACACCCACGCACACAACAAACAATGTCAGTGCAACTTTCACCAAACACACACACACACCAACAGCTGACAGTGCACCAGCCACTCTTTCAATTGGCACAATCATCAACAGCTGTCAGTGCACCCTTTCACCAACCACACGCATTACCATGCAGCTCTGTATGCTTCACAACCACACTCGGTAACAGCTCTTACTGCACGCTACCACCAGTCATACACACCTCAAGCCACCACTACACGCTTCCACCAAACACACACACTAACAGCCATCACTGCACAATTCCTACAGGCACACCCATCCACCACCCATCAATGCACACACCAATTGATAACGCATCCACCAATTAATATTGTACCTATCGCACTATGCTGCACTTTACCTTTTAAAGATCATGCGTTAAAGTGCAGCATGCCACCATTGATAACATTCCAATCCAACACACATATCTCCAACACACACCACATGCTTCCACTCCAAAACACATGATCTAAAACACATTGCCATTTACAATGCCATTATCTCTAACTCAAACAAACCCGAGCCCTAATGCATTCCTAATGCTTGTTTAAAATTCTCAACACTTTACTTAAAATTTCTAGATGCTCTTCTTTGTCTTTGGAATGAATTAAAATATCATCCTGGAACGCCTCAACTCCTTTTATCTCACCAAACAGGACATCCATTAGCTTTTGAAACACTCCAGATGAAGAAGCTAGACCAAAAGGTAGTCTTATGTACCTGTAAGCGCCAAATGGGGTTATAAATGTAGTAAGCTTTTTAGAATTTTCTGTCAAACAAACCTGATGATAGGCAGCTTTCAAGTCAATCAAGGTGAAATATTTGGACCCTGCGATAGATTGCAATATTTCTTGTATTTTCGGAAGTGGGTGACAATTCACTAGGATGTTTTTGTTTAGTGATCTGAGGTCTACACACAATCTGATTTCACTTGTTTTCTTCTTTTTGGAAACGACTATAGCTGATACCCATTCAGAAGAATCTGTCTCTTCAATCACCCCTTCTTTACTTAGTTTCTCAAGTACTTTCTTCAGTTCATATTTTACAGATAGCGGTACAGATCTCACTTTGTGTTTTGTTGGTATGGCTCCTTCTTTCAATTTTATTTCATGAGTGAACCCTTTCACACATCCTATTTCATTCTTGAACCCCTCTTTGTTTTCGTTTATTATTTTTTCCACTTCATCTTGACTTCCTCTCAGTTGTATGCTGTTCACAAATTCTTCTCTCAACATAACTGGATTTTTAGAACCTGGTTGGAGGATTACACCTAATTTGGCTAAGTCCTTCCAGCCTACTAAAATCCTACCTCTTACAGCTACATAGATTTTAGTGTTGATCACTCTTCCTTTGAAAGATAGTGTGTCCCAATAGTAACCAACCATTTCAATATCCTTTTCTCCATACGCTTTTGGATTAGTGTCAGTCTCATTTAGCTCTATATTTTGCCATTTTTCCTCAAATATCTTATCAGATATAATCGTTATTGGAAATCCTGAATCTGCTGTAAATTGTAACACAACATTTCCAATTTTCACTTCATCTATAGAACCTCTTATTTTACCATCAACCACATCTACATACAATATAATATTTGCGCACATTTCTTCATCAAATTCCCCCACTGCATTAATTTTTGTGTTACCAGTCAATTTCTTTGTCTTACATAAAGCAGTAAAATGTCCATACTTTTTACATTTGGTACAGCTCCAAGATCGTTCATTGCCTTTATACTCTCCTTTTATTTTATCCTGCAAATGAAATACATTTGAATTACTACTAGTGCTTGCTAGTTCTTAGGTAGATATAAGAGACCTTTCTATCCCTTTGGCAATATCTATCACTTCTTCTAATGTGGGTGTCCTGCACGCTAATAACCGTTCTTGGACCTTCTTTGAGTAGCAGTAAAATACCACTTGATCTCTTATATAAGTATCAGTGAAAGTATCAGTGAAATCATCATATTCACAGTCTCTTGCTAACACTCTCAAACACGCTATATATTCCTCTATGGTTTCCCCTTCTTCTTGCTTCCTTAAGGCAAACTTATGCCTTCCTACCATTATGTTGCTTTCTTCAGCAAACTGTTTTTCCAGCCTCTTCAGAGCTTCTTGGTATTCATTCATAGGTATGAAAACTCCTGGTGGGTATTAAAATTCTGGCAAGCTGTCAAAAATCTCCTTGCCTAATTTACCCAATAAACTAAATAACAATGACTTCTTCCTTTCTGCGTCATATCCTTTTCCATCTATTGACACTATATAGTTTTCAAAAGCCCTCAGCCAGCTCCTCCATTCCATACTTGGTTTCCCTGGTTCATCAAGAAATAGTGGTGGCACACATATATTGTTACTTTGTGCCATGATATTCCTTTATTCCTTGTCGCTTTTCACCTGTTAATGTTACTTTATGCACTTCACCTTTCTGTTATTATGTACTATTTTTGTCATGCAGACTATTAATCCTGAGCTTTTATTATTCCTTCTTATTATTTACTTCTATATAATATATTCTCTTCTTTCATAAATTATTTGTGGTTATACTTTCAGTCATTTGTAACAACAATGTTCAAACGCGCTTAAAAACACTCCTTTATCTCTGTGTTATCGTTTGCCGGTAATTTCTGTCACTCTGAATTATTATCCAATATGGCCACCAGCTAGTTATTGCTGATGACGTTGCGAGCACTGAGCCAATCAAATTCCTGCTCCAAAGCTCATTTCCTTCCCAGCATGCCTCACGCGTGCCTGCAGCTGAATTTCGGCAGCTCTTTTTCATAAGTTCCACCGCTAATTCCTCCGATTGTCTCTTTACCATGAGCCTTCGTCCTTGTAGTTTCCCTCGTCGCCAATTGTCGTGGAAAGATGAAACAGACCACCAAGTAGGAGATTCAAGGATTTAATAAGAGTAATATATAAATAACGAAGACTCACAGGAGCACGGGGAATATAGCTGTAATGGGCAGAGGGGTACATCAAGTGACAGCTGGGAAGGTGTGACATCATATAAGAACCCTTACACAATGTTCTGAATAGGAACATATGGCACGCGCTACAGTAAAAATAGAAAAGGCACACAGATGCCGGCAACTTGTACATAACGTACATTCTCAACATGACATTCATTACATTCTCGCTAAAGTAAGTGAATTCCTAATGATATCTCTCTGCTCAATAACATACTCTTTTACATTAATATCATGGTCATTATGATCGTCTTCAGCGGCCTGCTGCAGTGTTTCAAGCAGAAATGTGCCAGTCAGTGATGTGTGATACTGATCCATGCAGCCATGCCTGAGGATGTGAAGAGATTTTTCAGAGCCTTTGTGAAGGTTTGCTAAAAACCTCACATCTTGGCAAGAACTATACATTTTCCACTTTCTTATTTCTGTTAGAAAGTTATAACTTTTACAACAAATTAAACTGCACATTTACTCATTTACCATTAGCAAATTGATATGTCAAAGAAAGCATTGCAGGAAAGAGGTTGGGCCTGATGTACAATGTTTGCATGATGAGTGAAATGAAGTAAGTGTGCCTGATGTTGGTAACTTGCTATGGCTGCTAACATTTGCTTCATTCCTAGCTGCCTGCCATGCCCCTATATGTTTCCCTCGTCTTCATTGCTTGATTTTTGCTCATAACAAAGTGTCACTCATAGTTGTTAAAATGTCACTCATAATTTCACTGAAATTATGAAAATGTCACACATGGCAATCTGAAACCTTGGCAGCTATGGTGATACCTCTTGTAAATCTGCTTGCTTTCTATGAATGCAAAAGCTGTTCTTAGCCAGCTCAGGAAGATGCTTCCTCCTCAAATGTTGCCATTTCTTCCATTCTTCCTTCCCGACCTCAGTGCCCAGGTCAAACAGGATTACTTTAGAAGCCATCCCAGAGTCATTGGATGATCATACAACTACTTTAGAAGTTATTTTAACATCTTCAGACATCATCAAGCTCTTGAAGTAATCAGCAATGCTTAGAAACCTGTGCTCGATGATTTGAGGATGACTTGAAAATGAATGTTTGATGACTTCACAAGGTGTGACTTTGCCTGCTGACTTGAGGAGGACTTGAAATTGTGTACCCGATGACTCCACTAGCTGAGGTTGTTCCTGATAATTTGAAAATGAGTGACTGATGTCTTCAAAAGATAAGTTTTCTCTTGACGATTAAGACTTTATTAAAAGAAACCCTTTTTCACAACCTTGGAATAACAAAAGATTAAAAAATAAAACTACATTTTTAAATCTATGCTTTGCTGTTTACATGCTGCTCCTTCATGTCGGTTTAGAGCTCACTGTGCCTTATTAGCAGTATTGTAGTTTATGAACTGTAAGTAACAAAAGTATTTCTGTGACAAAAGCAGTAACCTACTTAACTGAACTATCACATAAAATACACATTTGTGAGCTGCATGTTCCATGTTTTACTTTGCAGCAGACACATTGATCATCAATGCTACTTTATGCAGAGTGAAAAATAGGACTAGACAATACCCAAAACTCTTCAGCAAGTGGTTTAACCCTCAAAGTTGTGTTACTCTGGTTAAGGTGCTTGTATATTACTGGATACACAAAGAATTCCGCAGCATGTGCCTAACCCCTGTGAGATGTTTAAAATTCAGCCTGTTTGTGACCAATCAAATAAGCAAAAACAGATTTATTGTCACATTTATACTTGGTGCCAGTTATAGATAAGAACTACATGCGTTTCCCAAACTCTGCTCTTTCAGGAATTTATTAAAGCCAAAGGAAGAAATAATGGTGATGCCACATATTTCTAGCTCATTTTGTGATTTGGTTGCATTGTGGGACATTTAGTCTTGCTTTTCAAGACGTAAATACCAAACCGTAGATAAACTGCAAATTATAAAACCTCGGCTGGCTAAAGTTTCATCTGTGCTTCAGTAAAGAGAACATAACAAACGCACACAAAGGGGGCGTGGCTTGGGAGCCGATGGGACAGGCTGCGTGAGCACTGTGCACCGCGCTCGATCCCCGCATTAATCCTGCTTAGAGTGCTTACTCGACCCCCCTGGCAGCACCGAGTGTGCTAGGGGCGACATGGAGTGGGTTAGACCGAAAACTGCGTTTGGCCGAGCACCGAACGGGAGCTGTGACCGTTTGACTGAACAGGGAGGTCTGCCGGTGGACGAAACAAGATGGCGCCGAGCCCGATAATCTGATCCTAGGTGCTGGGACCGGTGGTGATCGGCACGCTCAGAGATAGAGCGCCGCTGCAGGTGGGCTCTTGTGACCGGAGCGGCGGGGTCCCGAAGACGGCCTGGACTGGGACGGCGTGTGTGGAGACCGTGATTTGTGCAGCTCTGCTGGGGGCATACCCGGACTGAGGTGCGCCGGCAGCGGGAGCGACGTAGGGGCTGGAGGTCCGGGCCCGGAGGATCTGGTTCGCTGAGGTCGCGGGGGCGCCGGGACGCCCCGTGGCTCTGCGGGACGATCGTCCAGCAGAATGAGCGAGCGGCGACGCATACGAGTGCGTGCAGAGAAGCAGGCACTGGATCCTGCAGGCAGAGAGGCGGTGACGAAGCTCCCTGGGGGCAGGCGACCGGCTGGAGCAGGGAAGCACACACGAGGCTGGGAGAGTTCAGCCGACATAAACACTGGCGTGATTGAGCCGGGGGCCTGCAGAGCGAATAGGCATCGAGGCCTGGTGTGATGGGCCCGTGAGCAATCCGGTCAGCATTCGGTGGAGTGGGGGAGCACGATTGAAGGACAGAGGGCCAGGCGGAAGAGGCAGCAGCTCTGGAGGGCAGGGGCTTGGTATGGCTGTGGGGGCCTGATTTTTTTTTTTTTTAATATTTGTTATTGATTTTCAACCAACCAACACCAGTGAGCAGCAATAGAACAGCAATTAGAGACATGACAGCATAATATATCACAAGCTACTTTCCACTGTGTTCCCCGTTCCCTTTCTTCCCCTGCCAACGGTGTGCTTCGAGAACATGGTCTATTAACAATTAGGGTGTATCAGAATCCAATGCAACTGTAATTTTGACCAACAGTAGTACACTACAGGGCTTAAATGCACTTTTTAAAGATCCACATTTGTCTCACTGATCGTAACCTGATTCATACTCCTTGTATCAAAGTGTCAGTTGGGTCTCGCTGGTCCTCCAAGTCCGAACCCTCCTCTGAATCAGATTCTGGAGCCTGCAGTATTGCAACTAAGGCCTCCCACGCCCTAGCCGCCTCCTGTGCTTTTGTCATTATTAGTACGTAGGGCCTGTTGCAGCCTAATTGTACCTTCACTCTGCGCCCACTTGAGCAATTCCACCCTCCATCTCCCTACCCCTGGCCCCCTCGCTGACTTCCAATGCTTTGTAAATTCCCTCTTGGCCAATACGAGGCCCAGGTCTATAAATTTACTTGTCACTTTTGTTTTAGCTGTATGTGGGAACCAGTGCAGCAAACAAGTGCCCAGGTCAAGGTCTATCGTACGGTCAATTATATTACACAGTAGTTCCAGCACATCTTTCCAATACGTTCCCAAGCTCGTACATTCCCACATCATATGCTAGAAGTCGGCTCCCTCCAAACTACATCTCGGGCACCGAGCGGTTGCCGCATTGAAATATTGATTAAGCTTGGCTGGTGTCAAATACGCTCTGTGCAGGACATAGAATTGTATCATTTGAAATCTAGCATTCCTCGTGCTCTTCCAGGCTCTACTAACCAACTGGGCCCAAGTTTTTTCAGGTATTTCCCTGCCAAGGTCCCTTTCCCATTTCTCCTGCAACGTACACAATGGTTCCAGAGCCTCAGTCAGCATGCACCTGTAAAGGCACATAATAGCCTTAACAGTGCCCGCCGCCATTACCACATACTGGCATACCATTGAGGTCCGCGGCTCTGACAGACCTATCCCCCAGTAGCGCCGCATAGCTGAAAAAAGCGCGGAATGCAGCTAGTAATCCCCCCGCAGAAGATCGAATATATGTTGAAGGGCCTGAAATGTCAACAGGGTTTCGTTTTCGTAGAGGTCTCCCAGCACTTGTATTCCCAATTCCTCCCAGTGAGCCAGTGCCGTCCAATCCCCGCCATGTGGGAAGGCCGTGCACATACCCAGTGGTATCTCCGGAGCATACGGGCGAGTGAATCCAGCCCGACGCTGGCTCCGATTCCAGCACATCCGCAGCGTCCTCTCTTCAGCAGTGAGCGGTTCAAGACGCATCTTCTGCTGAAGCACTATAAAGAACAAAATATAGCGTGGTATCCATCGCCCTTCAGGTCCATCCGGGCCCCTGAACTCCCGAGCTACAGCCTGGGTGAGCCACTACAATTGTGCTACTAATTAGTACCACTCGAAATCCGGAACTGCCATGCCCCCATCAGCTCTCGGGCATACCATTGTGGCCATAGCAACCCGCCATCTGCCCGACCACCAAATAAATCCTACAGCCATAGAGCGGAGCTGACGGAAGATGGCGCCCGGCACCCAGATTGGCAACGTCCGGAAATAATACAACAAGCGCGGGAGCGCTACCATCTTCAGGAGCGTCACCCGACCCGCTACTGATAACGGCAATGAGCTCCAAAACCCAAAACTACCCCTAAGTCCTCGTATGGCCCGGCCCAAATTACCTTCCAACAAGTCCTCGGGGGAATGATAAATGTTGGGGCCTAGATATGGTAAACAGTGGGGCTCCCAGTGAATGCCCGCCACCTGCGAAGGATTCAGTACAGTCGGCGCCACCGGAAACAAGCAGGTCTTTGCCCAATTCACTCTCAGCCCCGAGTACTGCCCAAACACTTGGAGCAAGTGCCACGCGCCCTCCAAAGCTGCCTCCGTATTTGCGAGAAAAACCAGCAAGTCATCTGCATAGAGGGAGACAAACTGCATGTCCCAGCGGAGGCATAAACCTGGATAATGCCTCCCTAACCGGGCATGGGAGGCCAGGGGTTCAATGGCCAAGGTAAACAACAACGGGGAAAGCGGACATCCCTTACGCGTGCCCCTCCCCACCTGGCAGGCTGACGAGATCGCCATGCCCGTCCGCACTCGAGCCGTCGCTGACTTATAAATGAGTTTTGTCCACCCTACAAAGGAGTCCCCAAGCCCGAACTCGTGCAGGATCCGGCACAAATACGGCCACTCCAGGCTGTCGAATGCCTTCTCAATATCAACTGAGAGAACCGCCGCGGCAGGGGTCTCACTATGGTCCTCTCCCAAAATCCGCAGAAGGCGCCGTACATTAGTCGCGGTATTGCGCTTTGGGATAAAGCCTGCCTGGTCAGAATGGACCAATTGTGTCAAATAAGGAAGCAGCCGGGTCGCAAGAATCCTACTCAGAATCTTATAGTCGGTCGTTAACATTGACAATGGACGGTAGGCTGACCTAGACAAAGAGTCCTTACCTGGTTTCAACAACGGGATAATGATAGCCTCGCGAGTGGAATCTGGCAGTCTCCCTAAATCCCAGGCTTCCCGATAAACAGCCAGCAATTTGGGGGCCAGAATATTGACATACGTCGAATAAAATTCAATTGGTAGCCCATCTGCTCCCGGGGTTTTCCTACGCGCCATATGTTTTATTGCACTCCGTATTTCTCCTATAGTGATCTCCTGCCCCAATATGTCACCCTGGTCATCCTCAAGGCGCGGCAGTCGTATCTCAGCCAGGAATTCATCCAGTCCATCACATTCATCCCGCAACCTGCTCTCGTACAGGTCTGCATAGAATGCCAAGAACATCCCATTAATCCTTTGTTGGGTATATTTTGGTACACCCGCGGGGGTGGTCAAAGCCAGGATTGGAGTACCCTTCAGGGCTGGGTTGGCGAGCCATGCTAAATTGCTGTGGGGGCCTGATGCGCACCAGCGGACTGCAGTGGTAAGGAAACAGGCAGCGGACCTGCCCAGTATCTATTGGCGGTGTATTGCGCACTTGATACCGAATTGGGCTCGGGGGGAGATGTGGATACCGAGTGGGAATGGTAGTGAGGCGAACACTGAACGGAGGCCTAATTGGAGAATGTAGACCGGAGTTGAGCTGCCCAATAACGGATACGGGGGTGCATAGGAGCCTCTGGGATTATCAACGGCTGGGAGAGGCTGGGTTCTTGCTCAGTACTGCGACTCATGACCACTGAAGGTGCACAGCGGCTGGTGAACGCGAATTACTACGAATCGAAATATTGAGCGAGGGGTGCGGCGGGCCAGGTTGAATATCGCTTGGGTCTGCTGGCAGTGATAGCGACGAGGTGGGGACCCTGAGAATACCGGAAGAAGACTGGGGGACAGCATCATGGTGAAACCCAAAGGAAAGAAAGACGGAGCTCATCCATTATCAGACACAGAGACATCCACCCAGCCGGAGCAGGGAACCCAGGAAACGCCTCTGGACCCTGGGATGCAGCAACAGTTTGACCGCATTTTAGTGGCCATAGCAGACTCTCGCAACGCCCTACAGCAGGACATTGTGCAGGTGGCGACGGGCCTGGGCCTCTTACGGGCGGACCATTCGAAGCTAGTGGACAGAGTGAAGCAGGTAAAAGGAGTTATCCGAGAAGTGGTGCCGGCCCAGACCGCATTGGAGAGCAGAGTGATGGAGGTGCTAGACCGTATCCAGGCGCTGGAAAAGAGGGCTGAGGATGCTGAAAGCAGAAACCGACATAATAACATCCGCGTGGTGGGATTACCGGAAAAAGAAGAAGGGACGGCTATGGTGCGATATCTAGAGAACTGGCTGAAGACGGTAGTGGCTCCTGAGGGACTGTCTACACATTGGAGCGTGCGCATAGGGTGCCTGTGAAGCCACTGATCCCAGGTCGGCTGCCCCGTCCGGTGGTGGTCCAACTGCTCCATTACAAAGACAGAGATCTCTTGCTCCAGAAGGCACGCACAGGCGGCCGTATCAAGTCGGAAACGGCAAGGTAACGCTATTCCCAGATTATACTTTGGACATACAGCGCCGCCTTTTGGTTAAGAAGTAGCTAAGAACGGAAGGAATCCAGTACTCCCTGTTGTTCCCCGCCAAGCTGAGAATAATTTTGGATGGCAAAACACAGTTCCATGATACTCCGGATGAAGCATGGGCATGGCTGGAAACTTACAGGGCTGGGACAGATCGGAGGGATCTTCGGGTCTCCGACCCGCCAAGGGACCATCAGCTCCGCAAATCGCAACGACTACGCCGCAGACGGCGAGGGCTGCAGAAACCATCGACGTCGCAGAATGAGGTGGAGCGACGAGGGGTGCTGGAAGCGGTAACGGCCCTATCGGGAGACCAGCTAAACAATTCACAGGAGGGCACAGACTCCGAAAAGGACAAGCACAATCCGACACTGAGATATCGGACACAGACAGCCTACAGGGGCCTAAGGTCACACCGGCAACAGCGGATGGACTTTTGGATGAGTAGTGGCGAGTAAATTGAGAGGGAGCTGCTGGGGGTCCGGGGATCTCTGGCGAGTTTGAGGAGACTGTTGTGGCTGCGGGATTTAGGAGGTTGGGTAGCCCGAGGGAGGTGGGCACTGTGAGTCGGTAATGAACAAAGATGTGAGCTCCACGAGTTCCAGGAAAACAAGCAGGAGGGAAGAGGAATACGTGATTTCATAGAGGATCTAAGTGGGATGGGTCCAGGAGTTTGCGCGGTCGCCTGTTGGCACTGAGCACCCCCAATTGCCCATAAGGCACACCCGCAGTGACTACTGTTGGGTTTAGAGGTGTGTTAATCGTTGATATGGTTTGGATGGGGGCTGGCAGTTTTGCTCTAGGTCCTGTTCTTGGGAGGGTGGGGGTAGGGGATGTTGGGGTTCTGGTTGGGAAATAGGGGCCACTGGGATGTGTGCCCATGGGAGGAGCGATTGGTGGACCTTGATCGGCTGCAATGGGGACGTTACCTGAATTACGTTGCATTACTTGGAATGTGAGAGGTCTGCACACTATGACGAGGTGCCTTAAAGTACATGCATATTTAGTCAGGAGGGGCGTGCATATAGCGCTGCTACAGGAAACTCATCTTACCAAAACAGAGGGTCAGGCACTGCAGCGCAAGTGGAGGGGACAGGTTTTCAGTACATCACATTCAGCATTTGCACGGGGGCATTAGTTTGGGTGAGAGTGGGGGTCACTTTTCAGGCCACGAAACAGACAATAGACCCGGAGAGTAGATATGTGGCAGTAGAGGGGCAGTTACAAGGCAGGGACATAGCGCTTTGCAGTGTATACGCACCAAACCTAGACCAAGTTAGCTTCCTGGATCGACTATCGGACACACTGACACACTATCTGACGGGCCCAGTGCTACTGGGAGGGGACTTTAACTCCATTGTAGATATAGCACTGGACAGATCACATGCCCCACTGGCAGATTCCCCCGTCCGTAGGTTGGCCAAAGGTAGGTTGAATTGGCAAAATAGGTGGTGCCTGGTAGATGTATAGCGCAATCACTACTATCAAGACCGGGGTTACTCCTTCTTCTCGGCGATGCATGAACTCCACATACGGTTAGATGCAGTCTTATGCTCACCAGCTATAGTGCCCAACGTCATACATTCAGAATATTTGGCTAGGACACTGTCTGACCACAATCCGCTATTACTCACCATGAACTGGATGACAGTGAAATCCGCCATTACCACTTGGCGATTGCGACCGGAGGCATTAGAGGATCCCGTTTTTCAGAGGGAAGTTGGGGAGGGTATAGAGCATTGCTTCACTGAAAATGAAGGAACTACCGCTACTAGAGCTGTAGAATGGGACGCCTTTAAAGTCGTGATAAGGGGACTCTGTATTAGCAAGCATGTGGGAGTACGGAAGGCGTTGCTACGCGATGTGGACAAGGCAGAGTGTAAGTTGAGAGCACCTGAACAGGCCAGACCAGAGCACCCTGAAGTGCAGGCGGAAGTGATGGAGGCGAAGGAGGCAGTTGCAAAGGAAATAGAGAGGTTACGATGTTTTGATTATAAGACCTATATCATGAAGGCGCATGCTGAGGGTGATAAGGCGGGGACATTGTTGGCTTGGTTGGCTAACCCCGATTCCAGAGGCACACCAATTATGGCATTAGCAGCACAAGATGGTAGCGTCATATATACCCAGAGTGAGATCCTAGCTTGATTCATGGATTACTATGAGACATTATATAAAAGGGCTCTGGTGGCAGGGGAGACAGAACTCGATGCCTACCTGGAGAGCGTACCACTTCCGCAGCTGGAAGAAGAACAGGCAGATTCATTGGGCCAAGACATAACTCTGGAGGAGATCAGGAGCGCAATTAAAAATATGGCTAGGAATAAAACTCCAGGGGTAGACGGACTGCCCATAGAATTCTACTCGCGGTATGTGGATATGCCAGCCCCGCGGTTGTTAGAGGTTTATAAAGAAGCGCGAGAACTGGGTCACCTTCCTATGTCCATGAGAGAGGCGCTTATTATCCCTTTATTGAAACAAGGGCATGAAGGTACAGATGTGACAGCTTACAGGCCACTATCAATGCTGACCACGGATTATAAAATCCTGAGTCGGATCTTGGCGACCCATCTCCTACAGCATATGACAACATTGATACATGGGGACCAAGCTGGGTTTATTCCGACTAGGAACACGGCTACAAACATACAGCGATTGCTGAGGATTATTGGGGACGATCGACGGGGCTCGTGTATGCCCACAATATTGTCAGTGGACATAGAAAAAAGCCTTTGATAGTCTGGAATGGCCATACTTATACAAAACTTGGGACAGTTTGGACTGGGGAAGCGTTTGTAGGATGGACTAGGGTGTTATATACTTCTGCGGTGGCAAGAGTGCGAGTGGGGGCGCTGATTTTGCTTCAATACCGGGTCGCACGGGGAACGAGACAGGGATGCTCGCTATCGCCGCTTTTATTTGCACTGGCAATAGAGCCCTTCGCAGCTAGAGCTAGATTGGGGCGGTGTTTTGGGGGTCTAAGATTTAGAGGGGAGCCGCAGTACATATCACTCCATGCTTATGACCTACTGCTGTTTCTGGCGGACACTGAGGGAGCGATGCGGGGAGCTGCAGGTTTACTATCAAAGTTTGGCGACATTTCGGGGCTGAGAGTGAATTGGAACAAGACGTGCTTGTTCCCAGCGAGACCTTGCGGACTACTTCCTGTGCTCTCTTGGGATGTACATTGGGAGCCGGCATGTCTGACCTACTTAGGGGTTCGTATTTGTCATGAAGCCGTTGATATGTTAGAAGGGAACATAGGGAGATGTGTGAGAGCTTTGAAGGGTAGCATGTCATTTTGGTCGACGCTTCCATTGTCAGTGATGGAACGGATAGCATTATTGAAGATGGTGGCTCTACCTCGGTTGTTATACTTCTTTAGGACATTGCACGTATGGGTCCCGGCTTCAGTTTTCAAACTATTGAAATCCATGGTGGTGGGGTTCCTCTGGGGCACTGGGTGAAGGAGGGTGGCACAAGCGACACTAATGAGATCAAAAGCTGAGGGTGGGCTAGCGGTTCCAGATTTCGAGCTCAATTATATATCAGCACAACTCCAGGTTTTAACGCAAGAGATTACATTGGAGTTTAGAGGCCAGGAACACTTGAGAGGCAGGGGAATCCAGAGACACATTTTGTCATTTATAGTTCTGCAGCAAAAGCTTAACCTTAGGGATCTCTCGCTGGAGGAGAAAACGCTGAGACTGTGTTGGAACTGCAGCCAACGCAAGGCTGAGGTACAGCACCCATATGCTCCCGAAATCCCGCTGGAGATGATCACAGCGTTACCCCATGGCGGAGATTGGACGCCCCTGATGGAATGGGAACAGGCAGGGATACAAGTGCTGGGTGACTTGTACGAAGAAGGGGAATTATTGCCTTATCAGATGTTGCAGGAGAGATATGACCTCCCTGGAGGTAGATTTTTGCTACATGCTGCACTAGTGGCTGCGATTAGGAAACACTGGAGAGAGGGATCAGTAGAGCCCGAAACAACGATGGCATGTCAGTATGTGGTGATAGCGGTGGGGACTTTCAAAGCGGTTACTTGCCTTTACTCCAGAATGTTAAATGAGGGACTAAAGCCACTGGACTCGTTACAACAAAAATGGGAGACAGGCATTGGGAAGCCCATGCCTGAAACCGCGTGGGGTCATGTCCTTCGTAGGGCCTGGAAGGGAACTAGGAATGCACGGGTCCAACCAGTGCACTTTTTCATACTACACAGGGCATACTTAACGTAAGATAAGGAAATACTTTCAGGGAGAGGATGCAGCTTGTCCTAGATGTGCAAGAGAAGGGGTAGAGTTAGAGCACATGCTATGGGAATGCCCAAAGTTAGGGGGTTACTGGGTGGAAGTGGGAGACCTGCAGAATGCAATCGCTGAACGACGGTTGGAGTTTGATATAGCCAACTGCTTGCTGCATTGGTTCCCCCACACGTCCAAAACGAAGGTGACCAGTAAATTTGTAGATATGGGATTGCTACTAGCGAAAAGGGAAATAACAATTCACTGGAAATCGAAGGAGGGTCCCAATAGTAGGAGATGGAAGGCAGAGTTCAGTAAATGGGCCAGCAGTGAGAGTGCTATTAGATTCCAACAGGCACGACGCTCGAACACTGAGAAAGCTTTAGAAGCGGCGACTGTTTGGGAGATGCTGGTGCAGTCGCTGAAGACCAACAGAGGAAGAATAACTGGGGAGCGTAGTTGTAAAGAAGGCCCTGCACATCGCAATGGTGGGAATGCCTGTATTGCGGCTGGTCCTAGTGACGTGATTTTTTTTTTTTATTTTTTTTAAGTTTTTGAAAACCTTTATTGGTGCATCCACAGAAATACAAATACGGGCCCACAACCCTGAGGCCGGCCACGAAAACTGGTTGAGCACAGGTGCAAGCAATACGAAGACGCAATAGTTCGGCAATATCGATAAGCAATTAGTCATCAGTTACACTGGAGAGTACTGGCTATCACGCCTAAGGAGCAATGGAGGTTAATTTTAAAATTTTGTAAAGTCTAGAAATCAATGAAGGATAGGTACAAAGGAGATCCGAGTCCGTACATTAGTTCCACATGAGTAGGCAGCAGGAATAATAGCAGCAATTACATGAAACACCCCTTCAGAGTGGCAATACAGTAGAAGAACAAAGCAAACAACAGGAACCACGCTCGTGCCACTCCCAGCGCCGCCCACTCCCAACCATCCTCTATCACAGACCCAGAAAGGAAAACAGTGTGAGAAAGCGCAGAAAAGTAGGAAAAAGGCCCATAGAAATTAAAAGAAAATAAAATCTACCCCCCCACCCTACACCAATGCGGAGGCTACGGCCTACCCCCCCCCCCCGACAATGTGCCTGTCGCCCCATAAAGAACCCGAAATGCAGTTCAAGGAAAAGAAGAGAAGAAAGGAGAAAAGGAGAAAAATAATAAAAATTACTTCGAAATATAGAGAGTGAGACTAGACCGTTCTAATCTACGACTCTCAAAAACTACAAATGAAGCGGGAGGAGGAGCCATTCCAAACATTCCCAGCCCCCCCGTCAGAAACACAATCCCCACACAATGTGCGATTATTAAGAAGCAGACATTAACACGAGAGCAGTTAGGGAAGGACATTATAACGTGTGCGACTGAAACCAATGTGTGCCACCTCTAATCCCGGTCCAACCAGCTAAGCAACCGGCAGCACAAGAAGAACCTAGCCCTGACCCGACCTCGGGCAGATCGCAAAATGAAGCACATGAAGAAGGCCCGCCCCCATCAAGACAAAGAGCCAACATGGCCGCATGGCAAAGGAGAGTAAAACAGTCACACATAGCGACAATTGAACGTCACCAGTAAATCCTTTGTCCTTCGCAATGAAGTTCCGCGGGCCATCGGGGAAATGTGGAGTCTCCGGAGCGCAGGATGAAGGCAACAATGAGAAATCCGCCGGGGGGGGCAGCTGGTGCGAGTCCCGGGCATGAGGCTGCAACACTGTTGCAAGCGGCAGAGTAACAAGTACCGGAGACAAGGGAAACAAAGTCTCACAGGTCAATTCACTGGTCGGCCGGTGGCAGGCGTCCATAAAGGCAGAGGCGACCACGTCTCCCCCGCCAGGAAAGTAAGGCACTGCTTCCCCCGTAGGTTCAGACGAGGATAGTCCCAAAAGTGGCTGGCCCTCCACAGTACGATCCCTCCGAAGATCAGACGCCATTGTGTCAAAGCACTCACCCAGCGCTCGAAAACCCACACGCATTTCAGTCCTCAATTCAGTGAGAGCGGCCAGGATAGATCCGTAGGAGAGCGGCGGCAGGAGCCTCTCGCGGTCATGTTCCCGGAAAGGAACGAGCAAACTGGACCCCAGTGCTCGGTGGGCGACGTATCCAGTAGACAGGGACGGGTGTGCGCCCCCAGTCTCTGAGGCAATGGCGCACATTCTGATGATCGAGACACAGGGCAGGTTGGAAGGCGAGAGCAGCGCAAACTGTCCACAGCACAGGGCTGCAAGCCCGTAAAATCGATAAAAGTTGTGCGGTCGAAACTGAGGACTGCAGTGCCACAAGCCGTCTCACCGAGCCATGGGAGCAGGCATTCAACGTATTCCCAACATGGCCGTGTGTCCCTTCTTCTCGCCACCCGTCTCAAACAAAGGCGCGTAGCTTGCAAGGCGCCTTGAGGGGTAATGGAGCACAGGGCGCCGATCACGGCGTTCCACAGCAGGCAGTACTACCAAGAGCCCGACTCGAGAGGAAATAGCCACCTCCTCAGCGGCAACGGATCGCGGGCAGGACGGCCGCTCCTCAGCCTACCAGGCTCGGGGACGGTCGGCGGCGTCGTCCCAGGGCCAGGGCTCAAAGTCTCCGGTCAATTATCTTCGGCCGCCGGGTGAGCTGAGAGGCGCGGGAAAGATGACACAAATCAGCACAACGTAGCGCTCATTCCGCCGCCAAATAGGACAGGATAGGATTCAGGATACTGGTGCGGAGGAAAGGTAGCCGCCGGAGCCGGGAGCCTACACGTCTTCACCCGTCGCCATCTTGGCTCCTCCCCCGACGTGATTTATTTTTGACACTTCATGTGATACACACCAGTGGCGGGGGTGGGGTTGGACTTAGATGAGGTTAGAGGTAGTTGTGGTAGCAGGCTGGCTCTACATACAGGGTAGGATGGGGACCATGAGTAGTTTACACTGCCGCTATTGAATGGGAGCGCTGATGTTACAGCTGATTACATTTAAAGTATCATAGCGTAAAGTTCTAGACATTGACTCGAAGTATTATACCAATGACTCCTACTCTATCTTGTATTTGTTTATATGCAACCAATAAAATATGTTTACAAAAAAAAATGCACACAAATTCGTAATCTGCATTATTTGCATTGTGCAGGCTTATAACTAAAAAGCCTAATGGTAACAACCCGTTTTCAGACTTGATGTAGAATCACAGGATTGTGAGCTGACACTGAGCTTCCCGGGTTCCCACTTCAACAGTATTACATCTTTAACGCATACACAATCCCCTCTCACTTTACAGCAGGCCTTGAATAGAAGTTAATTGTTCAAAGGCGTTCCCAGATGCATTGATTCGAGCTATTCATGCAGCACAGTGGGCGGTAAAGAGCTGTGAGCCTTGAGGAGACATTCAGCCAGAGGCCAGTGTCGCCCACCCTCTTCTAAACTTCATCACAGCTACAGGACACGGGAGGGGTTTGCCTTAACAATGATACAGTACGTCTTTAATGAAGCGTTATTTTACAATGGTTTGTCCCAGCAATTGTAATAGGAACAATTTTAATACTCGGGCTCACATAAATATTTCGAATCGTGATTTGGGGAGTTTGCGCAGTATAAAATTAGTGGAAACAAAATGCTTTTAGATAACATGCACATCCGGCGCTGCCGGAAATACATCACTTTACTCTGCTGTTTGCAAGAACTGGTGTCAGGTCGTGAGGAAGTTGGCGAGGTCTTTGTAAAAGGGTACTATGTTGATTTCCCCCACTGTATATTGTTTGATTTTTAAAAGCCTCAAGACTTTCTTTTCCAAGGGACAGATTTTGTCAATTTTCAGCAGCCAGTGATCAGAAGCAGCCAGTGATCGGATTACTGATAGTAGGTATCGTCCGGGATATTATTTTCTCACAGTTTGGAGGTTTGTATCACAACAGTAGAATGTGCCTAATATAGGAAAAACTGCTAATTTGTGACGTTCGAAGTTAAAACTAGCTTGTTTTCTGCAATTTTCTGTTAAAGAGTTATCGTTCTTCCGATTACGGGAGTCTTTTTGCTCACTTAACTGCAACTGAAAGGGCACCGTTATTAAATACTTGTCTTGATGTAAAATTGTAATTGATGCAAAATGCACTGGGAAGATTAAAATAATGCATAGACAATGCTATTTTCTAGTTTTTTTTAACATATTGCACAACTTTATTTTGGTCTGCTGCAGGGAAGGTGTTTTCATTGTAATTGGAGAGTGATCAATGTGCTGTTCCGGCCAGAGCTACCTGCTTTGGAATTGGAGAACCAGGTTAGAGTCCCGGCGTCTGTAAACAGCCTGTGATTCTGGGCATATCACCTAATCTTTTAATGTCTGTAAAAAATATGACCTTGTGCAATGTGAGAGGTAGTCTTACCACTCACAATAACCTTGGGTTGAGTTCACACTATGAAAACGGCCTAAAATATAGTTGCAGCGATACGAACAGTTACCATGCTTCCTTCTACTACTCTAATTTTTGGGTGCTTTTTTTCCCACTCTAAGCCCTTTACTCATCAGTACACAAGGATTTTTAAATATAAAGGTTCACAATTGTATCTATAATGAGCGGGTGAAAGTCTGAATAAAGCATGCCAGAATGCAAACCCTGATTTGCATGTTGGATAAGGCTATTTGCACCAGGCACATTAACCTACTGCATTGTTATAGAGTTTCTAATACTATTTGACATTAAACCTGTTCAGTGTAACAACACACAGGTTATTCAAGAAAGTAGAGAAATCCTTTCCTATGGATACTCTGGCCTAACATGACTACACAGTGGTGATTGTGTAATAAATATATGATATTCACCAGTCAATAGGCCATCATAAGGTGTGGGTGTAATTGAGCGAAACATAGGGTTTCCTTTCCTATTTGATTTGCTCAAGTGCGTTATCTCATCTGTTGTGTGTGGGTGGATTTAATTTATTTCCTAACATGCAACACAGGGAGCAATCATTTATTTTGAGAATTAGTGAAACTCAACCAAACATTCCCTGTTTATGTTTAAGAAGTTGAATTCCCAATGTTATATGCCTATTTACAAAATACTTTTTTACATAGGTAAATCATTTATAACTCCTTGTCAATTATTACTGTAAATTACAGCTATTCGTCAGATTACCTTGCTACATGTATGAATGAGGAGTTCGAACTAATACAAACAAAAATAAGAAAATTTCAAGCTAAGATTGATTTCTCAAAAGGTAAGTGAAACTCATCTTTTAAAACCAAGTGAGTAGCAGCAACTTTATGACCACATAACCTAAAACACCTAATTCCCCTATACTTTGTACACCTCAGCTGCAGCTCTTTGTACTCCTCACCTGCATAGCTCAGAAATTTGTTTCTGTTCACCAAATGCTGTGCCTTAAAATAAAAATAATAATAAAAACACCTACTGAATTGTTGCCAGCTGAAGTACGTGTGGCAATCAGTAGGCTATTTATCATTTGCAGCCTAATTACCCTTCTGGTAACGAACATTAAGGTTAAAGCTGCAAATTGTTTGTGTGAAAACAGTAACTAACATTAATCATTTGTTTTGACTGATAAAACCTTAAGGCCTAAGTGGCCCCGTAGCAGCTCGTGTTATTGCTGCAGTGTTCCTTTTTTGCTGTTTTGTATTGCCTTTGTACTCCTTCAGTCAGTTTTCTCCAAATAAGCAAGCAATCCAGACCTTAAACCAGAAATCTTTGTGACAGCACTGAGAGCACACAGTGCTTTCAGCCTTAATTCGTACTTTCATCTGTATCCCTGGTCCAAACACTTGCTTGTCTGCATTCATGTACTGGCCGCAAGGAAATTTGTGACTTCTTTTTCCAGACGGGCATGCTGCAAGCATAGTTCAGTGGACCTCCCGCCAATATCCTTCTTGAAGGCAACATAAGTTGAACCCAAGGTTGTTTACACTACTGTTGCACAGGCTACATCTAGTGACTTCCAGATTCTGGTAACTGGGTAAACACTCTTGCTGTTCTTAACTTTTGTACATCTGTAATTTATCCTGACTGTTAGAGGAGCAGTGATTAAAGACACAATACCGTCAAACTATGTGATCAATGTGTGGCAGAGATTAAAACCTAAAATTCCCCCGTCACTTGAGGATAAAAAGCAGGTTTTTACAATAATATTGAAACTCTGGGACTGATGTTCTAAATCTAATTTGCCCCTTCACACTTACAGTTGAGAAAGGAATATTTTCTTTCTTCACCTTCCACCTGATCAATGGCCTAAGTTCAAATGTGAACCAGAAGCATCAGCAAATCAGTCTTAAAACCTCTCATAAGGCACCCTTAATGGTGGAGGGGAATCCAGTGATTTATGAAGGCAGCTAATCTAAAAGAAAATCTAAAGTAACTTAAATGTAGAAAGTATACTAATATAGTCGTTTGTTATCTTTTCAGAATGTTATGAAATCTCCTCGCAAGCTGGCTACCTCTCAACAACCAAACTACGAGAAGGGCTCTTGCCGTAAGGATCTGCAATTGCTAAATAGGACAAAATACTCTGAATCTGGCAACACACAACAGAGTTGCTTCTTTTGTTGACTTTTTAAAATTCTCTTTCCTTACTTTTAATGTTATCCTGAACAGTATCCTATCTCTCTTTGAGGCCATGTACATGCTTTGGCTAAATAAAAGCACACAGTGGCAAGTAATTTCAGATCCATTTATTTCAACCAATTCTTTGTTCGGTGTATTGCCACAGGTCACCATATCAAAACTTAGAGTGACGCTGCTTAGCTCAAATAAAGACCTGTCACAATGAGTTTGGGGAAAGGTCATACGTTGCAAGGCTGCTACTCAATGCAAATGGTGTTCTTGCCAACACCAACGTTCCTCACAAATTCATTTTATATCATTTTCCACCTTGTTTAAAGAAGGATCCTGTTTTAAACCCATACAGTTTTCTTTTTTACAGGGACACCATGTTTCAGCCAAGTATTTCATTTCAAATTTGTTTTTAAATTAGACTTAAGTAATCCAGGATGAAGGAAAGGACATTTGGAAAATGTGCTTGCATCACATACTCTTCAATAAATTATCTATCCTAAGTCTGTATTTTAACATTTAGGAGTGATCCACAAGCATTGAGAACATTTTATTGAATCATTCTGAAGTAATAGCCAAGAGTGCCCATCCAGTGGCTACTCTTGGATGTTACGAATTGGGATTACTTCTAAATGATTCCACTGAGTACTCTTGGTTGTTATGCAGTGAGGACGGGATGTACCGTAGTGTTTTCCCAATACCCTTGTGTACATTAACTCAAATCTCCAGCACCTAAAAATAATCCAGACTCATTATGAAGCAGTTTATAATGTTATAAAATAATCCTGGTGGAATCCATTCTCGTTCTGAAGTTGTCATGAACTCATACTACAGTAATGCATACTAATTCTGAAGATGTTAGCAAATCATCCAGTAGTTATAAACAGTAACCATGATGTTGTCCTGAAATCATCCTGGAGTATTTCACACTCACCCTGAAGTTGTCAATTAGTATTCCTTGAGTAGTACAAGATCAACACGCATTTTGAATTAACGTCATCAGGACATCATCCTGGAGCAATTCACACTCACCCTGAAGTTGTCAATTAGTATTCTTTGAGTTGTAAAGGATCATAACACATTTTTTATTGAAGTTATCAGGACACCATCCTGGAGTTGTTTTTGTGATGACTCTGTTGAGTCATCTCATTTAAATATTCTGCCCTGTGGGTATACTTCAGGATGGCTTGGGATGGCTTCCCCAGATAATTACAGGAATAGCCTGGCTGAAGTCATTGGATGACTCTAGAGTGACTCCAGGATGATCTTCCTTTTTGACCTGGTGGGCTTATTCATTTCCTAATTCTATGTCAGACATAATCATAAGCTGAGACCTACCACTCTTAATATGCATTCGCAGAGGGCAAAAGCCTGGATAACCCCCTTTAATAATCTCAGTTTTTGCCCCAGATGAGAAAACGGGAGGAGCTAAAAATTGCCTGTAGCAACATCTACCACAATAGCGGCCATTATCAGCTAAAATCAAGGAAACACACTTTGGGCAATTGGAAAATACTACACAAGGTCATCATATCCAGGAGGGCAGCAGCAATGACCAAGGGGAAGGCAATGACAGGAAACTCCCGACTATGTCAAACACGAGAAGGGAATAAACCACACGGACAGCAAGGCCTAGCGGGGAAGGCCCAGCTCTCCGCAATTTAAGAACCCAAGGATCACTAATCTTAGTGAGCATTCAAAGAGAACAAGCATTTGCAGTAGGCAAGCAGCTGACGCTATCACACTATACTTCCCTAAAAGGAAAGGGGAAATCCCTCTTTAGGAAGTCTGGCCTCGATGCTGAGTCCATCTATTCCGGCTTACTTTGAAACAGAACGCTGAACTGGGCCTGATTACCTGAGTAAAAGAAGGTGCACTCACTCATGCCTTAACCTAGGGATATACGCTCAATAATACAACTATCATCAACTATACTTGATCTACCAGCATCACAAAATGCCGAAAAAAAGAGCTGGCAGGCATGTGCCCTACTCTCCTTATAATCAAGAGCAACAAACAAGTACACCAATTTGCCCAAGTCCACAATGTGAGAGGATATGAGGCAGGGGAGGGCCAGTTACCTATCAAGATAAGGCAACGTTAACTGTTCGTCTTTGAGTACCACACCCAAAAACCTTGAATCTCTCATAGGCACCTTATTAGGAAAGGAAGTGTCAATCCCCCAGAACTATCAGAGCCCTTACAAAAGAACTCTAACTACTCATTTTTGGACCCCTACTAAGGACAAGCTACTAAGGTCAATCAACTCTACATTGATGGCAGCCACTAAAGTTTTGACATTGCAATCCCATAAGTTTGAATTCCAGATGGAAACCATGCAAGTAATGGCCTCAGAATGACAGAAATGGGCAAGAAAATTGATGAGCTAGACAAAATTGTGGCTACGAAAGACTGCCTTTGCCCAGAGATAACAGAAACATAGTGCATGCTAACCATCATCCTCTCAACACTGTTCGCCGACCTGAACAAAATATAATTGCCCAAGAACACAAAGTATTGGGGAAGCAGATGGTGGATAGGACAAGCTGGTGTACAGGCTGTGATGACAGGAAAAAAGTCCCACAGAGGCTAAGGAGGAGGTAGAGGATCAGGACACATACTCCTTTACAGGCGACCCCTTAACAAAAACACTTATAAACAACTTCCCCTTAGGGAGCAAGTGAGAGGGCGTGACAAATGAAGAAGAAGGGGAAATGCTCCTGAACACAGTACTGGGATAGCGGAGAGCAAAAAAAAATGCTTAAGGCAACATCATAAAAAAATGAAGAACCAGCAAACGAAAAAAGGAAGATTAAAGGTTTGAAAGGATCTATCAGTGGCAAAATGTATACCAACAAATACAGACATACAGCTAAGACCTTATACCAAATGTTCCTAACAATTAGGGCCAAAGAATTAGACCAACAGGTTGTGAGAGTATACCCCCTATGACCTTAAAGAAGATGACATAGGTACAGGTTGTACAACAACAAGTCGGAGAAAGCAGCAATTCCATAAAGTATAAAGATACGCTAGTATCCCTCAGGCAGACCAGTACACAAAAAATAAGGACCAAAAGGATCAGACAACCCAAGGAAAGCAGAAAGGCTTCACATCGGCATAAGTTCCCAAGCCACAAATATAGCATCAATAAATAATACCTATCGTTCAATGCACAAACTAAGAGTAGACAACTCGTACCCAACTAGAAATGGCCAAAGCGAGGCACTACAACTCGGAGCTAGTGGTAACCTGACGAACAATAAAGGAAAAAATGTGTGCCGCTCCTTAGAGACTAGCAAGATGATCAAATCTGGCAAGGTATTTGAGACCCCCAAAAAGGGCCGTTCCTGAAAGGCTTGAAGATCACATGGTCTCATCAAATCAAGGGAGTGCAGAACAACCCAACATTGAGATGAACTTACCACTTATAAAAACAAGGCCGGTGCACGTGCATGCACTTGATTTGGCCACAAGGTGGGTCCCACAAGAGACTCCAGTGGTCAGCTTTCAGCGAGGAATAACAGGTATTTATTGTCGATTGCATGACATAAGAAGCCTCAACACAGACAACTGGGGTGGACCACAAAAAAAATGCTCAACCCACAGTGCGAATCACGAGGCAATTCGGACGCCCTTAATTGATCCAACACACTTAACCTTCTTCAGCACATCCCCTCACTATTTTCCATCAATAGTGAAGCAATACTAAGTATCCAATTTGACTATATAGGCCCAGAGGAAACAAGAATCTACAATTATAACCTGGAGAAATGCAGATCTGCCAAAAAGGCTGATCCAGGATAAAAAGCAGTTTGCAAACTGGGGAATAACAGTCCAAATTAAGGAAAAAAAAATACATCTATGTCCTAAAAAATCAGGCAGACACCAACCGGAAACAGCTTGCAAAAAAAGGCTATTTAAGGGACACACCAAGTGGCTAGACCAATCCAAGTTATAGAAACTTCAACATCCTGTACCAGTCAGAGGCATCAGTAGGTGATCAGAGGATAATAATGCTACAGGGTACGGCATACGATCAACCAAACGACTGGAGCTGGATTGGCGCAAACTTTCCCCGGGAAAAACTGAGACATTCCCTAGCAGCAATCACACAGCCTTGAGGAGCAGGCTGAAACAATAAAAATAATAACATGGAACGTAGCAGGAATTATCAAGATCTTACAGAGCAAGGCAGCATTCACCTACCTGAAAAAGTAGATGTTGTCTTCCTCCAAGAGACATAGTCAACCACTCCTACACTCCTACCAAGCTATGCGGAGAACCATAAACCTGATCCAACAGTAATTTCACTGTAATTTCTCAATGCAAAACATAATTTACCTCGTTTACCCCTTTAAAGGTGATGAACCTTTGCCACCGTGTATCACCTTCAGGAGACTTTACATAAACATGAAAAATCAAAATGCAATTAATATTTAGGCCCATAAAGAGAATTGTGAGTATTTTTAAAGAGTTTTTTATTTTCTAGTTGAAAGGTAAGGTTCTCTGAACCTTTATTTATTAGTCAAATGTCAATCAGGTTACAGAATTGAAAATAGGAAAAATAGAATTAATACAGAACATATTACAGATTGATTTCAAGGCATTCCATAAAGGAAGGGAATGAGGCATCACATGTCAGTCAGAATTCTTTAAAGAGTTCAGGAAAATATAATTCAAGAGTGAGCTTTGCAAAGCTAATCAATAATTAATATTTGGCAAAAATCTCCCATAAAGAGAAATAAATGCATAAGACAAATAAATCTTTTCAAAACTAGTTAGTTAGTCAAAGCATAAACTTAGAGTTTTAGCATCTAAATCTAAACCTGTTCTATCAGCTGCTCTCTCTGCCCTGGTCTGTTCATCTGTGCTCCTCTGTGTCTCACACAGAGAGGCTGCCCTCCCTTCACAAGACCACAGAAGAATGTGATCTGCCTTGCCAAAAATATGATGTGCTAGGCTAGCCTATGCCTTACTAAAAAAAATGAGCAAGACCCCCTCCTCCCTCTGTCTCTCCTTGGACGCAATCTCCACCCAGGCTACACCCACGACGTTCATGTACCTAACCCAAATGATGTCTGGTCTGATCTGCTTCTTCTCCTCTCTCCTCTTATCTCTTCTCTGTCCTCCTAAATCTGACACGCCCACTAAGGGGTTATTATTAATACTCTAATTCTTGGCTGACTATACTAATAATGTTGCAGTTTCAGTAGAAACTCGCACTGTGATTGGTTAGCACAAGGGACATGGGGATCTTAGCATCCAGTCCAACCCATTCCGGTTCTGACAATAGGGGCTTAATGCTAAGAACAATATAACATTTCTTGCAACAAAATGTATCAATCAATTTCCTGTCACTCTTTCACAACGCGCACAGGGATGACACTTTCCCACAAACACTGGTACATTGGCACAGTGACAGGAGTGTACAGTTCATAGTGGCCTTGACCCACGTGTCTTCACTTGAGGCACTTGGCAGTTCATGCAGCTGGCATAATCCTCTGCGCATGCGTCTCTCATTCAGCACACTGCTAACAATTCTCAGACATGCTGGATTCTTAGGCAGCTATTTTATTGTGGGCCCAAAAGCAAAAACAAAGACAAAAGAATATTAATTTATGAAATAAAGCTCATTAGGTTTACCTCCCCCATACTAGTACCCTGTATTCATTATTGAATAGCAAAAGCTATTAGTTTAAAGCAGTTTTTCTAATATTTGTGCACCACCTGCAAAATGTGCAATGTACAACATAGCATAAACATGCTCTAGTGCAAATTTTCAAAGTGCAAACAACTTATCCATACTCATAGCTACATGCTCTAATGTTTTAAATAACTTTTCATGCAAAATGCGTTTGCCACACATGTAGTGTTGGTGCATGGTTGATTAATTAATACACATTATAAGAAAGATGTGTTATGAACTGAATATGTATTGTCTAAATATGCAACAAAGCCAAAGTCTCTTGAGACGGGAACAGGGAGTGTAGATTACAAGGAAAATGTGCTGGGAGGAGAGAAAACACATTCCATGCTTATCCTCAAAGCTAAAGAGGCCAGAGTGAGCCTTCTAAAGGAAACTGAAATCACAAGTTTTCTTCACTGCAAAAACACTTGTTAATTCAGCACAATTATAACTCTTTGAAAGTTCAAAGCACATTTTCTAAATTAGAAGTACATTCTATAGTGAGGTTAAATAAAAAAAATTAAAAAAAAAATGAACCCAATTAAACATCCATGGTTTCATTTGCAGGCCTCTTTCCTGTTTTTCACTTTGCAAGCACCAAAAAGTGCCACTTTTGAAAAGCATTTCACTAGGCCTCCTTTCATGTTTTATTTGTTTTCACTTGCACCAAGCATTGCCTGAATGTAGGTGAAATCTGAGCTACATCAAACCCACCAAAAAGTCATACTTATTCGATGGACGATCAGGCGAAATATCGACATACATTAAATAATATTGACCATCACAGAAATAAACATAATTTCTGAAATGCTGCAAGCAGGCATAGCCAAGCGTTATGAAGCTAAGTGAGGTGCACTGTCAATCTTAATAATAAACATCTATCTCCACAGTAGAAGGACAGTTTAAAAAACTGGAAAGATGATTGTCCTTTTTGAGGAACTAATTAGCAAGCACACAGCATCTGAGGTAATCTTACTTGGCGACTTCAACATGCACAGCCCGGGAGGGGATAGAACCAGCATAAGGTGCCTTTGTCAAATGAGCCGTAGATTGAAAACCTTTCTTCAAACATACAAACTGGAGTCTGCCCAAACTATAGCAAAGAATACCCAACCCATCTATCAGTCACCCTCTCTCTTTCAACAATTCTACCACAATCGATTACATCTTTCTCAGTCCTGGCCTGAGCGATGCCTTTTTAGATTTTCATGTATGTCAACAGGTAGAGATTGATCACGCTGTGCTGGTGGTTCATCTGTCTCTGCTAGGAAGGAGCCGCTACAGCCTACCTGTAATTGAACAAACAAAAGGTGAGGGTCATTACAAAATGATTTGCAGTATAAAATGGACACCCAAACCTCAAGCAGGAGAGTTGGCTGGAAACCCCAATGGGTGGGCTGGTCGATTGAACCACACAATCAGGATATCATCAAAAGTTGTCTCCCCCAGTCACCGACTTGTGCTCCTTCTTATTAGGAAACAGCCAAAATAAAACCACCAAGTCAAGAAACCGCACACTGGGATTTGTGCAGTAGCGGTTCCTCCTAAAGGACAGAGAAGCGTTGCCCGCCTGCTGTGAGTGCAGCAGGTAAACACAGATTGATAAAATGGTCATTACCATTTTATTAATCTGTTTGCTGCCGGCCTGCACTGTTCTAGCTCATGTGTGAGGTTGGATGCGCAGCTGTTTACTGTGGCGAGTTTACTGCAGATAGCATGATGATTGCTGCCAGTGCTAGTGCTCAATGCGCATATCGGATTGGCCAGCTGTCTCTGTTATACAACCGGGGGATTGCAGACAAAGGCCCCTAGACTCAAAATGAGCGCAGGGTTAGTCTGCTCTAGCCAATTGTGGGGCTGTGCTCATTCAGAAAACAGCATGAGAGCAGCTCCAGGATTGGTTGTTGGCACTTGGCAGGAAGTTATTCACATTTCTTCCCTTTTCTACTCATTGTCACCCTGGGAGACAAAAGACACTGGACACCAGCAGCATCTTGTTGAGTTTTTCAGCATTGCACCATACCACACCAATTTTTAATATTACCAGCCACTCCTGGATTTGTGCAGGAGATTTAAACAAGCACCTGCAAACTAAAGAGAGCAATACAGGGAAATAATAGATTAGGAACAACTACTACCTGGCTGAACTGCCATAAAAAAACACAAACAGCTTGTATGGGCCCAGAAAAGAAAGCACCATGAGGCTGAATAGGACCATTTTTTTAACCTAAAAACAGGCCACAAAAATGAGCAGTTTTGGCATCATGAATTTACTCTATGCCACCGCAAGAGCAAAAGAGGAAACTCTACATCAGCAGACAAATGAGTAGCCCAAGTAATGACCCTTTATACTGCTAAACCAGATAAACAACTGGGTCAAAAACTATCCTCATCATCACTGTACATTGCAACAGATGCCAATGAGGTCACACATTCACAAAAGCGGAATATGCATCGACAAACGATCGAGCTGTAATCAAGGTCCTGAAGAAGATCCGAAAGGACGGAGGAACATGCCCCAAAGGCCTTCCTGGTCTTTATTTAGAGAAGACCCCTCTTTTGGGCGGCAGTGCTCAACCTGTTGTATGCAGAATGTAAAATAAATGAAGATGTTCCAGACTCATGGCGGGGCTCTCCTCTCCCAACTGATTCGTAAGAAGAGGGATAACATTGACCCCCGAAACAAAAGGTTAATTGCATTATTTGACATTGTGTGGAAAGCTTACGTAAGCACGCTACCAGAAGATCTAGTTAGAAGGAAGACGGTCTGCTTCCATTTTATCAAACTGGGTTCTAGTAGATAACATTGTGGCCTATATTGCTTATCAAACAGCCCCTCACAACAGCCAGCCCATTTTTGCTTGCTTTCTTAACTACTTTGCTGCCTTTGATGGAGTGGTACACAATAAACTTTTGCAGAAGCTTGAGAACTGCAACATACCCAACAAACCGCAGAAAGTCATTATGTTGTTTTACACCAAGACATGGGCCAGCGTAAAGCTGTCTGGCGACACAGCCACCATAAAAATCACAACAGATTATGGGCTCAAACAAGGCTGCGTAACTCTCCTCTTTTATTCAATTTGTTTAGAGCGGACCTGGGCTCTGTATTATCTGGAGCTATTCTGGCCTCTCCGAGGTTAGAAAAAAGTAAAATCTTCCTTATACAAAATCCTAATGACCTCATTCTTCTAGACCACACTAAAACACGCCTCTAGAAGGCACTGAATGCATTGACATAGACAACGTAAATAATTAACTCATCGCCGGTGCGAGAAAAATGAAAGTGGTGGTCTCAAAGGCTAGAGTATGACCATAATAACAGTTATCTTGGCGTATCGTTCAGTAACACGGGAAACCCCACAACACATTGCACAAGATGAAAATTAAAGATAACATGGCCAAAAATAATAATTGAAAATTAAACAACAGTCTTGTTAGCCCAATAACCAAAGCCATAAGGAGGGTGATTAGGGCAAAACTCAATCGCGCCCAGCAAGCATTCCCTGGTCTATTCAAGGCTGAATTAGACCAAATACAATACATGGGATATCAGCATGTCGTTCAATTACCTTCTGTAACGTGGAAACTAGGTGGGTGGAAGGGATTTCCCCGTCTGTAGAATGGTGGCTTGCTGACTCTGCTACCCCTCCCTCTCCCCACCCAAACCAGAACGAGTGGAGTATGGACAAGCAGCCACTATGGACCGCACAAGATGAAGAAATGTGGGAAGGCTCCTTTAACTGGGCGTATATGGGAGAAGAGGACACGCCCCCAGATGACGCACGTTCGATTGAATTGGCCAAAAGGGAGGAAGTCCAGAGAACGGCGTGTGACATCACCCAGGAGCATTTTGCGGTGTGTTGTGGAGAATGAGCGGCGTGTGGAAAAGAAGGAGAGTATCGGAGTAGGAAGGGAAGCGGAGAACCACCTGAGGGAGTTGCAGCGCCAGGAGGCCAACGTCCCCATGAGTCGCCGAGCCACACTCCCGGAGGAGTGTGGCTTAAGCAGGTACGGCAGCGGGTGTCGGGCTGGGTAGGGAGGCGGGGAGACTCACCTCTAAAGTAACTCATCCGACCTGCTACTACCTGTACCCCCTTTGTAGATAGTCTATACCACCCCCTCTTTCCTGGTTCCCCCGGGCATTACAAAGAAAGAATTGTGTCCTGACGGCCTTATATATTTCTTTCCTGCATTCCCTGCGAGGAGGAGCAGTACCCATTGGTCGAAGGGAGAAAAGCAAGAACGCCGAGACTCCCCAGAGGGCACTAGTCACAACGGATCCAGCCGTATATACCCGTGAAAGACTTACTTCACGCAGCAGGAGAACCTTTACAAAAATAAAGCCTTATTTATCCAGATCCAGTCTCCGACCCCTTACTGCAACCCCGCCACACCTTCCTACATTTGAACACAACGATTACACTGGAGTTTTGCCTCATAATACAAATATTTGAATGCATGGCTGCACATGCAAAATATTTTTCCGGATAATTTCAGCCACCGAAAATACAATGAAGGCAGTCTTAAAAATGATCTGTACCACTCGGAATAACCTATGACACAATTACCCAAACATAGCTGTAGAAAAGCTACAACTAGCCATAGAAAACTGGGCCCAAAATACAGTCCCTGTCAGAATACTTGTTGGCGATTTTTGCAGGAGCAAAAGTAAATACTCAATCCACTCCACCACTGCAAGCTACCTGAAGTACTCTTAGTCACTTACAAAGCAGGGGGATAGGGGAATCGGATGAGAAAGAGAGACAGCCTCAAATATTAGTTGATTCTTCTCTACAGGTATATTTTCAAGTTGTTCAAATATCTGTAAATGCCTGTTACTATCTGATGGGAAGCTTCTCTCCCTATTGAAAGGATCTAATAATTTTTTTCTTTTATTGTTTATCCTTTCATTCACTGAAAAAAACATAGGTTTCAGGCACGTTATAGTTAGAAATGAGCATTTACAAACCTTAGAAATTCACTGAAAAAAACCATAGGTTTTAGGGAAAGTTATAGTTAGTTGAACATTTCACTCGTACAAAGCCAGAGAATCCCCCCATTATAGTTAGTTCAACTAAGGGAGAGACAGGCCCGGCCAGGGGGGAACATGATCCAGGAGGTAGGCAACTACTGTCCTACACCGGCGGCCGCCGTGGGTGGATTGCCGGCATGGAGCATGGGGGAGGCAGTACTGCTCGAGTGTGAACGTAAATGGAGATATGTTACTAGGGGCCCCATATGTCATGTGGGCGTGACCTCGCAGGCATCAGGTCCCAGAACTCAGATAACAGGGACTGGCATCTCGAAGCGTCTTCAAGCCAGTGGGCGAACCTGGGTGTCGGTCTACGACCCCAACACATGGCCACCCTATGCCTCGTGAGAACGAGCAGCATTGCCGTCAGTCGACGAGTGGTGTCCGAACAGAACTTCACAAAGATCAGCAGGCACAGCGGTGGGTCGGGGTTAACCCTGGTGGAGGTAATTTCAGAGATGGCGACACAGACCTCCAGCCAGAAATCCGACACCCTGGGGCACAACCAAGCAAGATGAGTGAAGTCTGTAGCAGGTGCAGAGTAGCGCATACAGTTATTGTTAGGTATTAGTCCCAGTTTGTGTAGCTGAACGGGTGTATGATATAGCCAGTGCAGATATTTAAAATATATGAGACAAAAACAGGTAGAGATAGTTTGGGAGCCAAACTAGGGAAACCACAAGTGGTGAGTAGTTCTGATAAGGATTACTCAAAGCAAACACCCATTTCTACAAAAAAAGAAATGGGATAGTAATGAATCTAAAAATAATAATAACAGAAACACTCCACGATCAAGGGGGGGGTCTCTTCAAACCGCGTCCTCTGAAAAGAGGTACAACCTTAGGAATCGTGATAAGAACAGGAAACCTGACAGGTATCAAGATGCTGATACACGTTCCTTTTGTTCCTTTCAGGGTTCATCAAAAAGCTCGGAGAGGCAAGGACGGTCAGAACAAAAAATTGAAGATTGGCCAAAGGGAAAAAGGGAAACACATCACACTTCAGATTTCATTATCAAACAGGAAGAGCAACCTAAAGCAAAGACTCAATTCAAAAAGAAGAAAGTAGCTGGCTTAAAAATTAGAAAGGCCCAGGTTTCTGAGGACTCAGCTTCTGAACGGGGAATGGGCAAAGATGATGTTAGACAACACAGCAGAAGTAACAATAGCTCGCCAGAACCTGAATGAGTTTCTGGTGACAGCGGTATTGAATGAAAACATCACAGTGGAAACAGCTGATACAAGAGTGAGTGTCCCACACCGTAAACACAAAATTAATCTCTAAATAGAGGGGAACATCTCAAGAAAAATTAAAGGTCTCTTTTGGGAAAATTTGCCATTTGGATACGACTTCCTGTTAGCAGAATAATATTGGCCGCCTGAATTTATAAAGGATTGCCCAAAAGGTGAAAGCGTCATTTTGCCTGCTATTTCCGATCTCATTCCTGTTTCCTTAAAACACTCATACATGAAGGAGTGGGCAAGCGCTAGCTCTGGCATTATACCGCAACCATGTAGGTTGGGACGTGAAGTCCAAACACCACAAAATCCCATTAAAAACGACCCCAACTCCACAGAGGCAGTACTCTATTAAAAATGAAGCAAAGAAACAGTTTGAAGAAATCTTACACCAACTAGAATACTAAGGTGTGATTGAAACATGCACTTCGCCAATGAACAACCCTTTGTTTCGCTTCATGAAACCTGACAACACATATCGTTTGGTTTTAGATTATAGGCATTTGATCACATGTACAAAAACATTTGCAGTTCAGAACGCACATAGTACAGCATTAATGAATACCATTGTGCGGAAGAAATACAAAACAACACTAGATGTCTTGAATGGATTCTTCTACCAAAATATAGCTCCTGAAAGCGTCCTGTTTTTGGGATATGAGCTGTCAAGTGAAGGCAAAATCCTTGCGGCAATTTCTTTAGACAAGTGTGTGCTAATCCAGCCTCCAAAACCTCTGAAGGGTTTACAATCAATTTTAGGATTTCTACATTTTGGCAGAACATAAATTTAAGACTAAGCATAAAGAGTCAAACCTTTCTACAATCTAATCAGACCAGATTTCACAGCAAACAAGTGGACTCAAAAACATACAGACACTCTAAGTTCAGTTTAAGCTTGCATGATAGCTTCAAAACACTTGCAGACACGAGTAAACGTCTGCAACCTGGTAAGAAGGGTCGTCCCCAGGTTATCAGGGTATACTTATATCACGTTCGATGAAGGTGAGACCATTACAATAGCATACAAATCTCATTTGTACCCGATTGCTGAAAATCCATTTGCAGCTACAGAAAAAATACTGACGGCAGTACAGCTTGCTATAGGGAGAGAAAGAGCACTTGCACCAGAAACGGATTATTGTTGTGACCCCGACACCAATCAATCAATCGATCAATCAAGAAATTTGTATAGCGCGCTACTCACCCGGAGGGTCTCAAGGCGCTTAGAGGGGGGCGGGGGGGTCCGCTACTGCTCGAACAGCCAGGTCTTGAGTTGCTTCCTGAAAGAGAGGTGGTCGTGGGTAAGACGGAGGTGGATGGGGAGTGAATTCCAGGTCTTGGCTGCCAGGTAGGAAAAGGATCTTCCTCCAATGGTGGCTCTTCGGATGCGTGGAACGGCGGCGAGGGCGTGGTTGGTCGATCGTAGTTGGCGGGTGGGAGTGTAGAAGGTCAGGCGGTCATTGAGGTACCTGGGGCCTAGGTCGTGGAGGCTTTGTGTGCGTGGGTGAGGAGGCGGAACGTGATTCTTTTGCTGACGGGAAGCCAGTGCAGGTCCTTCAGGTGTCCGGAGATGTGGCTGTGGCGTGGGATGTCCAGGATGAGTCGTGCGGAGGCGTTCTGGATGCAATGGAATCTTTTCTGCAGTTTGGCTGTGGTTCCGGTGTAGAGGGTGTTTCTGTAGTCTAGTCGGCTGGTGACAAGTGCCTGGGTGACCGTCTTCCTGATTTCGGTGGGGATCCATCGGAAGATCTTTCGGAGCATGCGTAGGATGTTGAAGCATGAAGACGAGACAGCGTTGACTTGTCTGGTCATCGACAGGGAGGAGTCCAGGATGAAGCCCAGGTTGCGTGCGTGATCCTTTGATTTGGGTGCGCTGCCTAGGGCCGCGGGCCACCAGGAGTCGTCCCAGACAGACGGTGATGATCCAAGGATGAGGACTTCCGTTTTGTCTGAGTTCAGTTTCAAGCGGCTGTTCTTCATCCATTCGGCTACTTCTTTCATTCCTTCGTGTAGGTTGGATCTGGCGGTGGCGGGGTCGTTGGTGAGGGAGAGGATCAGCTGGGTGTCGTCGGTGTAGGAGATGATGTTGAGGCTGTGTTGGCGTGCAATGGCTGCGCGGGGGCTCATGTACGCGTTGAAGAGGGTGGAGCTGAGTGATGATCCTTGTGGCCCGCCGCAGATGACTTCGGAGGCCTCAGATCTGAACGGGGCGGAGGCGGACTCTCTGGGTTCTTCCGGCGAGGAACGAGATGATCCACTCCAGTGCCTTCCCTTGGATACCGGCGTTGCTGAGGCGTTGTACTAGGGTGCGGTGGCAAACAGTATTGAACGCTGCGGAGAGGTCCATGAGGATGAGGGCCTCTGTTTCCCCGTTGTCGAGCAGGGTTCGGATGTCGTTAGTGGCTGCGATGAGGGCGGTCTCGGTGCTGTGATTAGCTCGGAATCCAGACTGTGAGTGGTCGAGGGATCGGTTTGTCTCGAGGAAGGTGGCCAGCTGTCTGTTGACGGTCTTCTCAATGACTTTGGCAGGAAACGGGAGGAGCGAGATGGGGCGGTAGTTCTTGAGGTCGGTGGGGTCTGCTTATGGTTTCTTCAGGAGGGCGCTGAGTTCGGCGTGCTTCCAGCTCTCCGGGAAGGTGGCGGTGTTGAAGGAGCAGTTGATGATGTCACCGACTTTAGAAGAGGTAACCTAAGCCAGCATTCAAAATGCAAAGGATACAATGGGCTAATTCTCTCACTGCAACAGATGTAGAATACAGATACGATTCTACACTGAGAACTCAAGTATTCCTGCAGTACGAACAAGAATACCCTCTCTTGAATGAAATCTTCCCTCTAGATCAGTGCGAATACATTATTTATACTGACGGTTCTGCTCAACCTGCCATTGGAAGTAAACAGCTATATGGCGGTGCGTGTGCTATAGTGAAGGGTCGGATGCGGGATGGTAAGTTCCATCCCAGCAAATCGACTACACAATCTCTAGGCGATTGTACAGCGCAGCTGGCAGAACTGAAAGCCCTGATACTAGCACTACAGTATACGGATCGGGAATTCCCCACACTGATTGTGTGCAATTCATTTTACTGGGTGCAATCTTACAGTGAATATCTTCACTACTGGGGCCAGAATGGGTTCAGAGATTCCAAGGGTTGCACAATAAAATACATTGTTATGTGAACAAGTGGCAAAGCTGAAAGCATGCCTGTCATGGGCTCAATTTAGTCACACTTTGAGTCATCTGCATGTTGGTATACATGTTGAAGGGAATTCACTGGCTGATGAAGCAGCCAAGGCGACAGTGCGAACTGCTGCCGTTGCCGCAATCACTCATTAACACATGAGAATA
The DNA here is from genome assembly GCF_964263255.1 of Lissotriton vulgaris. NCBI lineage: Eukaryota > Metazoa > Chordata > Amphibia > Caudata > Salamandridae > Lissotriton > Lissotriton vulgaris. The sequence goes on from NC_141689.1 coordinate 473,664,080, forward strand.
GACGGAGATATACTAGTACCAATCAATGCCACAAGGAACGGCTCTGCCATCCTGCCAAAAGGCTTTCCACTCAAGTACTCCTACAAGTTAGATGCGCACAACACACTGTATGCTCAAATTCCAGGAGTGGGGAATAGAGTAATACCAAACAAAGATCGCAGATCAGGTTTAATACTAGCTGCAAATGAGGTTCTGGGCTTAGCACACGCAGGAGTCACAGCAACAATTTCAATATTGAAGCAGTGTTACTGGTGGTCGGGCTGACAAAACAAACAAAGGACTATGTCCGGACGTTGAATATTTGCCAGCAAATGAAGGGTTCCACAATTCACAAGCCATCACCAACACCATTACTGATTTTAGACAGACCTCTTACATGTGTCTATTTGGACCACTGCGGCCCTTTAAATTCTGAGGGGCTTACAATATCATCTTGGTGGCAGTGGATTCCTGCTCTATATTCCTATGAGTTTGTCCCCAGCGCTCGGCTGACGCTTGAACTATTATAAAGGATTTGCGAGTCTTCATCGGGACATATGCAATTGGCACGTTACATTCCAACCGTGGTCCTGCATTTAGCTCTAGGGCTTACAAGGAAGCTATGGAAAGTATGGGCGTGGCCTGCTGTACTCCTCCCCCTACCATCCAGAGGGAAATTTGCTGATGGAGAGGAAAAACCGGGTCCTAAAGCAATCCTTAACAGCAAGGGTATTAGGCACAGATGGTAGTTGGGTCAATCACCTATATGGTGTCCAGAGGGCAGTAAACAATATGCCAAGAAAATCCTTGGGAGGTCGTACCGCTTATGAAATCCTGTATGGGACAAGAATGTGGGTACCCGATCTCGATTGTGCCAGCACAGTGACAGATGCAAAACCATTTGAACTGAATGAGCATTTGGCTGTTTGTACAGGAACTCAATGAATTTCGAGCGTTACAAAGCAACATGCAAGAAAAAACGCACGGCCACTGGGGAAGTGAAACCAGTTCCGACAAGACCTGCTTGGGTCCCAAAGATTTGGGACCTGGTCAGGGAAAAGATCGTGGACAGAAGAGAGTTTGGGTCATCTTACAGATCAGCTGTACCTCTCCTGGCGATAGTTGGAACAAGAACAGTACTTCTTCCGCCTCTTGCCGGCAAAAACAAAAATTGATTCATCTCCAATGACCTGTTCAAACCGCATCAAGTGGCCGATCTTCAACAATAGGCTGCGTGGGGTCCTGAGTAGCCGCAGACCTCCTTTTGCTACTGTACAGGGCGTTCACATGGAAAGACTGATAACCTTTCAAGATTTCACTACACAATGTGAAGGAGTAACGAATAATGGAGCACAAATCATTCCAGTTAAAATTGAAAAACATTGATGTCTACATTAATGTGTATTCAAACGATACATCTGCTAGTTCTACTAAACCTGCGTAGCTACCAAAGATAGATCAAACTGCATCCGGCTACTTCATCAACTTCAATGATTTCTCTTCAGATCCATGTGAATCGAATCAAACGCCACCCAGTTTAAAAAAGAAAGATTACTACAATTCTATCTTTTGCTCAAATAGACGTACTTAGTGCCGCCTTGGTTGCATATTTGGTTTGCAAAAGGAGTTGTATTATACCTGTTAATTTGGATCGGCATAGTGACTGTCTTTTTTCTGCTTCTGAACGGACATTATCTGCCAGAACGCTCTGCAGTACAATCCATGAACTTGGTCCTGAAACCACATATGTCATCACATCTTGAACAAAGAGAGTTGTCCCTGGTGAACATTACAGCAATTCCAATACCAGATGGTATAATTTGGGATAAGGTTTCTTATGATGTATATGACCCCACTGAACATTTGAATATTCCACATTTATTTAAAATGTATTTAAATGATTTCATTACCCCTAGTACACTATTTAATGATTGGAACATTGGGACTTTAAATACTATGATTTCAGATTTAGAACAATCTTCTGCATTTTCTTACAGGGAATTGTATGCGGATACAACTGACTACGATATCATGTTTTGTTACCAGCATTATCATTTTATGCATAGAGCAAGTGTACCATGCACTGCTAATGTGTACTATAAATGGGAACATTGCCCGACAACACCAAAAGGTAGTTCTGCCACATTCACGCAGACATTCACATACTTTTCAGGTTTCAATACATCTGAACCAGAATCGTTTTACTACAAATTTGCACAGACTAATGCAAGAGCAAAGAAAATTATGCTAACAAGCACAATGCTGATATATTCAGCACATTTGATCAGCCAACTGTCTACACAGGGTTTCAACTATTGGAGAGACACCATAGACACAAAATCTATCTGGGGACAAGAGAGTGGCAGGTTCAGGGAACTGAGGCTTTATTCAGAACTTGCTTCATACCATCACAGATGTTTTCCTGAACAGACCAGTACAACAGACTACCAATTACGGTTTTGGAAAAATCAAAAACCTGAAAACACCGAGCTTCCTTTCACCCACACCTATTAAGGGTTTCACAAATAATACACTAACAAGTGAAGGGAGACATGGTACAAGTACGTACAATTCATTATCTCCCAATCTGAAAGGTTGGTTGGTTTGGCCTGTAGACACAAATATGTTTAATGCAAGATTCAAGGGTACCACCAATGGGTTTGGTATCCATAGACCCGACCCAAACTATGTACACACAGACGACCCAGGGGTAGTCACTTTCCATAGTGTCGGGAGGTTGTGCCTAGATTGACTAAAAACTCAGACTCTTTCACAGGTGAACCAACACTTGTCCCTTCTGTCAGACAACATGGATCTTAGGTATTTCTTGTTAGGTCCCAAGAAACCAAATGGGAAACGCTTCTATTATACCATCTATAATGCAGTTTGGAAAGTCTCTCAACAGGAAGCTGCAAATGGACTCTGTGGAATTGATATACTAACCCAAAAAAGGTCTTAGCTGTGGTAGACAATGGCATGACCACACTCTCGTCTCGTATTTATTCACTGGGCAACATAGAGGGAGGGATCATGAAACAAGGAGATACTTGGTGTCACCTTTAACAACCTATCAACACAGACAGTAGAGTGAAGGTAAAGTAGAAATAATTTGGATACAGGGTAGAAGTAATGGTATGTTGAGGGTCTAAGGCATGAGACAGATGAGAAAGAAAATAGTAATGGGCATGAAAAAGGAGTTGTACACGCACATCCAAGCAATGTCATCACCAAGGGTTAGTGCCGGAGGTTCGTCTGGAGCGGGTTCACAGGGTGGGGCCATGTGCTCCATGAGATTCCAGAAAACCCAGGGAAGTGCTGGCAAAATTCAGCTCTTTTAAAATCAAGGAGTTGGTCCTCCAGAAGGCGCGGGCCCTCTACAAAGTGTCATTCCAGAATGCAACGTGTTCGCTATACCAAGATGTAGCCCAAGCCACACTTGCTCGGCACCAGCAGTTCTGACCTGTCACTACAGCACTAAGAGTCTGCAAGGTGAAATATCGCTGTACTTATCCCTTTGGTTTTGCTTTTACATTGGACAACAAGAACTATCACTGCACAGAATTAGAAGAGTCAGCGGTTATTCTAGGTGTCGAGGTGCCATCCCCAATGTCGGCGGTGAATCGAGAGGTGTAGAGGCGACGGCAAGCTCGAAGAAGCAGGGAAGGGGGGCCCTGGCTACAGCAGTGGAGAGCAGGAAAGAACACTACGGGATGAGGTGATCCTTGATCTTTATAATTCAGAGGCTCTGTTCCGCCTGAGGAATCCAGTATAACATGTGGTTTGCGGGCCATTACAGGGGCCTTGGGAACATGCCAGTCCGGCCTCAGACACTCTGACTCTCTTGATGAGGCTGTGAGGGGGGGGGGGGGAAGCTCGAAGTTATCTTGAAGTCTAAAACGCTATAAGTCATTCTCCACTGCTGTCTCCTTCATGTGGACTCCCTGCTCTCCCTGGCCTTTTCGGATCTTGATTTTTGTGTTCGCTAATAACTCCTGTATTGAATATGTAATCATTCTGTAATTAATTGTGAATATTTTTGTAACTTGTCACACGCGGTTTCCTTATGTAAAGCGCTCTGATACCTACGGGTCTAGCCAGCGCTATATAAAACTCAAATAAATTGTGTTCTCAGCTATCGACGTAATGGAACAGGATTTGTCTGTTCTACAACATGGGCAATTGCAGCTATGTGCTATTATGCCCCTGCGCTGACCATGGCACGCAGAGATGCGAAGTACACCATGCTGCTCATTGAAGAAACTAGTTATCTTTTACTGTAGCAGAGTCACCATCTACTGAATGGTTAATCCATGGCTATATCACACTGCCAATCACAACATTCCAATTTCAGTACTGCCTGAAATATTACCCTGTAAGCAGGTGGATGTATGTCGTTACTACGCATGCTTTTACAACGTATGCCTTTACCACGCAGGTTTTACAACACAAGTTGTTACAACTACTTGCGTTGGGGGCGCTGGATAGTGAATAGTTTAATTTACTATTCCAACTCCAGTCCCCGTGGATAGTAGGGAAGGTTTTGGATAGTAAATTAAACTATTCCCTATCCTACAGCGCCCCCCAGCGTTGTAACGACTTGCGTTGTAAAAGTTGCGTGGTGAAGGTACTGCGTGGTAAAAGTTGCGTTGCGTTGTAAACGCTGTTCCCCAAGCAGGTATGAAGCATTGGGCGAAGGCTACAAACGAGAAACCTGGGTGTTACCATACACATATAATAATAATAATAATAATACAGACACTTGTAGCGCGACAGCTACCTCAAACAGTATGCGAATGGAGAACCAAGAAGCAAGGCCTCAGACCCGTTAATCTGACCAAAAGAGCCAGGTCTTGACTTTCTTCCTGAAAAGTAGCCCTGCCTCTATGTTGTAGAGATCACCAGGCAAGGAGTTCCACAACTTAGGTGCCCCAACCATGAAGGATCTACCCCATAGGTGGGCCTTGTTGAAGCGGGGTGGCAGAGTGGGCTAAAGAACGGTGATGGATTAAACCCAGATCTTTTGACTGGGTGTGAGTGTTTGATTGGTTCAGATGCTCCGTCCATCACCACCCCCTTTTGTACCGCTTTTGGCCGCCATAAGTGTGGCAGGGTATGCTCAGACGTGAGTCCCTTGCTCACTTTGCCACTGGATTCAAGCAAACCGGGCTGAAGATGGCTGGAATACCAGAAACCGGTCCTCGGTAGCTTGTTTCCAGACCAGGGAAGGCATGGCTTGGCAGTTCGGGCTGGACTGTTCCCATGAGGCACAGGGTCAGACTGATTTGCATATAGCCATGTCTGAACTGGGGTGGCAGAGTGGGCTAAAGAACGGTGATGGATTAAACCCAGATCTTTTTACTGGGTGTGAGTGTTTGATTGGTTCAGATGCTCCGTCCATTACCACCCCCTTTTGTACCGCTTTTGGCCGCCATAAGTGTGGCAGGGTATGCTCAGATGTGAGTCTCTTGCTCCCTTTGCCACTGGATTCAAGCAAGCCGGGCTGAAGGCGGCTGGAATGCCAGAAACCGGTCCTCGGTAGCTTGTTTCAGGTCCAGGGAAGGCCTGGCTTTGCAGTTCGGGCTGGACTGTTCCCATGCGGCACAGGGTCAGACTGATTTGCATATAGCCATGTCTGAACTAGGGTGGCAGAGTGGGCTAAAGAACGGTGATGGATTAAACCCAGATCTTTTGACTGGGTGTGAGTGTTTGATTAGTTCAGATGCTTCTCCATTACCACCCCCTTTTGTACCGCTTTTGGCCACCATAAGTGTGGCAGGGTATGCTCAGACGTGAGTCCCTTGCTCACTTTGCCACTGGATTCAAGCAAGCCGGGCTGAAGACGGCTGGAATGCCAGAAACCGGTCCTCGGTAGCTTGTTTCCGGTCCAGGGAAGGTATGGCTTGGCAGTTCGGGCTGGACTGTTCCCATGAGGCACAGGGTCAGACTGATTTGCATATAGCCATGTCTGAACTGGGGTGGCAGAGTGGGCTAAAGAACGGTAATGGATTAAACCCAGATCTTTTGACTGGGTGTGAGTGTTTGATTGGTTCAGATGCTCCATCCATTACCACCCCCTTTTTGTACTGCTGCAGGGGACGGGGGCCATTTCCCCAGGCCACCAGAGATCTGGTGCTGGAGGTGACTCCTTCCCGAAAAACATCACCTCCGTCTTTCCGGCGTTGAGTTTCAGTTTGTTGTTATTCATCTACAACGCAATATCTCATAGGCAGCCTTTGAAGCTCCGGAATGAGTCCTCGGATTGCTCTTTAAAACAGAAGACCAGCTGGGTGTCATATGAAATTGCCTTAACCGCCCAGCTGGCTATCAGAGAAAAGAGCGGAGCCAGGTATAGATTAAACTGGAGAGGGCTAAATGCTGATCCTTGAGGGACTCTACACCAAAGTGGTTACGGCTTAGACACAAATGGTTGTAGTGAGACCTTCTGGGAGCGGTTGCTTAGGAAGGAATTCAGCCAGGTCAGTACCATCCCCCCTATACCTGTCTCCTGCAGTCTCTGAGACAGCAAAGTATGGTCTACACTGCAGTGTCGAATGCCGCCGATAGATCCAGGACCACCAACATAGCGGATGCCCCTGTGTGCACCGCCAGCCTCACCGACTCAGCTACCTCCAAGAGTGCCGTCTCGGTGCTGAAACACGATCTAAAGCGAGATTGGGTAACATATAGGCTGCCTTTGCTTTCAATGTAGTTAGTCAATTGCCGCTGCACCAATTTTTCCAGCATCTTGCCTGGGGCAGGCAGCAGAGAGATAGGCCTGTAATTAATTAGATTCCCAGGATCCCCGTTTGTTTTTTTCCGCAAGGGGTGAAATGTGGCATGTTTCCATACGTCGGGAAAAGTGCCAGATGTTAGGGATGGGTTCCAAATGTGTGATAGCACATACTTCAGAGACCTTCTGGATTTTGTTGTCAAAGAAGTCGGAAATGTCTTCGCACAGAGAGAGGAATGGTTGTACACCGGTCTTTATTGCTTTTGGCTTGAGAAAAGAATTGACCACCTTGAATACCTCTTTAGTCGAGTTTTCAGCTTTAAATATGCAGCTAGCTATGTGATCCTGTGAGAAGTTCGCCTGATATGCAGTGCTCACTATTCTAGTGATCACTATGTATCAGTCCAAACGACCCATATTGATGATTGGTTGTAAGTCAACCTTATAGACCAGCTATCCTAGTAGCATGGACAAGAGCAATCTTTAGGCTAAACTCTAGAGGGCGTGTTAAGCCAGCTGTTATACCATCACATATACCCCTTGAACACCAAGTGAAAGGACACCACACAAGTTGTTATGAAAATAAAAGGATATTTATTTAGAACACAACAGCCCTGGACTCTGTATGAGGACAGGGCGCTAAGCACAATACAAAGCTCTTAAAGAAATACTGAAAGTCGCACAATTTACACAAATGCCCGAGGGGCACGAAAAACCATATACTCTAAAAGTGGAATGCGAAATACTAGCAGGTAAGTAACTAGTCTCAAAGGCTTTAGGGTCGCTAGGGCTACGCTACTGAACCTTCAGATTACTAGCAGGAGACCTAGGGAGATCGGGTGCAGAGTGTGCACTCTCACGCGGGATGCGGGACAAAGTCTATGGATGCTAGATTTCGTAAAGTTAGTGTTATCGGACGAATCCGACTAGGTAGAGCTGAAACGAAAAAGGATCTGGATACTTAGATAGTTAACCTATGTGGGAGCACCGAAGTACTCGAGTTACCTAGCCCAGGGGCTGCGGCTGCATAGGGTTCAAAAGACGTCGAGAATCCTCGTTACAGTCTATGGAGCCTGAAAGAAGACGTTGCTGGCAGGCGACCAGTGATGAAGTTCGATGGAATCCAAGCCTGGATCGGTGAAGAAGGATACCTGTAAGCAGAGGGGACGAAGTTCTGAATCACTAGTCAGTGATTAGGTGGGCACCAGGATGGCACCGGACGAAGTCACCTCGACCAGGTGAGTGAGCGACGCTGGGCTCTGCAGTCTCTCGGACCAGGAGGCGTTGTCGGCGACCAGGATGGAGGGGCGAGCTGTCCCACGAAGGTATCTGCGGTCGACGTCGCTGGACCCAGGATTGTGGCAAAAACTCTTGGCAAATGCAAGCCCACGCGGTGGACTCAAAATTGCGTCTGGAGTGGACCAGGAGGGTCCGGGGTGCTCCTCTGTTGGAGGGGAGCAAGGGCCAGTCTGGAGCAACCCGACCAGCATTGGAAATGTCGTAGTTCGTCGTCAGGAGGACCACAAGCCAGCAGGCAAGTAGCCGGACACCGCGGTGAGCAGCAAAGAGCAGAAGGGCCCCATGCAGATCTCGTGGACGCTGGGGGCCTGGTCTTTGGTGCTGGAGCTGCTCAGGGTTAGGGCTTCTCAAACCCCAAAGCACTCACTCGAGGATCCCTCGGCGGTCGTGCTGGGCAAGCGTCGTGCAGTCTTGAAGATGGCCGGTCCCTCGAGGTCTCGTCACACCCACGAATCTCAGCTGGGCTGATGATGCAGGAAGAGGTCAGAGGTGCCAGGGAAGCCGGGTCTCGTCGAGCTGGGCAGTCTTGATCCGGAGGAGAGACTTACAGCAAACCGCGATGCTTGGATGGTGCCTGCGGGTGCAGGGTGACTACTCCTTAGTCAAAAGGGAGAAATCTTGAGAAGAAGTCTTGAGTTCCTTTCGTAGAAAGTAGTTTCAGGATTCAAAGATGATCTCATTTGGAAGGGTCCCCGCTCCTACCTTTTCTAAAGAAAGGGGCTGGTACGCGACTAGGTCCTGCCCATGGGTGGGACCAGGAAGGGGGGTGGTTACACCCCTCTCCCCTGTCCGGACTTTCCCCAGCTCAGGGGCTGGTGTGCCCCTGGAACTGGTTCAAGCCGGCATATGCACAGTGAGCACCGGGGTGCCACTTGCAGTCCCCTTCCTCTAAAGCCCTGCCTACCCAGGATACACAAAACCCTGTCTGGGATGGTGCTAGCACCGCCCCTGACAGGAAACCCTTTGTCCAAGCTCTCCTCGCTGGAAGGACTCCCAGCAGCAGGAGGTCAGACTTGTGTCTGTGGTGGCAGCATCCATTTTTTGATGCTGAGGCTTGAGTTAACTTTAACCGGGGTTCACAGTTACATACATGTCGTGTCCCTCTAGAAGGGTGGAATGCTAACCCCGTCGCCAGAAGGGGTTAGTATTCCAATTCGTATGGCACCTTACTCGACATGTTTTGATAAAGCGATACCAAAGTTGGCAAATAACCGCGAGGATTATAAGGCACTTAAGAGTATATGGTACGCGTTATCATAGAACAGCTATTAGGACTTGGTTCCGCAAGCTGCAGACGGGCTCAGCTCATGCCAGAGCACCATCTCACATAATTCCAAGCACTCTGCCTTCAGGATTGTCAAGGCCTGCCATAGGAGTGACTGATAGGAATATATGTGTCCATTTTAGGGTTACATACGGGTATACTATATCTAAAGCAAAGGGTGATTACACCACCTTGCCCCAGCTGTCGTGCAGCCAGTTGTGTCAGATTTAGATGGCCAGCCAGGGGTGGCATAATACATGCTGCAGCCCCTGGTAGGCCCTGGGTGCACCTAGGCCCTGGGTACCTAAGGTACACTGTACAGGGACTGATAAGGTGACTCAGTATCCAATTAGATATGTACCTAAGGTACATGGAATCCATTTTACAGAGAGAGCAGTAGGCCTGGGGCCCTGAATAGCAGGGTCCCAGGTCAACTAAGTCGGAAACCAGCAAAACACCAGGCAAAAAGTTGGGGGCAACCATAGTCAGGTATCCACCCTCCAACACAACCCCCCCAAACGAAAGGAGATAAGGCTACCCTTGACCAGGTAAGACTATATTGCCTGAGTGGCCATATTAGGTGGTACATGCACTGACATGGTTACCCCCTATATCATGGTCCACTAAGCAACCCCTCTCCCTAAGGGTATCTGAGGGTCTCCACCATAGGGAATCTCTACCTGTGGTGTGCTTTGGCAAAGTAAAAGGCTTGTGTGGGAATGGGGTACTGAAGTGAGACTCCACTAATGTTGGGCTCAACTTCCTCCAATCACTATCCACCATATGTGCCTTTCTTTCCAGGACTGAGTTGCTGTGAGCTCTCAGGGTCAACCTCTGGCTACCTAAAGCTGGAGGCTGAGTCCCTCTGTTTGGCTTACTGGAGGGACAGGTCAGGTTTGGGGTTTTTAGGCCCCAGGTTTGGCTGTGCCCAACAGTGTCCATCTGTGGGAGGTCCCTAGCTAATTTTAAGGGGGATCCCTCAGGAGTTTCTTTTATTTTCACTGGGCTAGGGTTACTAGCTTCAGTGCCCTTAATCGGCTGATTGGGGAGTTCTTTTGGACAGGGGGCCCTCTGGGGTCCACCACTGGCCTCCCTGACCTCTACAGCCCTGGGCTGACTGAGGCAGGGTAGAGAGGGGCAGGTTACCTGCTCCAGACTGGGTCCCACCTTGGAAGGGTCCACTGACATCAGCGGCTCTGTCAGGCTAGGCCTGACTACCTCTGGGGCAGCTCCTTCACAAGGGGTCAGATCAGTTCCCTGAGGAGGCTGATCCTTTCCTAAAGTCTGGTGGGAGGGAGATTTCTCTTCCTCCTCAATGCTCTCTGTCTGAGTGGAGTGATCCATAGTTTCAGGCTTCACAACACTATTATCTGTCTGAGTTTGAGCTGTGGCCATCACAACTCCACCAACCTTTTCAGGAAGGGACTCAGTTTGGGTATGGGCTGTGACCATCACAGCCTTGCCAACCTGTTCAGGAAAGGCATCTTTCTGGGATAGCGCTGTGACTGGCACAGCCCTCTTGACCTGTTTAGGGAGGACATCTTGGACTGGGGCTGTGGCTATCACTGCCCCACTAACCTTACCATGGAGGTTTACCATTTTAAAATGGGTTTCTTGCTCTACCTCAGCCCAGGCTGAGATCTCTAAATCATTCCCCAGTAGGCAATCTACAGGTAGGTTTGGTGACACTGCCACTCTCTTGTGACCAGTGACACCTCCCCAGCTGAGATTTACCACTGCTACGGGATGATCTCTCTGCACTCCATCAATGTTCATTATCTGGTATGTGGCTCCAGGTATAAGTTGCCTTGAGGGGACTAGGCTCTCAGTCACCATGGTGATGCTAGCCCCTGTATCTCTATAGGCCTCAACTTTTGAACCATTGATGAGGGGCTCCTGTCTGTACTTGCCCAAAGTGTTGGGACAAGCTGTGAAGTTGGCAAACCCCATGCCAGTCTCACAGACAAGAGTATCTAGGTCAGGGGACCTGGTTAGGCCAGAGTCCCCAGGAACTCCCAAAGAAAATGCACCCAGATTCTTGGGGGCACTCCCACCACCTGGGGGATTACTACTAGTAGTAACAGGAGGCTGGGAAGTTTTATTTGGGGGTATGTTCTCCTTATTGTTGTTGGCCTTGGGGCAACTGTTGTCAGTTTTGTAATGGCCTACCTGTTTGCAGGTATGACAATAAGGTTTCTTTTGGGTATTGGGAGAAGTCTGGGACCCACCTTTTTCAGAGGATTTTGGGGCCCTGTGGTTTGATCAGAAGATTTATTCCCACCCTTCTCTTGAGGCTTGGTTGATTCCTTCTTTTGGTCACCACTCTGGCTCTTAGGCCTGACCCTGGTTCTGACCCATTTGTCTGCCCTCTTACCCAATTCATGTGGAGAGGTCAGATCAGAGTCTACCAGGTGCTGGTGTAATAACTGGTTCTGACAATTATTTAAGACTTGCTCTCTCATAATTAGATTGTACAATCCTTTGAAATCAGTAACCTTACTTCCCAGTAGCCAGCCTTCAAAAGCCTTAGTGGCACAATCAACAAAGTCAGTCCAATCCTGAGACTGAGTTTTCTGGGTGTCTCTGAACAGCAACCTGTACTGCTCAGTTGTTAAGCCAACCCCATCAACCAGTGTATTCTTAAGGACTTGGTAATTGTTAGCATCCTCAGCTCTAGTAGTGAGGAGCTTATCTCTACCTTTGCCTTCAAAGGAGAGCCACAAGATAGCTGCCCACTGACTCTGGGGGACGCACTGGACAGTGCAGGCCCTCTCCAAAGCAGTCATCCATTTGTGGATGTCATCCCCTTGTTTAAAGGGGGGCACTATCTTACTCAGGTGTCTAGTGTCTAAACTCCTGTCCTTTTCTCTAGGTAAAATGCTGCCACCAGTGGGGTCTACCCCACTCAATTTCTGCTCTCTAGCAAAGGCAAGTCTCTCTTTGGCCAGGGCAAGTTCTTCCCTTTCAATCCTCAGATTGACTTCCCTCATCTTGGCCTCATGCTCTCTCCTCTGAGGGGATGTCATCCCTCTGTGAGAAGAGGTCTGAGAGCTATTGGTTCTAATAGATCTGTTAGAGCCTCTGAATAGAGACCTAACTCGTCCACTACCAATGTTAAGCCTGCCTGAGAGTGGGCCTGGGGCTCCCCCAGTTCCATTCTCATGCCTACTTAAGTTGGTCCTGGTGAGTCTACAAACTTCTACCTGACCTTTGTCTGCCTCATCCCCTGACAACTCCTGATCCTCCTCCTCTCCTTTACTAACTGCTTCATTGAGGTTGAGGTCAGGGTCCCCAAGGGTTCCCTCTAAGGGGGGCATGCTCCCATCTGGATTAGAAGGGCCTGTATTAGAAGCCCTTCTGGCATCATAAGTCTCTAAGAGACCAATCAGAAATGGGATTGTAGGGTTAGAACCCTGTTTTAGCTTCCTGGAGGTACACACTTGTCTCATCTCCTGGAAGCTAAGAGCAGCATATCTTGATATGACCTGTGGAGGGTCAACTGACACAAGGGTGGCCTCTGAGTTCCCTCCTTTGTCTGACATGCTTCTAGTGTGGTGTAAGCGATGCACCTACCTACACTATTTGTTTGCCTACTGATCCCTTGCTAAGAGTTGTAGTCAGGGTGTGCTAAGCCCTGTTGAACTACAACAGCTGGTTCAGTAGAACTCAGAGTATTCTAAGCTAAGTTATATGTACCTGGGTACTTATGTGATCTTTCAAATTATATTCTTAGGATATGTGTGGTAAAACAACAGCAAGCTCAAATCCCAACCGCTGCTCACCAATGTGAGAAGTTGGCCTGATATGCAGTGCTCACTATTCTAGTGATCACTATGTATCAGTCCAAACGACCCTTATTGATGATTGGTTGTAAGTCAACCTTATAGACCAGCTATCCTAGTAGCATGGACAAGAGCAGTCTTTAGGCTAAACTCTAGAGGGCGTGTTAAGCCAGCTGTTATACCATCACATATACCCCTTGAACACCAAGTGAAAGGACACCACACAAGTTGTTATGAAAATAAAAGGATATTTATTTAGAACACAACAGCCCTGGACTCTTTATGAGGACAGGGCGCTAAGCACAATACAAAGCTCTTAAAGAAATACTGAAAGTCGCACAATTTACACAAATGCCCGAGGGGCACGAAAAACCATATACTCTAAAAGTGGAATGCGAAATACTAGCGGGTAAGTAACTAGTCTCAAAGGCTTTAGGATCGCTAGGGCTACGCTACTGAACCTTTTGGTTACTAGCAGGAGACCTAGGGAGATCGGGTGCAGAGTGTGCACTCTCACGCGGGATGCGGGACAAAGTCTATGGATGCTAGATTTCGTAAAGTTAGTGTTATCGGACGAATCCGACTAGGTAGAGCTGAAACGAAAAAGGATCTGGACACTTAGATAGTTAACCTATGTGGGAGCACCGAAGTACTCGAGTTACCTAGCCCAGGGGCTGCGGCTGCATAGGGTTCAAAAGACGTCGGGAATCCTCGTTACAGTCTATGGAGCCTGAAAGAAGAAGTTGCTGGCAGGCGACCAGTGATGAAGTTCGATGGGATCCAAGCCTGGATCGGTGAAGAAGGATACCTGTAAGCAGAGGGGACCAAGTTCTGAATCACTAGTCAGTGATTAGGTGGGCACCAGGATGGCACCGGACGAAGTCACCTCGACCAGGTGAGTGGGCGACGCTGGGCTCTGCAGTCTCTCGGACCAGGAGGCGTTGTCGGCGACCAGGATGGAGGGGCGAGCTGTCCCACGAAGGTATCTGCTGTCGACGTTGCTGGACCCAGGATTGGGGCAACAACTCTTGGCAAATGCAAGCCCACGCGGTGGACTCAAAATGGCGTCTGGAGTGGACCAGGAGGGTCCGGGGTGCTCCTTTGTTGGAGGGGAGCAAGGGCCAGTCTGGAGCAACCAGACCAGCGTTGGAAATGTCGTAGTTTGTCGTCAGGAGGGCCACAAGCCAGCAGGCAAGTAGCCGGACAACGCGGTGAGCAGCAAAGAGAAGAAGGGCCCCAGGCAGATCTCGTGGACGCTGGGGGGCTGGTCTTCGGTGCTGGAGCTGCTCAGGGTTAGGGCTTCTCAAACCCCAAAGCACTCACTCGAGGATCCCTCGGCGGTCGTGCTGGGCAAGCGTCGTGCAGTCTTGAAGATGGCCGGTCCCTCGAGGTCTCGTCACACCCACGAATCTCAGCTGGGCTGATGATGCCGGTAGAGGTCAGAGGTGCCAGGGAAGCCGGGTCTCGTCGAGCTGGGCAGTCTTGATCCGGAGGAGAGACTTACAGCAAACCGCGATGCTTGGATGTTATGTTATGTTATGTTAAGCTGTTTTATAGCGCGCACAATTACTGCCGGAGTATCCTGGCGCGGAAGAAGGAAACAAGGGAAGTATAGCAGCCGAGCCCTGAAATAACATAACAATTTACACAGCTAATCTAAACAAATGGGTTTTTAGTGCTTTCTTAAAAACCGTGAAGTCCACCGTGCTGCGCAAAGAGACTGGGAGCGCATTCCATGCTCGCGCCGCTCTCACTGTCACAGAGTGCCCACCCAGCTAGTGCCTGCGGGTGCAGGGTGACTACTCCTTAGTCACAAGGGAGAAATCTTGAGAAGAAGTCTTGAGTTCCTTTCGTAGAAAGTAGTTTCAGGATTCAAAGATGATCTCATTTGGAAGGGTCCCCGCTCCTACCTTTTCTAAAGAAAGGGGCTGGTACGCGACTAGGTCCTGCCCATGGGTGGGACCAGGAAGGGGGGGTGGTTACACCCCTCTCCCCTGTCCAGACTTTCCCCAGCTCAGGGGCTGGTGTGCCCCTGGAACTGGTTCAAGCCGGCATATGCACAGTGAGCACCGGGGTGCCACTTGCAGTCACCTTCCTCTAAAGCCCTGCCTACCCAGGATACACAAAACCCTGTCTGGGATGGTGCTTGCACCGCCCCTGACAGGAAACCCTTTGTCCAAGCTCTCCTCGCTGGAAGGACTCCCAGCAGCAGGAGGTCAGACTTGTGTCTGTGGTGGCAGCATCCATTTTGTGATGCTGAGGCTTGAGTTAACTTTAACCGGGGTTCACAGTTATTACATACATGTCGTGTCCCTCTAGAAGGGTGGAATGCTAACCCCGTCGCCAGAATTGGCGAGGGGTTAGTATTCCAATTCGTATGACACCTTACTCGACATGTTTTGATAAAGCGATACCAAAGTTGGCAAATAACCGCGAGGATTATAAGGCACTTAAGAGTATATGGTACGCGTTATCATAGAACAGCTATTAGGACTTGGTTCCGCAAGCTGCAGACGGGCTCAGCTCATGCCAGAGCACCATCTCACATAATTCCAAGCACTCTGCCTTCAGGATTGTCAAGGCCTGCCATAGGAGTGACTGATAGGAATATATGTGTCCATTTTAGGGTTAGATACAGGTATACTATATCTAAAGCAAAGGGTGATTACACCACCTTGCCCCAGCTGTCATGCAGCCAGTTGTGTCAGATTTAGATGGCCAGCCAGGGGTGGCATAATACATGCTGCAGCCCCTGGTAGGCCCTGGGTGCACCTAGGCCCTGGGTACCTAAGGTACACTGTACAGGGACTGATAAGGTGACTCAGTATCCAATTAGATATGTACCTAAGGTACATGGAATTCATTTTACAGAGAGAGCAGTAGGCCTGGGGCCCTGAATAGCAGGGTCCCAGGTCAACTAAGTCGGAAAACCAGCAAAACACCAGGCAAAAAGTTGGGGGCAACCATAGTCAGGTATCCACCCTCCTACAGATCCCTCCTGGCAGCTCTGATTAATTTATGCAAATCTTTCAGTGCGTTCTCATAGGTAGTTTTGGCTGCCTCACAATAACTTACCCTCTACTGCCGTTCCAGGCATTTGCATGTGCTCTTGGCCACTCTAAGAGAGTCAGAGAACCAAGGGGGGAGGGGGAGTGTCTCACTGACCTAGCGGCTCAGCCGGTGCTATGGATTCAACAGCTGTCGAAATTCAATGACCCCCAGCCCAGGAATCCGCATTAGGATCGGGCGAGAGTATAGGCTGACTGACCTGTAAGATAGGGGCCAATGACGCTTCTGACAGGTTTTTCCAATTCCTTTTGATAAAAAATTGGCTACCCCTATTATGACAGGGTTTCTCCCTGCAGAAGGAGAATGGGATCAGATAATGGTCCGACCAATCCAATTCAAAGGGGGCCTCTATGCGTAAAGACTCCAAGTTAGAAAACACAAGATCAAGTGTATGTCCTGCCTTGTGAGTAGGGGAAGTGATATGTTGCGTTAAATTGGCCCCTGCGAGGAAGAGAACTAACTGAGCTGCTTGCGGGCAGGATGGGTCATTCACATGTTGGTTGAAGTCACCTAGTGCAGTGAAATTTAAATACAGTAGTGATTTCTGGACAGGGGTGGCTGGTGGAATTTGAACCTGGTGGAGCGTAAACTGAAAGACTCAACGTATGCGATCGAGCGCAGCATGTGAACCTGACGGCAATAATGGGGGGTTCTCCCCCGTGAAGAATGTTTTTTTTAAATTGGCATCTTTTGGTGCAATTTTCAGCACTATTTCTGTGTTAAATGGACTAAAAATTCAGTTCTTCTTGCCATTCATAAAAGAAAACTCATACATTATTTCAGAGAATTTCTGGGTTGCCTCAGCTTTTATTTTTTAGACATCTTTCAGAAGCTGTGCAGGCCGGAAGAGTTTCATAATCTCTGCTGAAAGGTCAAGTAAGATCTTTAACATTGAGACTGGTGTCTACCACTGAATGAAATGCTGTTCCCTTTCAGAAGTTGTGGTGTTTTTACTGAAGCATCTGTGTTGGTTTGCCACAGTGCAGTGAGAGGAATCCTTTCCAAGTAATATAGCGAATGGTTTCAGACGTAATGATTTTTCTGCTCGTGGCACGTTTGTTTAGAGCTAAAGGGTGGCTGGCATCAGTTCAGATGGAAACTCCTTGCCAATTCTAAATGGAGTACTACATTTACATAAGTAAAAGTATATAAATATAATCTAGATACAACAATATTTCTTATTGTGCTTTTGGCATGATGGGGCAGTGGCAATGGATAACTTTGTTTTTACTTTAAATCAGTTGTAAGCGCTAAGCCTTGAGTGCAAACATTTTCGGAAAATTTAATTTTAAATAAAACAACTTTAAATTCCCTAAATTAAGAATCATGCAGCTGTCTGAAAAACGAATCACAAAAAGGTCTGAAACTGTCTTGTTTCTGGGTCATGGGGTATTCGTGACATTTAGACTTCTAACTATAGATGTGCTACCAATCACATTACTTACAGTAGGCTACTGCAAAAACAAGACACCCTATAAGCATTCCACCATGCATTATAAATAGGTTGGATTTACTAGTGAGTTGTGCTCGATTCTGATGCAAAGGAGACTTAATGGGAAGTCCTCTTAAGTCAGTTAAATAATGCTTTAGAAATGACCTTTCCCTACACGAACTGAATCCGCAATGCTACTAAAGTATACCAAACAGCGCAGCTGCTTAAAATATCATCTATTTATCTCTGATTTCAACGTTCAAAGTTTCACCACACATATCATGCTTCCCTTTATAATAATGTAACTTGCTTTGTGGAAATTTGAATTTCTAGACACTATTCACATTTATTTAAGTAAGATATTTGTGTTTAAAGTCAAACTTTTTTAACGACGGGCTCCTTTATCAATGTTGCAACAGGTGATACGATTCAAACCATAACAATAGTATTGGTGAATAAATTGGGGCAAATATAAGTAGCAATGGATTGGTGCACAAGCTGGGAAGGTAAACATTAGGGTAGAAATGTATGTTTTCTACTAAGTTATAAAGGGCTGTTAAGGTAGCATCAAGATACACATGTTACTTGAGACTTGCCTATTACACTGCTTTTATAAACCTACTATATTTCAAACTATTCTTAACACGATTCAGGGTTCTGCAGGTTTAGTAACATTACATGGACTTACCTAGCAAAAAGATGTTTGCGTAAACTGGGCAGAATAGGTTCAGCCTAGACTGCAAAAAGAAAGCAAGATACAATGCGTAAACGAGTATCAGTAAAAGTTGGATTTACAAATTCAGAGTAGGCAGACTAATACAGTGCAAAAAAGCAACATAATGCAAAGGACTATCCTTCAAACAACAGAAACACACTAATATAGTCTGGCACTAGAGAACACATAAAAAACTTCCGAATGCAAAACCAAGCTTTGACAGAACCCAAAAAAGTACAAATCGAAAGTCCAAAAAAGGTAGAAGATAGGACAGCAAAAGCACCTAACAAGGAAGAATTAACTTAAATCACCCACACAATGGACAACCCAATTATGCAATACACGGAAATGTGTTTTACAAGAACTAGATTACTGTACGAATTATAGTGAAGACAGTGGATTGAAGAATAAATCCAAATGGACCCCTCAATTATCTAAAAACAATAACATTGATGCCTTTTATAAAATCATTATGCAAGAACTAAGTATACTAGAGAAGAAAATTACCAAGTCTAAAATATCTCCTTATCTTAATAATCTGACTACACGTGAGAGATCAGCTCTTAAAATTTTAGCTGAGGATCCTACCCTTATAGTTAAAGTAGCTGATAAGGGAGGAAATGTTGTTTTAATGGACAAACTGAAATATGATCAAGAAATCCTAAACCAATTAGATAATCAAGTCTGGTATGCTGAATTACCTACGAATCCCATCTTTTCAATTGTCACTAAGATTAACGATTATTTGAAACATTGTCATCATGAGACTATTTTATCGGATGATGAATACAAATATCTATTGGTGGATCGCCCACGCTATCCATGCTTGTACACCTTACCAAAGGTGCATAAGGACACTGCCTCTCCACCAGGGAGGCCTATAGTATCTGGAATAGGGGGCCCACCGAAAAACTGTCAGAGTTTTTTACGTCCTTATGTTATTGGTCTACCCTCTTGTATTAGAGATACTAAGGATGTACTCAATATTTTTAATGATTTCAATTGGGAACCTGAGATGTTGATGGTCACTATGGATGTCTCTCAACTATATACCAACATTGGACATGATATGGGTATATTGGGATTGGAATACTATCTTTACAAAAGACCGATTGAATTACTAGATCATACCAATATGTTACTGACTATGTCAAAACTTATTCTTGACAATAACGTTTTCCTTTTCAATGATAAATGGTATCGCCAGAAATGTGGAGTTGCCATGGGTTCCAGATTTGCACCGTCTTTCGCCTGCCTCTATATGGGGTGGATGGAGGCGGTGCATGTCTGGGGCCCTGGTGGTGCCAATTGGCACCAATACATCAATTACTATGGAAGATATATTGATGATCTCCTCCTTATTTGGACAGGTAGTGAGTCACAACTTTTGGATTTCTTTGCTTATATGAATAACAACTCATATAATATGACCTTTACTGTTAATTATAGTCGCTCTGAAATAGTTTTTATAGATCTTAAACTGTATGTACACAATGAAAAACTTTGCAGCAAACTATTCAGGAAGGAAACTTCATGTTATGCAGTTTTACATGGCAGTAGTTCACATCCGAAGTCCCAGATAAACTCAATCCCCTTTGGTGAGTTCTATAGAGCACGTCGTAACTGCAGAGAAGATACTGAATACTTAATTTGTGCCAATGACATAGAAAATAGATTTTTATCTAGAGGTTACAGACAGGATGTAGTTAGGAGGGCTAAAAACAGAGCTCTCAAACTTAAGAGAACGGAAACACTACAAACTAAATCTAAACCTGTTTTAACTAAGAATCCAGTGAGATTTGTTACAGGTTACAATGTCTGGTCAGCACAAATGTATGGAATTCTTAAAAAATATTGGCTCATGCTTACATCTGACCTCTCCTTGAAAGAACATATATTGGCCCACCCATCGATTACATACCGCAGAGGCACTACGATTAGAAACATGATCAGTCCCAGTTACCCTAAAAACAGGCATAAACTATCATGGCTACACACCCAAAATAAAGGGTCCTTTCACTGTGGGAACTGTAGCATGTGTAGAATGTCTCTATATGGTACCAAATTTTTTAATTACAATGACTCGGGTACTTATTATATTAAGACACATATTGACTGCAATACAACTTATGTCATATATGCTATCCTATGTAAATGTGAGAAAGTATATATAGGGAGCACTATTAGGAAACTCAAAGACAGGGTCAGTGAACACTTCAGAGCCCTTAAAAACAGAGATGACAGAATACCTATAGCAGTACATGCAATTAACTGTCCCTCTTAAACAGAGCACTTGACAATGTCTTTTCATGGCATAGAAATGGTACCAATGGATGTAAGGGATGGAAATCGAGAACTCAAACTGCGACAACAGGAGGCACGCTGGATTATGAGAGTCCATGCAGTGGAGAGGGGGCTTAACTTTGATGAGGAGTTATAATACTTCTTGTGCTGATTATTTATGAATTTATGCAATCAGTTACTATTTTTGCTCTCTAAAGCCTCTGTGAAATTAATCATTTGAATCGAATGCAATTGACTAATACCATGTAAAATTTATTCCTTTCTGTGACTTTTGGATGTATGTTACTACAGATTACCATAGTCTCATGTGTATTGTATTACATTTTATTACTGATTACTATAGTCTCATGTTTGTTAGTAGATATGTGACTCTTATTTGATTCTGTCTCTCTTCGTTTTCTGTTTATTTGTTCTTATCATTTCTACTGGCTGGAACAATATTTCACTCTTATCCTATTGCGCTTTAACACACTTTGCCCAATCAATCATATTCTATTTTAAATGGGCATGGGATATGCATGCCTGTTTATTTCCCCCTTTTTTCTGACTAACGGCAGATTGATTTAGGCTTCGATCTGTAAGTTTAGAAAGCAATGGGAACTGTTGGTCCTCTTTTAACAATAAGTTAGATCAAACTTATAATGGCACATTTCGCCAATTTTTACAGACTAGCGAACAATAATCTTATAATTAAAAATGAACTGATGCATTTCAGATCCGATCATATTAGGGTATGGATAAATATTAGGCTTCATGAGTCTTTTGACTTACCGTTCTAATTATAAAATTGGACATTTACATATGGCGGCTTTATTTGTCTATTGGATGTGTAGGTAACTCGCACGTCAATACTCAGTCCGTCCTTTATTCCCATGACTTGGAGTTTGCAATTAATGGGAGTCGGGAAACATGACGCGGTTGCAGTACGCCGCCGGCATCGGAAGCTTAGCGTTTTCTCTCTGTACTCGGAGGTGGGTTACTCTGTGTTTTTTGTTTACCTTGGCGTTTATGGGTAACAAAAGATAGTACTATCAAGGGTTGTTTGGGATGTTCTGCTCGAAAACTTTGAAACTTTCATAATACCTAACCTAACATGCTACTTTTAAAACAGAAGTGTTACGTACTTTGGAGAACAGAAATACCGTTTTTTTTTAATAGTACCTACACCATGACCAAATATTAATGTTAATTTGGGGCATATACTAATTTGTCGCTTTGAAGTTAATCCTTATATGTTTATCTAGATAGTATTAGTGATACGGAGACTGCTTTTATTCTTTAGGATACGAGTGAACCCTGAAACTGTTGAACGGGTCGTTTTCGAAGTTGAAATACATGATGACTGCTGGTGTTATCATTCTTTTACTTACCCTATGGAATTGATTGTGGAACAACGCTAATTCATGTTAGCCTGGAGAATTTATTGGATAACGTGGAAACGACATTCATAAAGTGAGTCTATCCATAGCTCGGACAGATTTTGTATAGTTTCTCCTTATTATGGGGGATTGTACCTAGACTATCTCTTCTGCTTTCAGCATAAGAGTGGATGCCAAGAACGGTTGTAGGCACACCCTTTAGAACTCCAGCACCATTTATTTGAACTACATGGTGAGCGTATTTTATATTCTTTGTTTTCGGTGTCTTGGGCATATTATATTTTCCATTTCTATTAATGAACCTCTACGGGACCTTTATACTTTTTCACTTTTCTTTGAACTTGACGTTCATGAATTGGCCTTTTCACGTATGGTGATAGTGATTGGTGTGATTATGAGATTATCATCTCTCATTCTTGCTTTATATCACATTTCTATGAGATCACTTCTTTCTTGCTCTTGACCATAATTTCTTTGATAAGAAATAATTGTTTGTTAATGGCACCAAATTGCTTCTTTTTCCCTTTTCTTTGATGAAATACATGAATTGACAATTATTTTCTCCTTTTCTTAAAGATTACTGTATTCTATATTATGGAGGTTTTATGTATGAATTTCAAAACCACTATTATTCATGATAAATATCTCTAGCAGGTGTTTGGCGGACCTTAAATATATAACCTTTTTAAGGTCACTACTTGAGCACGAATTATAATAATTTTTTAACATTGTCCTTAAAGACCACTTTGTATTTATATGGACCAACCTTTTATAAGTTGTTATATTATGTTATCAAATTGAATGGAATTTTGATTATATTTATTATAACATTTACAGCCCTGACGAAGTCTATTGGTCACCAGACCAAGACGAAACACGTGTTGGCAGCGGCTATTGTTTATTCTCTTGGTGAACATTGGATTTATTAATACAAGAAAAATAAAGGATGATGAAATGAAGAAATTCTGATCTCTTGGATTCAATAATTGGACTTTAATACTGACGAATTTCTAGCTCAGGATATAACTTTTGCTTTCTCATTTAACATTCGTGGCTTGTTCCTTTTGTCATATTGTTTGGTTCTGGGTAGGTGAACAGGACCTTATCCTTGGAGCTGAACAGATATTGTATCTCATGACTGGTTTTTCTCCCCAGCGCAACTAAACTCTCATTCACCTACTCTCTTTGTCTCTAGGCAGACTAATACAGTGTGAAAAAGCAACATAATGAAAAGGACTATCCTTCAAACAACAGAAACATACTAATATAGTCTGGCACTAGAGAACACATAAAAAACTTCCGAATGCAAAACCAAGCTTTGACAGAACCCAAAAAAGTACAAATCGAAAGTCCAAAAAAGGTAGAAGATAGGACAGCAAAAGCACCTAACAAGGAAGAATTAACTTAAATCACCCAGACAATGGACAACCCAATTATGCAATACACGGAAATGTTATGTAAATGTGACAAAAATACCTGAAAACATGTCTGAGTACAGGAAGGAGCGCATGAACTGAAACATCAGGAAACGTGACAAGCAGTGGCAAAGCTATCAATCCTGAAACCAGTGCTGTGGTACGAGAGCTAAAAGCTGAGCTGGCTGGGACCCACATTGCACCGGTGGCTCAACTGCAGCTGCTGAAAAGAAATATATCACTAGTGTGGGGGGCATCCCCTTTCATTGCTTCTTGCCCAACTCACTTCAGAATTGCATGGAGCCATAAAACAAAAACAAAAACAGAAATGAAAAAAACAGCACCCGGGACTCCACAAGAGGTAGTCTGGGAGTACGCGCCACGCTCACCTACGTCTGACTGCATTTAAATTTGCCGCAGTGCGTTGCTCCGTGGTCTGTGTGGGCCACGTACAAGTGGTGGCGGAATGCTGAAGCTGCTATTACAGAGACAGATGGACGCCGCGAGCACATGACGCATGGCCGCAATATGTAATATCAGCAGGACTGTTATGGTTTCAAGCCGGCATCATAAACAGTGCAGCGAGTAAGCAATAACGGCCAACATCTATCTCTCCCCCCTAATGCCCTGGCTCATTAACTTCCTCCCAACCGCAGGGTCCTCTTGTGAGATTTAGAGACAAGTCTTAGTTGCTCCAAGCGCTAATAAAAAAGCATCCCAGTGGCACCCACAAATGGTATTGAATCTGTTCAGACACATCGAGAGCTTGAGCTAAACAAGCGCGGCAGGCTGCAGGGGGAGGTGCGCGTGCGCCTTGCGCAGCAGCAAGGGGGAGGAGGTGGGCTGCGCGATTCACTTGCGAGAGCAATAATTGCTGCCATATGGTGGCGCTCGCTCCCGCAAGTCAATCACCAGACGTGCACGCGTTGCCATTGAAGTCAATGGAATGACTGAAAACCCAAACGATCACAAAAAGTCTTTTTGACCTTGCAGCGCATGCGCGCTGCGTAGGCGAGACCTAAAAACGAGGAGTGTAGAAACCACTGACTAAATTGAAATTGCTGAAAAAGGTGAGAAGGAAAGAAAGAGGTTCCTGCTCTGACAGACGGGAGTTAAAAAGGTGAATAAAACGAGGTATTGATTGAGGGATTTTAGACAACGTTTTGGGAATTAAACACGATTCATTGCATATTTTTAAATAAAAAAAGTTTGGTAACTCGTAAATAAAATAATTTATATTGAGAAAGGGGAGAGCGAGGATTATCAGGAAATAAAGGTAAAGCAGGAACAGGAGAGAAAGCAGTACTTTCAGCAAGAACTGGAGAGGAGAAAATGTAGCAGGGTGAGCAGCGAGTGGTGATAAAAGAATGGGAAGAGAAGGAGAGCTGTTGAGAGAAAAAGGGCCAGGGAAGGGAACACAAACTGGGCAGGGAAGAGCACAAAAACTGGACAGGGAAGAGTACAAATCTGGACAGGAGCGAAAGAAAGCAGGATGTGGAAATAGTTCATGGGAGAGGAATCGAGAAAAATACGAGAGTGGGGCGGTGAGTGAAGGAAAACAGTGCAGGCGCAAGCCAAGCGGGAACGCGTCTATTAAGAGGCTGTAAGTAGGTAAACATCGAGACTAACTAACAGCACCTACCTGCAGGAACCTCCAGGGACGGGCAAGGTGCACTTTGACAAACACCCTCAGTTACATAAAACTACTGGGGCTGCTCACACTATCTGCCACCCGGATTGGTAGCTCTTATTTGCATTGCAACCCCAGTCCTTAGTTAGCGCCTCGAAGCAGCACAGCCCACTTTCTATTTAATGAAAATTACGACTATAAACGATCAGGTGTAGCACCCGCCATATAAACACAACAGTGTATGCACTGTACGCCTTACTGTACACGCCCTCTCCTGCACCAGCGCCTAAACCTGTCAGTCTACTTACAGCTCATGGCAGGAAATCACAGCCAAGGTGATTGAGAGCCTGCTTTTCACCCTCGGCCAGGGACCCCAACAGAGTTGTTAAAAGCAAAACGACAATCATGAACATTATCTGCGCTATCTTGTCTGATGGATGGAAGTTCCTACGTGCACATAAACTGCAGTCATTCTGACCGACCGCAGCCATTTTGTATTCCGTTGGTCACCTTTGTTTCACCCTGCCCTTACTAGCATCCCTCTGACCAACCTGGTATGTGAGCTGGGGGCTAAAACTATTGCCACGACAAACATCAACACCACCTGCTGCCACAAACTCGTTTTTCCTCTCATCTCTGTTTACAGGCAAACCAATGGACACTCCTACACAAACAGGTTCTAAATACCAAACAGACTCTTGCAAACATGGTTTATTGCACGGCACACAGCAAGACTTGTTTTTGCCAACAATGAGACATGTTTTTATCAACAGAACGGACTCTTAGATCTGGGCGGTCTCACATGTTTTAGACCCTGAAGCACGATCCCGCTGCAAGATTAAATTGTCTGTTTTGACCTGGGTGGGAGGAGAATTAATGTTGGGCTTGTGTAGCCATGTTGATGAAACAATGTTGGGCTTGTGTGACAACCTGCCCGGGGCGGAGACTCCAAGCTTGTAACCATGATAAATGAAACAAATACATTGTGTCAAACCTGTATAAAAGGAAGAGCCAAAGCAGTTGCCAGCAGAACACCTCCCTGAGACATCCCGGTGTCTGCAGTTGCCGTGGTCTCCTCTTAAGAGTAATAAACCGTTTTCTTGCCTTCCAGTTTCCAGCGCCTGCCTCATTATTTTGTTAGAGAATCCAAAGTGAATTAAAAGTGACCCTGCACCGGGCAGCTTTGGGGGTTTTAGGAGACTCTTTGCTTTTCACAAATTGGCGTCCCAAACGTGGGGTCCATCAGCGACATGTGGGTCCGGTGAGAGAGGTCCTAATGACGGAGTGAACATCTAACGATTGGAGTTAACCTGCCCTGAAAAGACCCTCGTCTGGTTGCCGATCAACTGAACTTCACCGGTTCAGAACGGACCTCTCTCAAGTGACCTGCGGTCCTGACTGGGACCTTAGAGGAGTGCCGCATTGATATTGGAGTGAGAGGACAAACAGGCGCTGGAAGGGGAAGACGAAGAACTGTCCATATGGTCCGGGTAAGTTTGTGAAAAAGCAACAAATTGATGATTGATAGTTTGATCAAATACTAGTATTCCTTTTTGAGTTATTTGAGACATTCCCTGCTTGCAAACAACAGAGATTAGGAATATTCTCTCTCTTTGCAGACAGCGAAGGACAGGTAGTACAGGCTTTTTCTCTAAAATTGTTTGATTGAGATATTCATGTTGACCAGTAAATACGTCATGCCTGTTTTCTCTAGATTGTTTTGTAGTTGTTTTAGACCAGACCGTTTGTTAGAGGTCAGTAAGCCGGCTCTGCCGGAAGGCACCCCTAACAAAGACATGTACGTTAAATATGAATTAGCCTTGTGAATATTGATTGATTGTTTGAACAGAAGTTACTATTTGTAAATAGTAAAGGGCAGGTAATGCAGACTTCTTGTCTGAATTTATTTCAACTGATATCCATCATGCCTGTCTTTTCTAAAGTTGTTGGAAAATGGTGGTTTAAGTTCGAATCGTTTGTTAGATATAAAGTACGGTATTTGTCCCATAATGTATGGCTCATTGTGGAACAAATACACAAAGAAGAAACTCGATTTTCAGTGGCCAGTAGAATGAGTAATTCAATTCTAAATAGTTAAAAAGATGCAGTACGCAGAAACCAAGCTAAAAGAATAGTCAAGATATGTTTTATTTATTTGCACTTCTTCAACATAAGCAATTTGTAAGATCTTGGCGGTTAGATATGTCAATGAAAAGATAGTAAATTCAGCCTCTTTTACTTCGCAGCTCCCTTGAAGGAGCAAAAGCACACATTTTTCTCATTGAACATTTTGGTACTTCTATTGTTTAGTTTCCAAGGGAGTACTTTAGCCAGATATTGGTTGACGGTGAGCCCCATGTGCATTCTGGTTCTTGGGTCCTAAACATCGTAATCTTTTTTATTTTGCACACCATGTGTTTCACCTACCTTCCCACCCACGTTTCACTCTAATAATCTTGCCGACCTTCAGAGGGGTTTTTCAAATGCTCCTGAGCCTTACCAGGGGTATGCCATCCAGTCTAACATTAGGCAGAAGTGAGATGTAAATCTATTAAATGAAAAGAGAGAAAATATCTTCCCTAAACATATTGCTTGCATGGCCAAAGCCAGGGCTCCGAGAAACATCACAAGAAAGCTAATTTTAAGTGTTAGCATTTGATGTCAATGCACAAGTTACATGACCTGAATGAGCATTTAAGGTAAGTCTTGCTCTGTTTTAACCATCCACAACCTCCTAGGAAAAAGGTCATCTGTTTAGATTGTAACATGGAAAAGCTTTTCTAGGCACTGCATCTTAGGAGTCAGGCGCAAACACATATTGCTGGTTTTAGAAAGGCACAGCTTCTTTTATGTCATATAGAGTGGTGCACCCTGCACAAGAATTTAAGGCATGTCCTAGTCAATGGTTGCGGAGTCCATGGGTAGGTCTGCCAGCCCTGGCAGTTACAAATCTGTGGTTTCCAGGCACAGCTGTGCCCCCACGTTTTTTTGAGCTGGAGCTGCACTGTTTCCCCCATCCGCCCGCAAACTGATCTTCATGCAAACATTAAACGAGTTTGTTAGTGGTCTTGCCACTGTAGCCAAGATGTACACCCTTAGAAACAAGGATGCACCCAATGAAACTTGCCACCTCCTATAGTTTCCCTATTCTGTGAATGGGGACAGCCCCAGACCAATGTAGATTGTTTTTTTTAATGAAAGCATTAATCCATCATCCCTCTACTTTATACTGAATACCTCAGGCATCTGACCTTTTCCTACACGCGGTCTATAATGCTACACTTGAATGATCCATGTAGTGAACGTTCCGCCATTAGTTAACCTTGCTGCACTAACAATCTTTCTGGGCATTAATACCAAGGTGCCAAGGACTGCATCTCAGAAATGAGTCTGGTTCATGGTGGGTTAAAAATCTTCATCATCACTCGTATTGATGCTGCCCCCGCCCTTTTCTTTAGGTTATAGCGGTGTTTCAACTGAAGGTTGGAAAGGCTTAGCACACTGTCTTCTATGGGAAAATAGGCTAGTGTTATGAAATTGTGCATTGTGTGTAGGGACTATCTGAGTGCGTGAAATGTTTGTATAGTATGTATGTGTACATGTCATGTGCATGTGGGTCAATATGAGAACGCTTTTGTATGGCTGGGTTGCTAACCAGGTGGCCAATGGGATGTGAAAAACAGGCCCGAACCTGCTGCCCACATGCGAAAGACAAATAGCATTTTTATTAAAATGTGACACATTCCTTACTAAAAACGTGTTTCCTGGAAGCCAGTGAATGGGAGGGCAGTTTACATCAAGAGCCTGAAGGTTTATTGCAGTACAAAGAGCCCGGCTCCAGCAGGTATCACAAGTGTGCAACCTTTCACTTTTCCTAGGAACACTTTCTATCCTATTTAGGCAGAAGTAACACACACTAGTGAGAATGATGAATTTGATTTATTTACTGACCAAATGGAGAAGTGAAGGGTCCCCTGGGTTGGGGTTCATCCTATCTCCCTCCACCCAGAAGTTAGAGACATTGTCATGTTTCAGATTGACCCCTTCTTCTTCAATCCACATAGAAACATAAGAGCTGTACCATTGCACATCTGAGTGGCATCCCTACTTTACACCTATACCTCAACTCGGACTATCGTTGCTAGATATTGGGGGACACCACTGTGAGTATTAGTACGACTGTGCTTGTATCCAGCCATTAAAAAGAGTAAGTATTTTCAAAAGAAGGTCACCTGCTTAGGTCATCTACTGTCAAAAAGGGGGGAAGGAAGGAGCCTGGCCCCTGGGTATATTAAATGAACTATGAGATGCACGACGTGCATGAAAAAGTCCTTTTGTGCAACTAACACTGCGTTTTTCGTCTGTTTCTGTGCTTGGTACATGTATTGTTGCGTCTTATTTAATTTAAATTTTAATTTAAAAAGAACTTATAGAGCGCACGTACACTGAGTCAGTTTCATGGCGCTGGCGAGGTCCCTAAAAGGATGAAATAAAAGAGCTAGTGATGATAGGATAGCTAAGTATCAAAAGCCTGCTGGAATAAAAATGTTTTTAGTGACCTCCGGAACTCCATGTAGGAGGAAGAAAGTCTTAAAGACAAGGGGAGGCCGTTCCAGAAGGTGGGAGCAAGCACAGCAAACTTCTGCCCTCCTGCCCGCTTCTTTTTGAACCGGGGCGTGGTTAGTAAGGCTGAACTAGAGGAGCGGAGGTCTCTAGAAGGAACATAGAGAGAAATAGCCGAATTAATAAAGGCCGGGGCTGTACCTGCTCTTGCTTGAAAAGTCAAGCACCCCAGCTTAAACCTGGCTCGTTCTTTTATCGGGAGCCAATGTAAGCTCTTGAGTAGGGGAGTCGAGTGATGGGACTTAGACAGGCCAAAAACCAGGCGGGCCGCCTGGTTTTGTATTAACTGTAGGCGCTGCAAGGCATACGCAGGGGCTCCATTGTAAATGATGTTTCCATAGTCAATTTTTGACAAGACCATGGCCATCAGGATTAGCTTTAAAGCAGAAGTGGAAAAAAATCTGGCTATTTTCCGGATAAGTCGAAGTGTAAAGAAACAGGAAGAAACCACCGAATTAATGTGTGAGTGAAGGGTTAATTGATTGTTGAGGATAATCCCAAGGGTTTTAACTGAACAAGAAGGGGAAGGAGGGGGTCCAAGTGAGGAGGGCCAAAAAGAAGGAGACCAGGGATTGGCAGCGCCGCCCGTCGCCACAAGTTCCGTTTTATCCGGATTAAGTTTTAACTGGTTGGTGTTCATCCAGTCTCGGATAAATAGCATGACGGACTGGAAACTGCCAACCCCTGAGGGAGAGGAAAGGTCAAAAATGAGTTGGAGATCATCTGCATAGTTATATACAGTGACCTCCAAGTTCTGTAAAGCAAAAACCAAGGGGAAGATGTAGAGATTAAAAAGTAAGGGGGAAAGAGCAGAACCCTGAGAGACACCACAGGTGACAGTACGTGGAGAAGCCAAGAAGGTGCCAAGATGGACTGTCTGATTACGGTCCTTCAGGAATGACTCGACCCAGGCAAATGCAAGCCCCCCGATCCCCGCCGCCCTGACCCGTGACAACAAGATGTTATGGTCCACGGTGTCAAAGGCGGCGGAGAGGTCCAAAAGGACCAGAATCTTGGGGGTGTTGGCGTCCAGTCCTTCCCTAAGTTGGTCCATGACCGAAATCACCACCTTCTCGGTAGAGTGTCGAGGTCGGAAGCCAGCTTGGCATGGGGCCAGGTAATTGCTGTCCTCAACAAAGGAGCTCAAAATTTGAGACACGTGCGTCTCCGCCACCTTGCCCAAGTAAGGAAGCAGGGATATGGGGCCGTAATTGACCAGAGAGGCAGGGTCAGCCCCAGGCTTCTTTAAAATGGGGATGATGGTGGCCGATTTAAAAGCAGTAGGGATTAGACCTAGGCTGAAGGTATTGTTTAAAACGGTGAGAGCAGGGGTGGGACAGGCCAAAAACACCTGGGCCAGCAAGCGGGCTGGGCACGTGTCAGAAGGAGACCCAGATTTTACACGCTTAAGTAGCGGGGGGAGGGACTCACTGGTTAGCACCGGAATAGAAGTCAGGCACTGGGTGTTCTGTGGCGGGGAGCAATCTGGTGAAGAGTTAGATGGAGGAGGAATGCGAGCTTTTATTTGCGCAACTTTCTCAATAAAAAACTCATTCAGTGAGTTGCACAGTGACTGGGAAGGTATAATCGAGGGTGAAGGCCTATCTGACAGGGCTAACTCATGGACTGTAGCAAAGATTTCACGTGGCTGGCATTCTGCTTTCAGAATGCGTTGGGAGAAGAAGTCTTTCTTGGCCGCTAGAATCGCTTTTTTGTATTCTGCTAGCAAGGAGGTATAGTGATTTTTGCTAGTAGGGCAATATTTCAGCCTCCAAGCCCGTTCAGCTTGGCGAACAGTCAGCTTGAGTGCTTTAAGGGCAGGAGTAAACCACTTGTTAGCATGATGGTGGTGATTTATAGTAACCTTCTTTAACGGGGCCTTTTTATCCCGAAGGTGGATTATCCAGCTGTCTAAGGTGGCTAGCTGTTGTTGGGGGGGGATGTCAGTAAAATGGGACAGGTGGCAGTTAGGGCCTCACAGAAAGCTTATTCTGTATTGTGTGTATACAAAGACTGTGTGTTTTATGTTTTCCTTTGGCTTATGTGCTTATTATGCGAATTGTCCTGTACTGTTCTACGTGGTATGTGCACTGGATAGCTTGTTGTTGTGCACTCTCTCTCCCTCTCCCTCTCTCTCTCTCTCTCTCTCTCTCTTTCTCTCTCTCTCTTTGAGCCTACCTTCGCTGTCCAGGAATGACCATGTGGGACCAATTCCATAAGACAACTGGGTGGACTCACTCTAAGCCATTCACTTCACAGAATGCTGTGAATACGCTTTTGAATAAATGAAGACACTGTACCTCACAAGTACACGTCTAATTGGCTTTAACACAACAGTGTTTGAACAAATTAACAGGAACAAAAAACCATATTATGCCATGTTACTGCCCCTCCTTTCTGTAACATGATGGAATTTAATTGGCTGAAAATGAAAGGACGGGTAAGACGACTGATGTCCCCTAATCTGACCCTTAAAAGGGAGCTATATGTCAGTGGTTTTCCTTTGAATGCCTTAGTGGCACCACCATCATTGTTCATGTTACCACAAACATTGCATATAAGTCGTAGGGACATCGCAAGCCCTTCATCAACTAGTGAAGTAGCTAGGTTGTAAAGGAAGATGTAAAAATAAGAATAATGTTTTCATAAAATGATTTGAACTAAACTGAAAGGAATGTTGTAGTACGCCCTGCTGAGTGGGTAATGAGGTCAAGATGTTTAGTTAAAAGTAAGGAACATTGACAGGATGGGGCAGTGCTCAGCCGGTGTACTTTATGGTGCACCATACTAGGAAGGGTACCTGTATGCCCATGATAATAGCACGTCACACTTTTTATTGTGGTTAGCAGATCTTGAAGAAAATATAGCCCTGCAGGAATTTGTTTGTAACAACAGGTTTTTGCTGGAGAAGTCAGTTTAAATTTGACAGGCTATATAATTAATAATTTTAGATTCCTTGCCACAACCATAAATGTAAAAGGAATGGACACAAGAGATAATACGTATGCTGGAAATTCCTAGAGGTGTTTGCAGACCTGCACAACAGTGAAGGTTCATGAGTGAATAATATACACAGATGTAAAGATTCAGAGTATCCATATTATCTTCCTTTTAAGTAAATGATACATATTTCCCCAGCTGATTGGATTGGGAGAGAAAACTAAATTGTGTAACGTCTTCCCCTGCCAGTTCTCTAAAAATTTGTTTTATACTCACTACTAGATTCAGGACGCCCTCCAGTCAATGGAAGAGAGAGGTCGGACGTGATGCACAGCCTGGCTGCTTGTCATGAAACGCCTATGACCTCGACCAAGGTGGAGCCGCAGAGCAAAGATATGCTGGACGAGGCACTATCACCAACAAGAAGAATGAAAGAGAGAAAGGCTGTCCAGAAGCCCCCAGCCTGTTGGTCTACTTGTGCCTGAAGTCTCAGCCCATTGGGTCTAATTGGTGGGCTCACTTGTGTGGAGTCTCTGCCCCCCTTGGTCCATCTCCAGTCTGACCCCACTCCACCCTCTCTTCCTTTGACTCCCCCAACCCCCCTTTTTTACATGGGGTTTTAATCCACTTGATGAAGGAACAGTGCACGAAGATAGAATAGGGTTAGTAGGGATGGACTTCACGGATCAAGAATAGGGTGCGGGTACCCTGTCTAAGGTACCAGCGATAGATTAGTTAGTGAACAGGGCAAAAGGACTGTGATCATTGCAGAGAAAGAAAAACCTCGGCCTGCCACGTGGAATCTGGATCCGAGCTGGACGCATAGCTCCACCGCCGGTGCTCAACAGCGCCAACGCTAGATGAACAATGGGAGCCTATCAGTGATGGTTCACTGTAAAGGACACTGGGAAGAAGTTTGACAAATATCATTCCCTGACCATCAATTATATTAGGTTTACTTTCTCTCCCAATCACCTTGCATTCATTATGCCCCAAATGGACAAGAAAAAGGTTTTCCTTTGAAATTCTACATCAATTGCATCTATAGTGTAATTGTATTAATAATAGCATAGGAATATCATACCATATGGAAAAAAGAGTAAACTGTGTATCACAAGGATTATACAACGCCAGTTGCCCTCATGAATATACTTATTAGTTTGGCTCCTCACACAGTCCAGTTCTCAATAATGCACTTAGTGGTCCTTATCCTACAAAACAATTAGTATGATAAACTCGTTTTTGTGTTACAATGAATTTACTGCATCATCTAGGAATTATGCTCATCATCAAATTTAAACGTGTTGTATAGCAAATACCCTTTTGTTACAATATCTCCCAGTTTGTTACATTCACTGCATAGGATATTGACAATGCTGTTTGTACTGATAGCGATCTTCTTCTCCTGCTGTCTGTGCATCTGCCTGTACAACCTGTATGCCACCAAAGACTACAATGAATAGCCCAACTGCATGTTTAGCTATGGAGCATCTTGAAGGACTGGGGTTGGAAAATATCAATGCTTCTCTTGGTCCCAGTATTGGCAATATGTGGTTGTTGTTTGGATGTACACTGTATACCACCTTTGTGTTCTCTTTGCATAAGTACCTTGTGCCCTAAGACTATGGACACTCAGCTAACAAAAATGAGAGTAATGTATGAACAAGAGATACAGGACATTATGGAAATCGAAATAGACTGACAAGCTGGCTAGTTATGTTCAAAGCAGCGACTGTTAAAAGCAAAACGACAATCATGAACATTATCTGCGCCATCTTTTCCGATGGATGGAAGTTCCTACGTGCACATAAACTGCAGTCATTCTGACCGACCGCAGCCATTTTGTATTCCATTGGTCAAATTTGTTTCACCCTGCCCTTACTAGCATCCCTCTGACCAACCTGGTATGTGAGCTGGGGGCTATAAACTATTGCCACGACAAACATCAACACCACCTGCTGCCACAAACTCGTTTTTCCTCTCATCTCTGTTTACAGGCAAACCCATGGACACTCCTACACAAACAGGTTCCAAATACCAAACAGACTCTTGCAAACATGGTTTATTGCACTGCACACAGCAAGACTTGTTTTTGCCAACAATGAGACATGTTTTTATCAACAGAACGGACTCTTAGATCTGGGCGGTCTCACATGTTTTAGACCCTGAAGCAAGGTCCAGCTGCAAGATTAAATTGTCTGTTTTGACCTGGGTGGGAGGAGAATTAATGTTGGGCTTATGTAACCATGTTGATGAAACAATGTTGGGCTTGTGTGACAACCTGCCCGGGGCGGAGACTCCAAGCTTGTAACCATGATAAATGAAACAAATACATTGTGTCAAACCTGTATAAAAGGAAGAGCCTAAGCACTTGCCAACAGAACACCTCTCTGAGACATCCCGGTGTCTGCAGTTGACGTGGTCTCCTCTTAAGACTAATATACCTTTTTCTTGCCTTCCAGTTTCCAGCACCTGCCTCATTATTTTGTTAGAGAATCCAAAGTGATTTAAAGGTGACCCTGCACCAGGCAGCTTTGGGGGTCTTAGGAGACTCGCTGCTTTTCACAGCTTGATGGAGATGGAGGCCAGGGTATTGGCATGAAAGGCGGTGCCTGTCTCCAACTGTATAAGGTGCAGTCGCGGCTCGCAATACTCGCAAGTCGCAGGGGGGGTGGTGTCGAGCGTGGGGGGGAGTGGGGGCTACGAGGTTTAAAAATAAAGTTAAAAAAAATAAGAAAACTTACCTAAACTCCAGGTCTGCGCCGCTTCTGCTGTGTTCCTGTGACGGGGTCGCGTTGGCTCCTTCCTGAGTGGCCACTGGCTGGTGGCAACCCCTCTCAGCCAATCCAGACGCTGCTCCAGCAGCGCCAGGATTGGCTCTGGCATAGACTGTCCCCGCCCATAGGAGACCGGGGGCTGCGGCCACTGGCCAGTAGCAGCCCTCTCTCACTCTCCTATTGTGCAGCTGGCGCAGCAGCACTGCAGGCTAATACTAGTGCGCATAGAATAGAATAGAATAGAAATAGATTTATTGAGCGCGGTTGCTGCCCAGGGGCGTCCAAGCGCTGAGGTTGGAATCGAAGAGACAGGCCGAGTGATGGATTAGAGCTCGGAGGCTTTGGCAAATAATAACGTCTTCAACTTTTTACGGAATGAGAGCAGGTCCGGGTTGGAACGGAGTGTAAGGGGGAGGGTGTTCCAAAGTTTAGCGGTGTTCAGTGAGAACAGCCTGCCCCCGGATCTGGCTCTCTTCACTCTAGGAACCACTGCCAGAAAAGCATCAGTGGAGCGGAGGTTTCTATTTGGGTGATAGGGGATGACAAGGTTGCTGTTGATTGCGGGGCCTGTTTTCCAAAAGGCCCGGTGCGCAATGCACAGCGCCTTGAATGCCACTCTATGCCTGACTGGCAGCCAGTGAAGACTTTTTAATGCAGGTCTGGCTGACTGGGCTCGTGGAATCTGCAGCAGGGTGCGTGCTGCGCAGTTTTGCACCACCTGCAGTTTCCGGAGAGTCATCTCAGGAGCCCCTACATATAGGGCATTGTTTGAGTCCAGGCGAGACTGTATGAGGCCTTGTACTGCCACTTTCTTGGCTTCTAGAGGCAGAAGTGGAAGGACTTTCCTCAGGGTTTTGAGGATGCCAAAGCAGGTGGCGGACAGCTTCGTGGCCTGGGTGGAAAAGGAAAGCTTCCTGTCCAGCCACACTCCCAGGCTCTTGACGCTTTCCTTGGGGGTAGGGGGAGTGCCCAGAGCTTGGGGCCACAAGGAGGTGAACGGTATTGGACAGGCTGGGCCTAGAAACATGAGCTCCGTTTTATCTCCGTTTAGTTTCAGGGAGGAGCTGGTCATCCACTCCTTGATGTCCTCTAGGCAGCTCAGCAAACCTCCCTGAGGTTGACTGATGTTCTCTTGAGCCAATGATACCACTAACTGAGTGTCGTCGGCGTACGAAACAATTTTGATGCCGTACGGTTTGGCGATCCCAGCCAGTGGTCTCATGTAGACATTGAATAGCACAGGGCTCAAGGAGGAGCCCTGTGGTACTCCACAGCTGAGAGGCTTGCTGGTTGATGTTGTGTCGCCGTCGAAGATCTGAAAAGATCTGTCAGACAGGAAGGAGTCGAACCACCTTAGAGCGTCGTCTGAGACTCCGATGTCCCGGAGGCGGTTCAGCAAGGTGGCATAGCTGACCGTATCGAAGGCGGCGCTTAGATCAAGGAGGATCACTGCCACTGATCCTCCCTGATCCAGTACCCTTTGGGATTCCTCGGCGACCGTTAGTAAGGCAGTTTCGGTGCCATGTTTCGGCCAGAAACCTGTCTGGGAAGCATCCAGTAGGGAGTGATTTTCAATAAACTGGACCAGCTGGACATTTATGTATTTTTCCAACACCTTGCCAGCCCAAGGGAGGAGTGAGATGGGACGGTAGTTGGAGTGGTCATCGGGGTCCAGGTTGGGTTTTTTCAGCAACGCCCGCACCATGGCTTGTTTCCATGCTGTAGGAACAGTACATGCGGCTATAGAGGTATTTAGGAGTTCCAAGATCACAGGCAGGGTGACTTCGTGTGCTTGTATCAGAACTTCTGGTGGGGCTGGGTCATTCGGGGAGCCCGATTTAACTTGGCGTGCTATTTTGCAGAGGGTGTCGAGGTCCAGGGGAGGGAAGTGCTCGAGGGCTGAGTGGTCTGGGGAGGGAGGATTCTAGGAGGGGGTAGGTCGGCTATCTCCGGAACTGTAGCTCCCGTCTGAAAGGTGGAGTATATTTTCAGGACTTTGTTGTGGAAAAAGTCCGCAAGCTCGTTACATTGGTCTTGAGTTTTGCTCGGCGGGGGGGCGGTGGTGACATTTGAGCAGTGTTTTATTATCTGAAAAATTTCCCTGGGCTTCGATTTAGCCTCCAGGATTTTATCAGCGTAGACGGTAGCTTTCGCCGTCCTGATCCCATCTCTATAAGCTTTTATTGCCTCTTTGTAGGCTGCCTTTTTATCCGGGAGAAAGTCTAGACGCCAGGCTCTCTCTCGTTGCCTACAGCAGCGTTTTAATTCTCTTAAGGAGTCAGAAAACCAGGGCGCTGATTTCTGCGTTCTCTTAGATGAAGATCTGCGGAGAGGGAGGATCGTATCTAATGATTTAGTGATCCAGCTGACATAATTTTCGTTTGCTATGCTGGGGTCTGAGCAGGGGGGCGGGCGGGTAGAGTCCAGGCTGAGCATCCAGGATTCCAGCTGGAGTTTTGACCAGTTCCTCCTGATTGTTGTCCGGGGAGGTTGCTGGGGAACCTTATGGGTGGCCCAAGAGAACGGAATCAGAAAATGATCTGACCATGGGAGGGGGATAGGATAGTCAACAGTCAGTTCGCTGCAACTGCTGAAAATTGGATCGAGCAGATTGCCCTTCTCATGGGTTGGCGCTGTGACCAGCTGAGACAGCTGAAGAGCTCCAAGGTCGTCTATTAGCTCCTTGGCAGTATTGTCTGAGGGGGAGTTAAAATGAAGATTTAGGTCTCCTAAGACTGTGTAATTAGCAGCGGATAGAATTCGTCTCGCTATAATCTCTGGGAGCGACCTATGGAACAGTTTTGTTGGGTCAGGAGGACGGTAGATCAAGGTGCCCGAGAAAGAAGTGTTGGCGTTGAACTTATGCAGAATTCTATGCTTTCGCACTCGGGGATAGTTTCTGCCGTGGTACGGCAACGGTACTGGTTTTTTAGTATGATAGCCAGACCGCCGCCTCTCCCTACTGGTCTGTCCGATCTAACGATGTGGTATCCACTGGGTAGAGCTGCGACAATGTCTGGGTCAGATTGGGTGGAGAGCCAGGTCTCTGTTAAAAAGATGACATCTGGCTTGCGCTCCTCTAGCAGCATGGACATTTGAATGCTATGCTTAGGTAATGAACGGCAATTTAATGCCAACATGCAGTATTTCTGTATCGAGGGAGATGCCAGGGTGTTTCGGAAGGAATGTTTGCATTCAGAGCAAGAGGGAGGGAGGGATGAGGGTACGAAAGTGCGGGTACATAAGGCAGTAGCTCTGCTTCCTATATGGCGTAAAGCAGTGGAGCTATAGGTCCTGACCAGAGGAGCGGGAGAGGCAGGAGAAGTGGCCCCTGGCCCCGGCCGGTCGCGGACGGGCGCAGACGGGCTTGCCTTAGGCGCGCCTTCGGCGCGCAAACGGCGCTCCCGCTGCGCTCGTCCGCTGCGCTTGCGTAGGATGCACATTTATGGAGAGAGGGGGTGGGCGTGGCCTATCGTGTGGGCGTGGCCTCGCGTTTCCCAGCGATGGCGTCCGTGTGCCGTTTCCCTTTCCCACAGCGCTATGTTCCGCTGATTGTGGGTGCCTGCTTGGCGGGAAAGTGGATGCAGTGGCTGGGGGTAGGTGCACAGGTTTTAAAAATACAAATAAATCACAATTTCAAAAGTTTTAAAATACGAGCGTGAAGACACCTCCGGCTTCCACCTCAGAGGTTGAGCAATTCCAATGACCGGCGCTCTAGATCTAGATGTTCAGGCTGGTCACAAATATGACAAGCCTAAACCTGAACATGTGCATTGGGCCTGCCCTGCTGCTGCCCTACTGCTGTCAGTCAACAAGTGCTGCCCCACCCCCTTCAGCGACGCGTCCTCTTACTCCGGCCGGCCAATTTCGAGTCAGGCATCAGACACGCCTGTGAAGTAAATCTTCCTCGCTGTGGTCGCTGTGTTTGCCGCAACGCCCCAACGCCCAAATGGAGACAACGCCCCTGTTTCTGGGCAATGTAATTGCAAAGCTCATGATTTGAGTTAAGAGCACAGTGGGGGGTTGAAGGGTCCAATTGAAAACAAAAATGGAGACCCTCAATACCCTCGAAATTAAGAGGAGTGGATGACGCTAAAACCCATGACTCCTTGAAAATGATGGCTACCCCATGGCCCTTTTGCCACTCTCCTTATTAGTGCAGCACATTTTAAAGCCAGGGAGGAAGGCTAGGGTCTCTGTAAAAACAGAGTCTGCATTTAACCAAGTTTCTGTCAAAAACATGACGTCCCACGTGTTTCCAGATAAAGCTAGTATGAGTAGGGCTGGCGCACAGCTAGTTTAGTATTCCAGTTGATTTAAAGTTTTAGGTGCTATACGAGTGATGTCAGGCGTCCCGCGACATCCAATATAACAGGCTATGTTGTGGGGTCAGTGGGACACTGGCCCCATCCTTGTATGCACACTGTATTCCCTCTGTGGTGGCAGAGGTTTCCACAAATACTTTCAAGACCAATTTGTAATCATGATTTTTTATTCATAGTTTTTCTTTAGTTTGTTGT
Organism: Lissotriton vulgaris; assembly: GCF_964263255.1. Classification (NCBI taxonomy): domain Eukaryota; kingdom Metazoa; phylum Chordata; class Amphibia; order Caudata; family Salamandridae; genus Lissotriton; species Lissotriton vulgaris. The sequence goes on from NC_141689.1 coordinate 473,703,938, forward strand.
AAGCATTTTGTTAGTTCATTCATCCTTAGTGTATTATAGTACAATCCTTATGCGCATCCAATGCATTTCGGGGTATTATGCACCCCTTCATCAGGGAAAGGACTCTGAAAAAATAAATTGTGTGGGTCGTAAATAACGTAAAAAGAAAAATTAGATTACAGTCGGCGAACTGAGCATGCATCTCATGCAGCGATGTTTAAGTGCTATGATGTGTCAGTTGTTTATGCGAGGCACCTATTAGTGACCCTATTAACCCCGGGTGCGGTGAGCAGGCGGTGGAAGTTACAGTGCTTACTTGTACTGTTCACAAGAGTTGGTGGGTTCCTGTAACGGAAAAACGTTGGGGAACGTATTAGTTAAGTGTGGTACGTCTCGTGTGTGCGAGCGCGTTAGTACCGGTTTCTAACTGAAACTGACCTTAAAGTTAATGGATGGAATCCTCCTTTCTTAGTCGCTGGTTCTGGCGGAACGCCATTACCCGCGTTTGGCTTCGTTAAAGAGATGTGTGGTCACGTGAGTTAGTGGGAGGATAGTGGGAGTGGTTTCGTTAGTCGTTAAAGGAACAGTCCAGAATTAGCGTGTATGTTACTTGGTGAAACATGCGGTGCAATCTGGGAGTGGTAGTGTTGTGACTGCGGGCTGGTTAATAAGATATGGAGAGCAGTTCGGTAAATTAAAGGTATATGAGTAAACCATGCATGTATGTATAATGTGTGAAACAGTATTCATAAACAGTGAAACAATCAGAAACACAAAGCAAACATAAACGGTCAAGTCCTTAAATCGATCAGGAGTCAATGACTCAGTCCTTGAGCAACTTATTAAAGGTAGCAAGAAAATTCGATTCTTTCGTTAAGTCCCATTGGCTTCTGGGTTGAGAGTCTGTAGATCCAGAAGTTCTCTCTTTGAAGTAAGAATTTGGTGTTGTCTCTGCCTTCTTCTTTAGCAATGGTTTCCAGTATTAAAAATTTCAACTGGGCAATGTTATGTTTTTCTTCATGGAAGTGGACTGCTAGTGCTGATTTGATATTTTTCAAGCGTATGTTCGATTTGTGCTCAGTTAGTCTGGTTTTGATTTTGCGTTCCGTTTTCCCAATGTAAAGTTTGCCACAGGGGCATTTCAGAGCATAAATTACGTTGCTTGTTTGGTACTTGTTTGGTTGGTTTTTGGCGTACAAGTTCACCTAGGTGAACTTGTACGCCAAAAACCAACCAAACAAGTCACCTACACAGGGACGAAACCATGCCATAACTGTGGGAACTGTAACTGCATTATCAGAGGCAATATAATTAATCATCCCATGAAGGGCAATAAGATCAAGTTACAAGTAAACGCCACATGCGACACCAGCAACGTAATTTATGCTCTGAAATGCCCCTGTGGCAAACTTTACATTGGGAAAACAGAACGCAAAATCAAAACCAGACTAACTGAGCACAAATCGAACATACGCTTGAAAAATATCAAATCAGCACTAGCAGTCCACTTCCATGAAGAAAAACATAACATTGCCCAGTTGAAATTTTTAATACTGGAAACCATTGCTAAAGAAGAAGGCAGAGACAACACCAAATTCTTACTTCAAAGAGAGAACTTCTGGATCTACAGACTCTCAACCCAGAAGCCAATGGGACTTAACGAAAGAATCGAATTTTCTTGCTACCTTTAATAAGTTGCTCAAGGACTGAGTCATTGACTCCTGATCGATTTAAGGACTTGACCGTTTATGTTTGCTTTGTGTTTCTGATTGTTTCACTGTTTATGAATACTGTTTCACACATTATACATACATGCATGGTTTACTCATATACCTTTAATTTACCGAACTGCTCTCCATATCTTATTAACCAGCCCGCAGTCACAACACTACCACTCCCAGATTGCACCGCATGTTTCACCAAGTAACATACACGCTAATTCTGGACTGTTCCTTTAACGACTAACGAAACCACTCCCACTATCCTCCCACTAACTCACGTGACCACACATCTCTTTAACGAAGCCAAACGCGGGTAATGGCGTTCCGCCAGAACCAGCGACTAAGAAAGGAGGATTCCATCCATTAACTTTAAGGTCAGTTTCAGTTAGAAACCGGTACTAACGCGCTCGCACACACGAGACGTACCACACTTAACTAATACGTTCCCCAACGTTTTTCCGTTACAGGAACCCACCAACTCTTGTGAACAGTACAAGTAAGCACTGTAACTTCCACCGCCTGCTCACCGCACCCGGGGTTAATAGGGTCACTAATAGGTGCCTCGCATAAACAACTGACACATCATAGCACTTAAACATCGCTGCATGAGATGCATGCTCAGTTCGCCGACTGTAATCTAATTTTTCTTTTTACGTTATTTACGACCCACACAATTTATTTTTTCAGAGTCCTTTCCCTGATGAAGGGGTGCATAATACCCCGAAATGCATTGGATGCGCATAAGGATTGTACTATAATACACTAAGGATGAATGAACTAACAAAATGCTTACAACAAACTAAAGAAAAACTATGAATAAAAAATCATGATTACAAATTGGTCTTGAAAGTATTTGTGGAAACCTCTGCCACCACAGAGGGAATACAGTGTGCATACAAGGATGGGGCCAGTGTCCCACTGACCCCACAACATAACATGTCCAGATAAAGCTAGCCATAGCTCCTCGACGTGCAGGAACAAGCAAAAGGAAGTTTTCTTGAGTGGTTCAAACTGCGAAAAGGCCTTAAGTGGGTCTTTAATGTGTAAGGATGTGTCACTACACAGAGCACGTAATGCGTCAATAGCGAACTTGTCCTGCTACCCGAAGGGTTCCCCAGCTGCTGTAATTCATCCAGTTTTTGAGTTACTTTCCAATGGAAGTTACTTGATGCTGAATTACCAAGGCTGCTATGGTATGATGCCCGGCATTGCTTATCTAGTGACCGTCAACTCCAGGGCTATTTGTTGTAAGCAAGTATTGTTTCCCCCAGCTCGCACAGTTAGGGAGGCACCACTGTGGCCTTCACTGAATGTATCTAACATAGGGTTTGATTCTCTGAGCAGACTGAAAGCCATGCTGTTTCAGCATAATGTGGCCTTAACTTCAGCCCGAGAGACTTTTTATTAAAACAAAGCATCAGTGAAATTCACAGTACAGAGGAATATTGTCACATCAAATAAAACATCTTCGGGGGTACAGGAACACACAATATCAGAAATTTCAAGGGGATGGGGGTACATATAAAACAGCATCCCTGGGTGGCACACAGATCTCTCCTCTATATCTATTACAAGGTCCCTACATCAAAGCCCACTTTCGAGGACGGCCTCTTGCTATGAAAACAGTCTTCTCCCTAAACATACTCCAGTCTAAGTCATTTTTCCATATCTCAAGGGTGGGAGGCTGTTCGGCACCCCAGAGTTGGGGGATATTCCTATTCGCTATCATGAACCCCAACGTGGCCCACTGTGTCTGTGCAGAGTTTAGGTCTGTAGGTTCCCATATGTTAAGGAGGCATCTCCTCATTTCCGGCAGCAAGTAGATCCCCAAGACCTCATGTATAGTGTTGTGAACCTTACGCCAGTACTCTGTGATATACTGACATTCCCAGATGATATGAAGGAACGTGCCCACGCGACCAGACTTCCGTCTACACAATCCGGTATCAGACAGACCCATATGTAAGAGGCAGGGTCCCGTAACATAGACCCTGTGTAGTATTTTTAGGTGAACAAGCTGCAACCGAGCAGAAATAGCAACCACCTTAGAAGAAGACACAGCCGATTGCCAGTCCTCATCATCCAGTTCTATTCCGTCTCGCAGCCACCTCTCCCTCAACTCCCCCAGTAGATCCGCCATGTGATTAATTAGCTTCTTATAGATCAGGGAGATTGTTTTTTCGGGGAGGTGACCATCCAAAATTCGATCCTCGAGAGGCGAAGCCTCCAGGAGACCCGCATCCACGGGCAGAGCTGCATGGAGCGAGTGTCGTATTTGTGCATAGCGGAAGTATTCAAAACTCGTCAGCTCAAATTCAGCCTGCATTTCCTCAAAGGACTTAATCCTCCCTTTGACCCAGATCTGATGGTGGAGATCCCTATCAGGTCCCACTTATCAAACCCTTTTGTCCTCCACAGCTTACCTAGCAGCTCCGAGTCAAAAAGTGGAGTCGCCAACGTCCGTTTGACCCTCCATCCCCAAGAGACTTTTTATCTCCAAGTGGCAAGGCCTTCGGCAGAGATTCATGCGCTGGCCATTACGAACTTCCCACTCCAATTCGGAGAAAAGGTCCATCATATCTTTTACATGTCTGATACGCGGAGGATAGTACACTTATTTGAGAGCATTGGATCAGGTCTGTTAACCAGCTTTCAAACCATTTTCAGAGTGATTCCATCATTTATACACTGCGTACTTGGAAGCATTTTTGGAGGGTTTTCTTTGGTCCTGCTTTAAGTAGCGGGCATCCTGATTTTACTCTTATTGCTTCGCAATGGATGTCAACATCACTCGAGACATGGAGAAAACACTACTGGAGCGACGTTGTTGTGAATGATTGGTGTTCTTCCTAGGTATACCTCAGCTTTGAGAGCTGAGCGAGCATTGGTTCCTGTCTTTCAGACTGGCCTGACTTGACTGCATTCTGCCAGTATTTCGCTGTCTCTTTTGCGGATTTGGACGCATGTTGGACCTGTCTGACACTTCCATTGGTTGCGCTGCAGGACGTAGACATGCTCCTGGTGCCTTTGCAGGCCTATGTGCACAGTTGTCCACAGCGTATTCCCATGTGGATGATGGCATTCCCTAGAGCCTCCACAGGACTCTTCAGCTCCTGTTGGAACAGAGATCGGCTATTACGGATGTGGAGGCATCTGTCTCAGACATAAAGGCATTTAATTCTTCCCCGATGGCTGCCATGGGAACTAATGATGACCACCTCTGCTCATTGGATCTCATACTGGAGGTACTAGAAGGACTGCCTCCTGCGGATGACATGTACAGTCATGTTGAGTCTTCAGCGCAGGATTCTTAAACAATCTGGCCTTTCTTGTGCTGGGAACCATTTGGGCAATTTTTAAACATGTAACAAATTGAAGGTCGAACAGACTTTGTTTTTCTTCTGTGCTCTATCTGAAAATAGTGGCTTTCAAGGTGCTCAGAAAAACAATGACAATATTTTCAAACATATGGAGGACCTTTAATAAGGCTTTTTAGGGATGAATACCATAAAGACCTTGCTTTTATGGACATTTTTTTACAGTGATTTTATTATAAATGATTTTATGCTTTTTTAGCATTTACTATCATTACCTAGCTGACCTTGTTGACCTTTTGATGAGGAGTGGGTATCATGTCCTTTTGGTTAGTCCCATCATGTACATACCAATTACATACATTTTGCCCATGCACACAAATAACGGTCTTACATAGGTGACCTTTTACCTAGTAGCTTACTTCTATCTCTCTGACATCCGGCTCTTGGTACCATATCTTAATCCCTGTACATGACGTACATAAACATGTCCCAGGCACAGTAGATTTATTCTGTATAAGGGTCACCACTTTTTTCATCCATGGGCAACAGCCAGCTGTGCACAATCATGTTTGGTTAGAAAAGGATTAGCAAATGTCTTTAAAACATATAGATTCTAGAAAAACCCCAGAGTAACCACTTTAGTATAAAAGACCCTTACTCCCCCTTACAAGACGGAGGAGAATTCCTTTCAGGCTGGACCGAGACACTGCAGGCTGATCCTTCGACGGGCAGAGATCTGACATCCCTTGCGGGTGCCATCCTCGACGCAGAGATGGGGTCCTTCATTCAGAATCATCAGGTGAGGGGTTAGTCCTTCCCCGGGGGATTCTTGGCTCCATTAGGATCTATCCTGACATTTACATACACAGCTTCACCCACATAACTAGGCTAGGTATATTTAGGTAGGCTATGCATCGTGGGAGTACGCCAATGCTATTGTTTTATATACTATGTTTTTATTCATCTTATTAGCACTATGGTAGAAATGTATCTGCTATTTACAATATTGTACTAGTGATTACATTTGTCTGCTCCTGTCTTTTGATTGTTGCAGCTAACATGTTTCATACTAGACTGACGCTTGACCACTAAATAATTACTGAAACTGTTCCAATCATAATTCAATATATATTTTGAGAAAAGCTAGCACGAGTGACTAAGCGAAAGATACTGTATTGTTTCCACAATACCTGAGAATTCAGGGTTGTCATGTTCAGTGGTTGCTAGAAACTACATACAACGCTGTAGAATACGGGGGCTGGTAGTGGCACCGTATAGCTAGCTGGTCTAATGTCTGACTCATCCTGTGGGGATGTCCAGAGTCTGCACACCAAGCCCTCAGTTTAGATCATCCAAAACGTGCAGGTCCTGGGGGGGTCCTAGGAACTACCCAACAATTCTGGACAATTCAAAATTGTGTATTGTCCGAAGCCAAAATTAATTCGAAGACAGTACTAGAGGACTCCAACAATCCCCCTGGGGCAACTTTTTATTGCCCTTCAGAAGCCCTTTAATCTGGTTTCTTTCACCTTGTTAGAAAGATGGGTCAAATGAAATGGCTACTGGCGGAAGCTGGAATAGATGTGAACAGGTTTGGAGCTCACTCAGTTCGAGGACCACTGGCCTCCAAATCATACTTTCTAGGTTCCCAACAGCACAATATCTTGAGAGCAGCGGATTAGTCCTCTGAATACACATTGAAATATTTTTATTATAAGCCAATATTGGATGTAGCTTCAGTGGTGTTGGCAAAGCTTTGAACAAACCTAATCCGAAGCCTCCAAGCCTGATTTAGCATACATTTTTTAATAGCTATCACATCTAGAATTTTCAATTCTAGTAAAGACTCAGAGGTGAGGATTATCCCACCTTGAGACTTGTTCCAAGCTACACAATATTGTTTGTATAAAGTATCTACCCATCCAGACACTGTAAATCACTGAATATTTGTTAATGGAAATACAAAATGCAAGTAAATTTCAGGCAGGCAAGAAGGCTCACCACCAGATATCAGCAATGAGTGTTGTAGAACTGTATAAAATGAAAGAAAAATACAATCCTCAGTTTCACAAGTACACAGAGTAGTGGCGATTCAGAACCCTAGTTCAATAAGTTCAGCCACACAGGAAAATGATCAATTTAGCTAGCTTGTAAGAATTCAAGGCCACTAGCACAGGAACAGGTACTCCTACTCCCACTCATGACAGAAACACACTGTTCCAAAAATATGTGATCAAAAGGAAGTTTTATTCAGCAGTGCAGGAAGTCAGATAAGAAACCTTTAGAATAGCGCAATGGTTTTAAAGTTGTATCATTTTCACAGATAAGTGGAACCGAGATGGAAAAGAAATAAGTTCATGAATGCCGGTGGTGCATTGTTTTTGTAAAAATATATCATCAACTTGCCATATTCTGCAACTAGTTTTCTGCATATGTTAGATACTATGTATGAAGTCATAGCACCTTTGACTATAAAAAGAGCTGCCTGTGTGAAATATATATATATTTTTTAACAGATGTTATTTCCCAAATTGCACATATAAAGCAGAGCTCTGTGCCCCAGAAACTTCTGCAGAAAAAAACACATACATCATTTTGACTTTGACCATTTTCACGAACAAAACAGGAAAAATGGAGAGGAATACAAATGAAATAATAAAAAGAGAACAATAACCCCACAAACCCACCCCCATCACACTAACGTCCACTCCAGAGCAGTATAGCTAAAGCAAATACATTGTCTACACAGACATAAACTGTCATCTCCCATGAAGCAATATTTTGCGTCAACCAAGTGAAAAGTTAAGCCAGGTTTAAGTGTCTGGCCGTCAGAACGGGTTCCAACTCCAAACCACGATAGTCTGCCCAGCGCCTCCAGATTTTAAAGTGTTTGTGTGGACACCCCCTGGCCCTGAAGATGAGAATCTCCAAGCCCATACAGTAGTCCAGGCCATTCTTCCATGCAAACACTGAGGGCGCTACCAACACTTTCCAAGCCCTGGCAATATCTCTTTTAGCTAGGGTAAATCCCAGTGGCATAAGGTGGCGATTGTATATATTGCCCCCAATTCTGTCCATAGCATGTAGGAGTACTACCTTTGTGGAGCAGGGGAGTTCCCAACCCAACACTTAGGAAAGGTTGGCCATGACCACCATCCTGAAGCGCGCCAAAGCCTGGCATTGCCAAACTGTATGTAGCAGAGTACCCTCCTCATGCCCACATCTAAGACACACAGGGGAAGCCACCAGACCTGCCCTCCACAGCCTGACCTGGGTAAAATATACCTGATGAAGGTACTTAAACTGGATAGGGGGTAGGCTTACAGCAATGGCTGCCCCCGTGGGGAGGCCAGAGCCTCCGTTCAGTCCTCTTCCTCTAGGGGACCACATTACCCTCCCAGACCTCCCTGAGGTGTTCTAGCATAGGGGAGCAATGTGTAACTAGGGACTGGTAGATTTTGGAAATCTTATGGTCATGGAGATCTCCCATGAACACCTTCGCCTCTATCAGGCTGAACTCAGCCAATGTCTCTAATCCCTCCAAGCTAGGGGAAATAGCATGTCTGAACTGCAGGTATTTAAAGAATTTGGTTTTTGGCATATGGAAGTCTTTTTGTAAATTTTGAAAAGATTTCAGAACCGACCCTCGCAAAGTAGAGATGCCGATATCGTCCCAATCACGAAATCCAGGCAGAGCAGCCAGCTGTGGCAGGCGCTCATTGTACCAAAGAGGGGTCTCCCGGGTCAACACCTTCCACCAACCCATCCTCCGAAGCGCCTGCCACCAGATCTGAAAGACAATCCTGTTAAGATTATGTTGCATATATAGAAAAAGAAGGAATTCTAGAAAGTCAATAAAAAAAGCAATTCAAGACAAGCATTTGCAATGCAATAGAACTCGTATTAGGAAAGTTTGAGCTATTGGTATTGTAAATGACAAATTTTTTATTTAGGTTTTGTTTTTGAAAATAGCGAAATTAATAGCTTTGTCATTTACCATGCCAATAGTTATAACTTTCGCAAATGTGACACCTATAGCATTTGTAATGCAATATGTGTTGTTTTTACGTGACTTACATGTATTGATATTACAAATAACAATGGTTTATAATTTTTTTTAATAATTAATACTTAAATAAAAGTTATTGTAATTTATAATGGCAATAGCTTAAACTTTTGTAAATAACATTTGTGAAGATTATGTTCAGTGTATTTTATTGTGACGAGAATCCAAGAACATATGTCAAATATTAACATCTTTTTCTTACATTTGTAATAAAGCTTGAAACATTGAGATAACATATTTGAACCAGTTATTGTTGAATGGTTGCACAGATTGATGCTGTGGTGGAGCTCAGTGATGTTGTCGTGCCACAGAGTGATGCTGTGGTGGTGCTAAGTGATGCGGTATGCTATGCTATGTTTTGTTTTGCTATCCTATGTTTTGTTTTGTTATGCTATGCTATGCTGTTTTGTTATGCTATGCTATGTTTTGGTATGCTATGCTATGCCATGTTTTGCTATGCTATGCTATGCTATGCTATGCTATGCTATGTTATGCTATGCTATGTTTTGTTATGCTATGCTTTGTTATGCTATGCTATGTTTTGCTCTGCTATGCTTTGTTATGCTTTGCTATGTTTTGTTGTGTTTTATTATGCTATGCTTTGTTTTGCTATGCTATGATTTGTTATGCTATGCTATGTTTTGCTGTGTTTGGTATGCTATGCTGTGTTTTGTTGTGTTTTGCTAGGCTATGCTTTGTTATGAGATGTTTAGTTATGCTATGCTTTGTTATGCTATGCTTTGTTATGCTATGCTAAGCTTTGTTTTGTTATGCTATGCTATGTTGTGTTTTGTTATGCTATGCTATGCTTTGTTGTGTTTTGTTATGCTATGCTATGCTATGTTTTGTTATGCATGCTATTGTTTTCTTGTGTTTTGCTATGTTTTGTTTTGCTATGTTTTGTTATGCTATGCTTTGTTATGCTATGCTTTGTTATGCTATGTTTTGTTGTGCTATGTTTTGTTGTGTTTTGCTATGTTTTGTTTTGCAATGCTATGCTTTGTTATACTATTCTATGTTTTGTTTTGCTATGCTTTGTTTTGTTATGCTATGTTTTGTTATGCTATGGTATGTTTTGTTGTGTTTTGTTATGCTATGCTTTGTTATGCTATGCTATGTTTTCCTATCCTATGCTTTGTTTTGTTATGCTATGCTATGTTTTGTTATGCTATGCTGGTGAGGGTGAGTGAGGGTGGGTGGGTGAGGGTGGGTGAGTGGGTGAGGGTGGGTGAGTGGGTGAGGGTGGGTGAGTGAGTAAGGGTGGGTGAGTGAGGGTGGCTGAGTGAGTGAGTGAGGGTGGGTGAGTGAGGGTGAGTGTGCTAGAGCGAGGGTGAGGGTGAGAGGGTTGTGAGGTTGTGTATCCTATGCTTTTTTGTTATGCCATGCTATGTTTTGTTATGCTATGCTGATGAGGGTGTATGAGGGTGAGTGAGTAAGGGTGAGTGAGGGTGTGTGAGGGGGTGTGAGGGTGAGGGCGAGGGTGTGATGGTCTGTGAGGGTGAGAGGGTTGGGAGGGTGAGGGGTTGTGAGGGTGAGGGTGTGAGGGTGAGTGAGGGTGTGTGAGTTGCAGGTTTCTCTTTAGGTCTGCGTTTGACAACAGGGCAAGTACATCCCTTGAGCTTGGAATTTCCAAACCACAAATCAGTATGGTGGGCGATGGAAGAGGCAAGTAATCATTTTGCTCAAGGTGAACTCCCTCTCAAGCAGCTTCAACATCATTTGTAAAGAGACCCAACCACTCCTGAGCTGTTAGGGACGTTTTAAGGCAGACAAGGCGAAAAAACACCCCTGCCAGCATTAATACACACCACTGAATCGCTGCATTCTGGCCAAGGGAGCGAAAGCTAAATAAATAAAGCAAAAACATTTAGCCCCTGTGGGAGTCGGGTGGGGAAATACCTGGTGGCCTTCATGACCCTTCACCTGACCTGCCAATGACAGGCCACGTCTCACATTGGTCACTAAAGAGATGGCCTGGATGGAGGAGCCAAATGAAGGATGCAGAGCGCATGCGCGCCAGAGTCAGCATTTAAATGGCCTCCGTCTTTGTTTCTGAACGCCCAGGAGGAGAGCAGAGGCATTCCACCTCAGTAGTCAGACACAATGCCTAACTTGTTAAGAGCTCACGCTGCCCAGGAAAAGTGCTCGCCTCAAAGAAAATGCATTCACTGTCAACAATCTGAACCGCAAGTGTGCATGTGGACCATTCTAGAGTGATCAACCAGCAAAAATACTCATTGCCTTCCGTGATGAGTGGGAACTGGTCAGTGTGGGTCACATCTTTGAGCTTCATGGGGAAGGTTCTGTGTACTTGACTGTATCTACAAACCACTTGGATGTTGGGACATAAACCTGCTGGGAAGACACCCCCAGACCCCGAAATAATGCTAAAACATCCCAGAGGGATCCAGTGTAAACATATTCGTAGATTCACATAGATGTTGGCGCTTCAAAGGTTATCTTCAAGGCGCAGCACCATCTGCTGCCACCTGATGTGACCTGCAGGTCAGAGTACAAAATAAGCTATTATTTACAGTGCTTAGAATAACACTGCTGTATTAAGCGCTATGCGAACGAAGGTGCAGCCGAGAGAAACAACCCTATTTTGTTCAGGAGTGAAGGCGGCCTCGAAGCAGGCCCATCTGGGGCGCCCACAGATAGCCGAGCGGCCTTGAGTGGAAACATTGTGTGCCTCTCACAGCATACCTCTGGTACAACGCAGGCTTGTGTGATGAAAGAACCACGGGGATGTGCACAGTGGGAGCCCCTTGAGTTGAGTGCCAGCTGGAGGGCTGGGCACAGGGGTGTAACAATGGTGGCACTACAGTAGAGACAGCTACGGGGGTGAGAGCCAAAAGGCTCTGGATCCACACTTCCGATTACAAATTTAAAAAATCGAATAAATAATCTGAAGTGTGTAGAACAAGTAGGTGCTGGGTCTGAAGGTCAAGAAGTAAACACCGGAGGGGCAGGAAAGTGTAGGAGGGCAATGACCTCCAGAAAGGAAAGAGTTAAGTGAGGGGGGTGATGGACAGAGGGGACCCTCCCCACCAATGAAAACCAGCATTGGCGGCAAAAACAAATAGGTCTGGCCTAGGAAGCCTATTTTTATCTTAATTTTCACTCAAGCATATGCCACAGGCATTAAAAGTATAAAAGTAATACAAGTGAAAATGTCACCAGCTAAATGTGACGTGCAAATATATGTTTGCAAAAAAAAAAAAAAATAAGTAAAAATGACAGATCATAAATATAAATTAAAAAAACATGAATTGAAAGCAGAACTAAAAGCGGAGATTGGCCTTATCAGCTGTGGCACTTAAATATATATAACAAAGGTGGCAATAGCACCTTGGGCATTATGGTTTTGTCAGGCTTTCCACTGAACAGATAATTTTTGTTTTGCTAATAACTTTGATACCGTAGAACAAATATGCACTGGACTTTCCATAAAGAGAAAACATTTATCTACTTTGTTCTTTTGAATTTTTCAGGCAAGTTTCGTTCAGAGCAGCCAAGCAGGGGCCAAAAACGCGGGGTGTCCTAAACGTGAGTTTTTTTATTTTAAGTCTCATGTCAGCCTCTGCTCCTCGATACAGAAAAAGCAGCTTAACGGAATTAGAACCGGACATGAAAGTAAACATTTACTTAGTCAAAGCGCTATTTCTTGGTTTGTTGCAAATTCATTCAGTAGTCAGAGAAAATAGTGTTTAAAAAGTGTTCTGATCTGCGCATGGAAAACAAGGCAGCGCTGGGAGGGGGGCTGGGTGCGAAGGAAGGAGAAATGTAAGTCACGGCGGCCGTGAAGTGTGAAGCAGATCGCTTTGAAGCTCTCGGAGGCAGGAGCAAATGGTAAGGGGAGGAGAAATGCTGCTGGTGTGAATGCCTGAGGCCAAATCCGGATCGTAAAAGTCAGCTTTGTGGATGGACGTCATTAGGTCTCTCTCTACGAGACCTAAAAAAGAGAAAGAGAAACCTATGATATAGAAATGAAAGAATTTCGAGAAAAGGTCTTTGAAGAAACCAGAGAAGAAGATACTAGAGTATAAACTGTACTAATCTGAAGAACTTGAAACATGTTTGGATAAAATTTTCAATATTTTGGGAGATATTTGGTGATAAGATCACCAAAGGAGGGAGTTGATGGAGTGAGGTGAAAAAACAAAATTTTGTATACCCCTCGTAAAGTCATTTCCTCATAACTGTAACCTTTATTAATTGTGTGGTTTGGAAAAACTAATAAAAGTAGTATAGAATGCACACACAAATACATGTGGGAATACTTATCTGCTTGCATGGAAAACTATAACTGACTAATTTAGTAATGTAGTCATGCTGTTTTTTAAAGGAAGGCTTTAATTTAATCAAAAGCGGCATAAATGTGCTTTCTGTTTATGTATTTTGTGGCAAAAACATGGAGTTAGGTGAGTATATCATGCATATGTGTTGCTTATTTGTTAGGTAACAACTAACAGGGAAACCCTTAGTATGGGGGTAAGGTAAACAGAAGGGCTATATTTCAATAATTAACATTTATTTGTATTTGTTTCTATGATAGTTCCCATTCTGGCTCGTGAGGCCTACCTAAAAATGGAGGCTTTCGATTACTGTGACAGTGAAAGATACTGCGCACGCGCGGCTAAAGCCGAGATTGAATGTGAGCTGCCTGTGCCTGAGCGAGAGGGGTTCAAGGAAGGCTTACCCTGGAAGTCCTGATGACTGCCAACAGAATGAACATTTGAGTTACTGATCGTGGGAAAGGAACCTGTAGTAACTAGTTGAGGATGTGACTAGGCCAAAGACTTTTCCAAACAAAGGACTCTTTAAAATTCAGCTGATGCTACGGAAATTGAATATTAGGATGATGAGGTGATGCTCATCCACCCTCAAATTGTCCAATCAGGACTTGAGTCTGTACTGATAGTTACTTTTGTAGATAGATAAAGTTAGTGAAAAAGGGTATAAAAAGTTGTGACTTTTCTTAAGGAAAAACTCTTTCGATTTCCTCCTGAGATGCTGTCAGTATGCTGATTTTCCTGAGATGTAAGAATTCTTGAATAAATGTTTTATTTCTTTGCGTGAGAACTGAGCTTTAGATGAGGATGTTAGTTAGGGAGTTAGGAGAAAATGAACTTTGGGAACTATCGGTCTTTTGCTAATACTTGTGACCTGAAAACTAAATAATAATGTCTCTTTCTGAATCTCTGAAATAAATGAATATAAATGTTTGAGATAAAACTTTTACTCCTTTAAAGTTATTTTTTTTTTGTTTAAATTTTTGAAACCTTTATTGCACAGTAGTTGCAAAACAAATACGGGCCTACAACCATCCGGCCGGCCACGACACATGTTGATGCAAGTTAGCAAGCAAAATGATAACTCGATAGTATCTGAGCATAAAGTAGCAATCAATCTGGGTTACACTGGGCATCCTCACACCGCCGAGAAACAGGAGAAGTGAAGGTTAATTTTTAAAGTTTTAGTAGATTCCAAAATATAAACAATAGGAAGGATCAGAGTTCCAACAGTCCACCAATGACATAAGAGGGCAACGTCAAACAGAAGAAATCCGAGCAACAAAACACGTAATCAGGCTAGCGGCATGAGAATAATACGACAGGATAATAAGAGCAGAATATGTTGCATGCCAGTCGCCGCCCCCCTCGCACCGAACCACCCTACTGACCCAAGAAAGAAAGAGAAAGGAAAAGAGAACCAAAAGTAAGAGAAAAAGAAGGCCCATAGAAACTGAAACGGACAAAATAAAAACCCCACCCCCCTACCCCCACCCTACACGCATGCAGAGGCTACGGCCTACTCCCCCCCCCCTAGCAGTGTGTCTGTCGCCCCAAAAGGAGTACCCGAAATACAGATAAAGAAAAGGAAAGAAAAGAAAAAGAAGGTATCACATAAGACCGGAGGAGGGCCATATACGTAAACTCAAACAATCAGAATGTAAGTCCTCGGCCGCCCATCCCCGGATCCCCCAACCAAAGGAAACAATAGCCAGCTCCACCGTCCATCCCCTGCAGCCCCAGCAGCATACGCTACCACAGTCATTGATAGGGGGAACTCAACCCTGGCCCCTGCGATCGGGAATATCGACGTGGTCCAGCTGCGCGGTAGCCATCTTGAATGGAACAAACAAACGGAGTGACCCCAGCAGAGTATGCCGCTGTCCAGCAAAGTCTGTCCATTCCAATGCCACGCGTGCGACAACGATATAAAGGGGGATAGCGCACTGTAACAGTCCACCCGGCCAGGGCAGTAGCATCTGCTGCAGAATAACGTAGGAAGCATCTCCAATAGACCACAAAGGAGTATCCAAACATGGCGTCCGAAGATGAGACCCCATCCCCTGAACAAGCACACAGACATCTGACCGCTGCATCTCCATCACAGACAGCGTCTCGGGGATATCGGGATCACATACCTCCAACTCCTCCGGGCACACCTGGGCAGGTAGTCCACAGAAGTCGAACATAAGATGTGGCGCAGCGTCCCGCAATCGTGAATGTGCTCGGTCGGGCAAGGGCATAACAGAGAGAACAGCATCGAGACGGTGCCCTAGGTCACAGGCGTTGTCGCATAGAGCAGTTCGAAAAGTATCCAGGGCTTCCAGAATGTCCGCGAGCCGCACTGGCGCCTTAGGAGGGAAGGATGCAGCAGATCCCTGCTCACGGGGCTCGGAAACTCGTAGCAGCCCGCAAGACTGGTCATCCACGTCTCCATCGCAAAGCTGAGCACCTCGCCGGTGCACCGCATAGCACCGCCGGGCCGGGGGCACAAAGGGAACACAGACCATTGTGCACTGTGCAGGTGTGAACGTAGCGGCAGCAGCGGCCGTGTCACCAGTTGCAGCCCGGGATCGTGAACAACAAGTTCCAGTTGCTCGGTCTTCAAGATGGCTCCCACCGCATCACAGAGCGGGACAAGAAGCAAACAAAGACATCCACAAGCCTGGGCGGTGATACATTGTTGCGATCACAGCCGACATGCCCCCCGCGTAGAGAGGAGTAGAGCGAGGCAGAATATGAAACAGCAGCAGAAAGGCACAAGTCAGCCGCTGCACTCCGTTGGCCGGCTCGGCCCCCTCCACTGTGGCCGCTGTTGTTGTGGGCGATGTCTGCCGATCCCGAGGAACAAAGACCCGTCAGCGCCGGGCAGCGTCCGGGAGAAGACGAGAACGTCCCACCGCTTCCACCGCAGGGAGCGCACAGGGAGACACACCATTGGAGTCGGGGTCACCTCCCAGACCCGAAAACTCAACTCAGGAGCAGGATTGATGCCAGGATAGGTGACGGGATGGGAGGGAAGCGAAAGGGTCGGCGGAGCCGAAGGATTAGGCGGCCATCATGGTTGCAGGCTAGGCTCCTCCCTTTAAAGTTATTTTTGAATAAAGAAATAAATAAAGCGAATAAACTGTTAGACATGCTAAACTTTGCTTTTAATAAAAATTAGATAAATGGAGAATTAAGCTGGTCTTGTATTTTCCTAAGCCTAATTTTTTACTAGCAGATTCATCGACTATAATGGTGGTGTGTCTGAATAAAATGTCTTGTTAATAAAAACCATGGTAAAACTCATTTAAACTGCAGGTGTAAATAGTATAAATATATATTTTTTTTTAGACACTCCGCTATGATCCAGCTGCTCTCCTTTGAATCACACCGATCCATGAAGTAGGATGAAAATGTTTTGTGAGTAACTCACTGTGTTATGAGCCCCACTGATGAGTAGGTGTATGATTTGGTACTTCAGGGAAATGTGATATGGTTTTAGAAAATATTTCCGGAGTAGCGCTGCATCACTATCAACGCAAAGAAAAATGAAAGACACTTTTAATATTTTACTGAAGATGAGCAAGACACAGGAACACAAATTTCTTAGAGACTCACATCAAGTCAGGTGCACAACGCCACGGGGCTAAAAGGGCTTCCGCCCCCTCCCGCCCCTACGTGTTCCACAGCCCGGGCTGCTGTAGCTTGAGCAGCTGTTGCTCGGCTGGGCAGTGTCTGGAGTCTTTTCTCTGGCACGCCCGAGTTTTTCTCAGGTCCTTAAACACCATTTGCATTTTACATATCTTTGTAAGCTGGTTACCGAGGCTTTTTCTGGTTCTTGTACCCCCAGTACCCCCTGGGCCCCCACTCTGCCTATTCCTTTCATTTGTATTTTACATTTACTTCCGAAGTGTGAGAATGCATTTCAAGAAAAGGGATATAAAGTAGGGTTGCCAAAAGAAAAATGCCATCCATGTGTTTTTTAAAGAGCCTACAAAGATCTCGTCTTGAAGCTAAATACAGTTATAAATAAAAATGTGTGTATTCATTTGTAATACCACTTTTCTGTCTTTGTTCCCTTTAATTCTCAGCCCTAGAACACAATTAAAAGTCCTTTCTATTTATAGGTGCTGTTCGAAGTATGCACAGATAAGGCCTGAAAATTCGGCTTTAGGTAACTGTTTATTTTTGTACCGTCTGGGACATCAAAATAATGAGCTGGCCCATCCTAATCAGGAGACTGGAAGTGTGTTGGAGGATCAGCACATTATTTATTTCCTCCATCCTCAATCCCTGATTAATGCCATAATAGCAATAGTTTAACTTATATATGAAACCCTACGCTGCCGTCAATAACATGCTCATATACTTTAAGTGTCTGGGAATGCACCCTGCATTCAGATAACTCACTCTTTTTTGCCTTCACTTTCACGGTCACCCTGCACTCATAGTGATCACAATGCACGCACAATGATCACTCTACACTCACACCATTCACCTGCTCACTCTGCACTCATAAAGCACTTGCGTTGTTCACACTGTACCTCACCTGTCACACGAGCATGCTACTCACCCTTCATTCATGTGACACTTAACTCACCTGTCCCTCTTTCTGCTGAATCTGTAATCTCACTTAAACAAGCCCATCACTAACTCTTGTACTTTGTTTGCTCGATACATGCACAATTGTCACTATTGCCTTATTTAACGTAACGTTTGCTTTTGTAACATGCTCACTTGTAATTTTTCCTCATGTTTCACTACTGTTCCTATTGTGAAGCGCTCTGATACCTTCGGGTAAGGTCCGCGCTATATAAAAACACATAAAATACAAAATAAATACAATAAATTAATTCGCCTCACTCTACACTTACATCTGCACCCAAATTCATATGATCACCTCACTCACCCTGCAGTCACTCCTCTTACCCCACTATCACATCACTCACTGTGCACTCACATGGGCACAC
Source organism: Lissotriton vulgaris (assembly GCF_964263255.1). Lineage (NCBI taxonomy): Eukaryota > Metazoa > Chordata > Amphibia > Caudata > Salamandridae > Lissotriton > Lissotriton vulgaris. Next base: position 473,722,271 of record NC_141689.1, read on the forward strand.
CTGTCACCCACACAGCGCAGAGGGCTAATGTGCCTGCTACAAAGAATGTGGCCATGCAGATCACAGAACTGAGTGTGAGTAAACTGTGAGTAGCGCTAAAAAAAAAAAAAAAATGGCCCAGCCATGGCTGGGCCTACTAGCCCCGCCCCCTAATTTCGGGTCTAGTAGCGCCCCTGCATCAAGTTATTGTTGGGGATTGAAGTATAGGTTAGTTTGTTGGTTAGCATGCTAGCTAGTTGGAAACTAGCGTGCTGCAATCATAAACATATACAAAACGTGAAATGTAAGAAGAACGGAAGTTGAAACGTGGGAATACGTAAAACGTATCGCGTCACTACATAACCAACATGGTACCGAAGACTTCATTCCTATAACTAGAGAATCTGTTGATTTGTCGTCAGTTGTCACGTGATCGCACTCTATAGGCTTCCGCTGCTGGCTACTGTCAGAACTCCGAACTCCGAACTTCCGTCGTGTATATTCAGTGGCTGTCAGGGGTTGTTGCAGTCCGCCTGTAGTCCTGTCTTCGAGGCGGAAGGGGCTTGTGTTGAAACGATGGAAGTGAATCAAGCGAAACAAGAGCATCTGCTGGCGTTGAAAGGTAACAGTGCTAGGCGTCACAGGAAAAAGGGGATTGATGTCGCGGGGTAGTCAAGCTTCTCGCACCCGCAAGGGCTTTCATAGATCTCCCGGAGTGTATGTACTTGCGTGTGAGCTGTCCGCTCTCTGCAAACTGATGAACTCGCCTGTGTTACCGGTTTCGCTGTCTGGCAGCAGGACCTGTAGGCTGATCTCATGTATTATACTTGGGCGTTGTTTGCCCATGTTCTTCTCCTATCCCGTTTTGGTCTTAGAAGACAGTGTTTTATTTTGGACCCGATACTTCTTTACGAACAGCTGTGCATGAAGTGGGAACATAAAAGTGCATACTCATTTTCCCTGTGTACCTGTTTGCTTACAAGTAGTGTTAGTATTTATTCGTGTATGCATTTTTATATAGCGCTGACTTTACCCAAAGGTATCACAGCGCATGACAATATAACCAAGTGCGTTACATGAGAAGAATGTTACAAATGTACATGTTCCAGAAACAAACGAGATACAAGAAGATGTATAATACAGTAATAGATGGCAGTCACACAAAAGACACACTAGGAGGACGCTCGTAGGGGCATAGAATACAAATTTACAATAGTGAAAGAACTTCCTTGAGGGACTTGCAAAGGGAGGTATTAGTTCTGGAAGTGTCTTTGAAAGAGAAGAGATTTGAGGTCCTATTTGAAGATCCGGGTAGAGGTGGTGGTACGGAGCAGTGGAGGAAGCGAGGTCCAGATTCTCACCGCATTGCCTGAGAAAGATTGTGCCATGGATCTTCCCCTTTTGAAAGTGGGGGGCTCGAGCAGTACACTTTCCGCATCACGAGACGGTCTAGAGCCTCTAGAGATTTTCAGTTTATTCGTCGGGTATCGAGGAATTGTGCAAGGCTTTGTGGGTGATACAGGCAGACTTGTAGATTAATCTTGCCTCGAAGGGAAGCCAACGGAGGGAAGACAAAATGTGTGTGATGTAGTCATTTCTTTTTGCCCCAACTATAAAACAAGCTGCTAAATGGAGAACAGATTTAAGAGGGGAAAGGTGGGATTTGCGGAGGCCAGTAAGAAGAGAATTGAAATAGTGCAATCTAGAGAAAACCAGCAAGTGGGCCAGGGTTTTTAAGTCTTGCTCCGGAAAGACGCATCAAATCCCCCAAAAAAGACGCAGTTGGTATCGAGCATTCTTGCAATGGAATTGATGTGGGAGAGTAGATTGAGCCTTTTGTCAAGTAAGACACCAAGGGATTTTGCTCTGTCCACAACAATAGGTTTATTGTTAAGTAGATTCAGCTTATCCATCCAAGATTGAACAGGAGGAGGAGGAGAGAGTGAGGTAGAGAGAAGGAGGAATTCAGTTTTGGAGGAATTCCAAATGAGTTGATGAGCTAACATCCAGTTTTGAATAGAGTAGAGAAGTGTTGAGAAATACTGTTCGCTATTTTGATAATTTGGGATCTGTCCGAGAGGAAAGAGGCAAACCATTTAAGCAATGTGCCTTCCAAACCCATTCTGTTTTTTTACATTTTTTAAGATATCTTTATTTGCTTTTCGTAAAATAGACAGTTTACAAATGACATCGAGACAAACCCAATCTCAGTTGAAGAGTGTTAAGGAGAGTGTTATGATTAACACTGTCAAAGGCTGCAGAAAGGTCTACAAGAATCAGAAGACAAGACTCTCCTGAATCGAGTATACGCAGCTCATCATCGATCACTTGCAGCAGGGATGTTTCAGTGCTGCGGTTTTGAATGAAACCAGACTGGAAATTGTCAAGAAGATCATTATTCTTAATATGACGGGAAAGTTGTTTGGCTACACATCTTTCTGTGATTTTGGCAAGAAAAGGGAGGTTGGTGATTGGACAGAAGTTGTTGAGGTCTTTCGCAGCAGCGGTGGGTTTTTTAATAAGAGGGGTAACCTGTCCTGTTTTAAGGGCAACAGGAAAGGAGCCTTGACTGAGAAAGAGGTTAACCAGACTGGTCCAATAGGAAAGAGTATGGGTGTAGAAGTCAATGGCAATGTCACTAGGGACGGGGTCCCAAGAATGGTTGGAGGGCTTTGTTTTGAGGATGAATTTGAGGAGGGCATCTTCTGAGATGACTTCTAAGTTCTGCCAAATGACTAAGGATTCGCACTCCTCTAGGGGTGTAGGATGCATGACCTGATCCACCAATGATTTCACTTTTCTGTCAAAGAATATAGCGAATTGTGCTGCTTTCTTTGGAGAATCGTCAGGCTTGACGGTTTGGATTTTTAATGAGGTCAAATAGTTTTTTGGGTCTGTTTTTGGCTAAGTCGAGGAGGGTTCTGAAGGGGGAACAGCATTTACAACGCAACTTTTACCACACAGTACCTTTACCATGCAACTTTTACAACGCAAGTCGTTACAACGACTTGCGCTGGAGGGCGCTGTAGGATAGGGAATAGTTTAATTTACTATCCAAAACCTTCCCTACTATCCACGGGGACTGGAGTTGGAATAGTAAATTAAACTATTCACTATCCAGCGCCCCCAGCGTTGTAACGACTTGCGTTGGAAAACCTGCGTGGTAAAGGCATGAGTTGTAAAAGCATGCGTAGTAACGACCTACATCTGTTCTGAAGCGTGATGCTTTTTCATGGAAGATGTGTTTGTGGTAATTTGATCTTGCTGAACATAGAGTAGCAAGATTAGTGGTGGATGGAGATTGTCTCCATTGTTTCTCCAGGATTCTCAGGTTCTTCCTTTCTTCATAAACAATGGTGCTCAAGGAATAGGCCTTTTCCTTTTGCTTTGAAGTGGAGCAACATTATCGAGTTTGACTGCAAGGACGGAGAAGCGTTGGGAGGTGAATTCGTTGACATCCAAGTTAGGGTCTAGCCTTGGAAGTGATAGCATAGCAGAATCACACAGAGTGTCAAGGTCAATGTTTAGTGTTACAGAACTAGGTAGTAGTCCTTTTAGGTTGGCCAAGATTTAAAGAGTGTGATAGGTGAAGAGAGAAGGGGATGAGAAAGTGATCAGACCAGTCTACATGAATATGGATAGCAATAGTAGGCATGTCTGCTTTAGATATAACAAGGTCCAGAATTGAGCCCTTGGAGTGTGTTGTTTCAGTTCAGTGTTGATAAGATCATTTGCTGAGAGAAAGGTGGCAAGCCTATTAGCAGAGGAATCTTCCAACGAGCCCCAGTGAATATTGAAGTCTCCCAGGAAGATTTGTCCGTCACTTTGTGAATATTGGTCGCTCATGAAGTCGGGCTCCTATAACTGTCTGGTACGAGAATAAAAGAGGTCCCTAAATTCCTCCTGTGATAGAACTATGAAATCTATAGATGAACTCTATACTTCTTTTAGTAATATTACCTCCTGACCTTTTTCTTTTGGTGTAATGGAAGATTATGACTCTGTATGCTTTGAGATATTTCTTGGTTATTATTTATTTATGCTAATTATTATATATGAACTGAATTTTTCTTACTGGTCTTACTGTTGTATACATTTGAACTTGCTCAAATAAATATATATTTTTTAAAAATGTAGTCGGTGAGTTCCTCCAAAAAAGAAAAGCAGCCACCTGGCAGGTGATAAATGGCATGAAATCTGAAGGCTGAGCAGTGTTGCACTTGAAGCTCAAGAGACAGGCATTCGAATGTACGGAAGCAGCTGTTAGGAAAAGCCTTAAGTTGAAGGGAGTTTCTAAAGATGATTGCAACACCTCCCCCAACTTTGTCTGTTCTGTCATTTCAAAAGCTAGAATAGTCGGTGGGTAACAGAAGATCAAATGTAGAATGAGAGGTGTTGTTGAGCCATGTCTCTGTGAGGAAGAGCATGTCGAGATTTTGGAGAATTATGGGGTCATAAATTTCCATTTTGTGTTTCATTGCAGATCTGCAGTTGTGGAGGAAACAGCGTAACTCTGACAAGACTGTTTTGGTGACGGGGCGATTGGGCTTTGAAGGGTGATAAGAATAATGTTCTTGTAAGAGGGTGCCAGGGAGGAATAAGGCAGATGAATAGTTCTGACAGAAGAGATGGTCGGAATAGTGTACAGAGTAGACTTACTTGGAGAGGAAAGTGGAAGGGGGGTGGCGTGGCGTGGCGTGGCGTGGCGTTGCGTGGCGTTAGAGGTCTTCTAACTAGTTAGTAGGTTAGTGTGTCTGCAGAAGACAGATTGTGATTGGTTTTTTTGTGGTGTGAGAGCAAGGTGCTTCTTGGTAGTTTGGGGAACTGAGTATTTGCCAAGGGAATTGGGGTGTTTTGAAAGGTGTATATCTTAGTGCTTAAGAGTGAGATGGTAGTTTCAGGGTGGGAAATGGAGGTGATGAGAGATCTTACCTTATTTTCCATAGATAGTAGGGCTGAGCACGGAATGTTAGGTGGCTTGATGCATACAGGAGGGAGTGGTTGAGTGAGGTTGGTGCATTTGAGGTGAAACGAGAGTTCTCTTTGCTGATGTTGAAAGGAGGAGAAGAATTGAGGTCATATTTAGGAGGAGACAGGTGAGGAGCGAGGAGGGAGGGTGGATAGTAGGGAGGGGAAAGTGGGGAGTCAAAGAATGGCAGGAGGTTTGGGAAGAAGAGAGGAGAAGGGGCTAAAATGCTAGGAGAGGTGAATGTGAGGGGACAGGCACCAGGCAGAGTGGGGTGGATTGGGCTAGACGGTAGTTGAAGAAAGAAAATGGTTCTGCAAGGTCCGAGGGAGGGAAAAGGAAGGGCTTACTGAGGGGGATAAGGAGGTGAGCAGCATGCCTGGAGGAATGGGAGGATGAAGAGAGATGCAAGGTGTTTGTGACAAATTCGGGGTACAAGGTGAGGGGGGAGCAGGTAGGGAAGAAGAGAAGTGGAGGGAAAAGGTATGGAAAGTTAGCTTGGAGATCAGGTTGTAGGAAAGGTGGATTAAATAAGAGGATGGTTGGTAGGGGTAACGGGGGAAGAGGTAAAATTGGAATACCGGGAAGGTGCAGAGTAGAAGAAGAGAGTATTAGCCAAAGGTATGGCTGACGTGTTGACGGGAAGTGTACAATGGGAGGGGGGAAGAATGTCAGTGCTCTTCTGTTAAAAGTATTGGCCCAGTTACTTACCGGTAATCTTAATTATTCCAGGACTTCCTCTGCACAATCCTTGATCCCATAAGCCCTCCTACAGCAATGTACACAAGCCAAACAAATCTGGTGTCATACCCTAATACGTCTTACTTCCTGCCACACTTCTCATCATGCTTACAAAAGGAAGGCAACCCTCCCCACTTCTGTCATTTCCAAACATGAATCCGATAACAACATCACATTGGGATGGGTGATACCGACTTAGACTGTGGTGAGAAAGATCTTGATTTAGAGTAATGAAGATTACCAGTAAATAAGCCATCCATTACCTCCTCGTCAGCCTTCCTTTGCACAGTCCATATATTGTGAGCCGACACCAAGCAATCTCCATGTGCTTCAGCTCACTCCATAGACCCAATTCTCACCAAATACAATTGTCAGTAACGTTTATTCACTTCATTATTAATGCAGCGCTGGATCCAAAACTACAGAATTGAAAGACATCGATGCACTTCCTCCCAATTGTAACCTGTAGTGCTTCAACAATGTATGTGGCATGGACCAAGTGGCTGCTTTAAAAATGTCTCAGAAAAGGGGGTGGTGATGAACAGTGTGTCTGAATTAAGCAGACCACTCTTACCCAGTCCAAAGATCAGGGCTTGATCCATCACCGTTTTTTAGCTCACTGCACCATCCCAGCTCAGAACTTGGCTATATGCAAATTAGTCTGACCCTGGCCCAGTGTATCATGGGAACAGGGCAGACCAAACTACCAAGCCAATTCTTATACTGGGAAGGAAACAAGCTACCGGGGACCGGTTTCTGGCATTTCAGCCGTCTTCGGCCCGGCTTGCTTGAATCCTGATGGTGCAAAGAGCTAGGGACTCACATCTGAGTATACCCTTCCACGCCCTGATCTTTGTACTGGGTAAGAGTGGTCTGCTTAATTCAGACACTCTGTTCATCACCACCCCCTTTTCTGAATCGTTTTTGGCCACTATAGGTGTGGCAGGGTATACTCAGACATGAGTCCCTTTCTCACTGCACCATCAGGATTCAAGCAAGCCGGGCCGAAGACGGCTGCAATGCCAGAAACCGGTCCCCGGTAGCTTGTCTCCTTTCTGGTGAAGAATTGGCTTGGTAGTTTAGTCTGCCCTGTTCCCATGATGAACTGGGCCAGGGACAGACTGATTTGCATATAGCCAGGTTCTGAGCTGGGATGGTGCAGTGAGATAAATAATGGTGATGGATCAAGCCCTGATCTTTGGACTGGGTAAGAGTGGTCTGCTTAATTCAGACACTCTGTTCATCACCACCCCCTTTTCTGAATCGCTTTAAAAATGTCAGCCTTTGAAACACCTTTCAATGCCGCTCATGTGGCTGGCACTGCTCTCTTTGATCTCCCCTGTACCTGCGTATTCAGAGATTTTTATTGTTTTTCATACAATACCACAATGGCTTGCTTCAGGCAGCAGCTTAGTGTTGAAAGAGAGGGTTTTGTACCTTTCCTTGAAGAATCAAATGTAACAAATAATCCACATTTTGTAAAGGGATCAGTTCTCTTCATATAAATCATGATAGCACTACGTACATCCAGGCTATGCAAGCATTTCTCCACCTGAGAAGTAGAAGAGGGCAAATACATTTGTAATACCAAGTTGGTGGTATAGTGAAACACTGAAGGAGCCTTTGGAATAAAGGAAGGACTCTGCTTAAGGATTCTGCTGTCTGGCAGAATCTTAAAACATGGCTCAGATCATAAAAGAGGCCTCAGTTATCTTCCCTGATGTGATTGCCACCAGAAACAACACCTTAAGAGACAGAAAGCTGAGATCAACTGCACTCCCTTACTCAAAAATCGCCTTTTGTAGTAACTGAGGCAATCAGGGAAAAGGCCTCTAATTCAGAACATTTTTACCAGACATGCAGGTCTAGTGACTTGAAAAATCTGTTTGATCTATTGCTCTTGACTCCTAAACTTGTCTCAAATTGTGTGAGCCAAAGCAAATATTTTATTTCACAAACGCACATTATTTTCATTACCATATACAAGACCACCTTGAAATAGTTGTATGCCTGAACCACGCATGCCGGTTCCACGCAGGCTGAACGAAATTCTTAACCACAAATATGCCTTTACCACGCATGCCTTTACAACAAATCATGCCTTGTTAACTCCTTAACCGCGGCGGGAGTTCTGAAGAGTGGGCGTGGCTGCGTCGACCAACGGACATGCGCAGCACTAGCTAGGAAGTGCTTGTGACAGCAGTTGGTGCGCGCAGGGAAGGGGTTAAGGCATGTATGGTAAACACATATCTATCGTTAAGAATTCACAGGTAAGTCTTAACCCCCAACCCCTGCCCCTGGCCTGAGTTCCTAACACCTTGGCTGCTATGGGTTTTCCCGCTGGGTGCTGCAATATCAAGATCCCCATTATTCATGACAAAGCCAGCTCGTCATAAGCGCAGGGCAGGTAACACCCATGACGAGCTGGCTTTGTCATTAGCGTCGAAGGGGCTAAACTACTCCATTCCTGCCCAGCCCTAGTAACTTATTGGACCACCTTCCCCATATCCCTAAAACCGACCCTGCTCCCTTAAGTCCTAAGAGGTATTATGACCCCTGCCCCGCCCTGAGCCCTAAAACGGCACACAAGCCCTGAAAACTACCCCAAACTCCCCTCAGCCCTGAAAACTTCCTCTCCCCAGCCCAGAAAACTACCCCTGACCCACCCCCAGCCTAGAAAACTACCCCTTACGCACCCTCAGCCCACAAAACAACCCCGACCCACCACGCACCCCAACTTAAAATAACCTTACCCAGCCCACAAAACATTCCCGACCCAGTCCACAAAATAACCACGCCCCCCCAGCCAACAAAAGTACCCCGACCCAGCCCAACTTTAAATAACCCGACCCACCCCCAGCCCCACTTACCTCACCACAATATCTTCCTGCTTCCATCTGTCTGTAATCCCTACCGCGCATATGCCTTAACCACGCACATGCGTGGTTGGGGCATATGCGCAGCAGGGCTTGCGTAGTTAAGCCTTCGTTGTAAAGGCTGTTCGTTGTTCAGCTTTCGTGGTAAACACTGTTTACCCCTTTAAGTATGTGAGTTTAGCAGGTCTACTGTACAAAAAGCTCCTATGTTTGATTTAATAGGCTAAACTGCTCCATCTTTTATAAAAATCTATCTCATATATTGTACACATGACCCCTGATTTTTCTTGTAGTTCACTAATTGAATTACTATCAGGGTGGGGCAGGAATGTTTCTCAGTTTATATTTAAAAACTCTGACTTTAATACATAGATCACTAAAGCATGATGTGATAGCGCACTGTCCTTTACAGACAAGCATTTTCCATTGAATGTCCACAAACTTTTCCACTGACTTGCAGTTTTACTGATAAAACTATGTGGGTGTAAACCATAATGTCTGGAAATCGTGTTTCAGGAAAGAGTTATTTTCACATCAACGAGTTAAGTATTCTGATTTGTTTTTATCATGTTCTCACTTCAGAATTACAAAAAAAGTTCTTTCCGAACTACTTAAATATATTTTGAAACATTTGTACAGTTAATTTGCAAGCTATTTAAATGTTGTGTGACCAACACGACTGTCAGTCAGTTCACTTTACAAAATCCTCTGACTTTGCAGTCGGAGAAAGAAAAGTAAACCTAGATCTCCAGGGTAAAAAGCAGTTATTTGGCAGAAGACTGACATTTCACCTCTCTTTGAAAGCACAGCAAATGTGACCAGATAAAAACAAGATTTAAAAGCATCTTTTATGCTCATTCAGTTTCTCAATGAACAGGGCACCTGTTCTTTGCAAGCTCGCCATAAGGGGCCAGTAGGCCCTAAAATAGCTGGACCTGATAAAATCTGACTCTTCATAACAAGCTGGGGAGTGGATTTCTGGAAGCATGTGGATGAGCCCATGTTGGAACCGCGTTGTGATTAGCTGGCCTCTATTGAAAGAAGCACTTTAGTAGTATAGAAACCATAGTAATCAAAACCTCTAGGTGTGGGCTCCTAGTTCTAATAGCTTCCCGTTGAGCTCTCAAAGTGGATACTGCCAGACACAACCCATAGCTGTTCAAATCTACCCCTCAAGTGCCAGACCCCTAGCTGTAGATGTGCCAGACCTTACTTCGACAAGAGGACCCCTTTGAGCAGATAAGCAAAGCACAGAATCATCTTGTTCCAAAACCACCAACTGAAGGAGGCGAGGAAGCCATAGGCACTGCCTCCAACATGTCCTTCTGTATTTTCTGTAACACTTTCCCCAATAGAGGAATGGGACGATTGGGGTAATTACTCCACTTTGCCCCCGGGGGTGCAGACAGACTATTACCCTCTTTAGTTGGGGGGAGGAGGGCGTAAACATGACTGTGGTTGGTAGCCCCCACCCCTATATTTTATAATTTAAAAAAGAAACAAAAAAACTTTCGAGTCTAGTTGAGTTTATGTCCACCCCATTCCCCCAGGAGGCAGACCTGGGGTATTTACCTCCATCTGCTCCCCAGGGGACAGAAAGACTGATGATCCATTTACTTCAGGTGGGGGCATAGCCATGCCCATACTGGGCAGCATCCACCTCTACATTAAACAAAAAAAACATTGTCTAGTGGGCACTCTGCGCTCCTGTGAGGGCAGATCAGGAGTAATTGTCCCAGTTTTCCTACTCTAAAAGGGGCAGAAAGACTGTTGCCTCATTTATTTGGGGTGAGCAAAGCAAAACCAAAGGGGATGATGGATGGAGTGTTGAACATTGCAAGCACTCACCCCCAGTCAACTGATCTGGGTTTAATCCATCGTTCTTTAGCTCACTCCGCCACCCCAGTTCAGACATGGCCATATGCATATCAGTCTGACCCAGTGCCTCATGGGTCTTTGGGATATTCTCATTAAATCAGAAACATGTTTCTTACTCCTGTCCCATAAAAAGCCCAGAGAGAGGTTTTTCAAAAGTAGGCAGGGTATGCCCAGACGTGGGTCCCTTGCTCACTTTGCCACTGGATTCAAGCTTGCCTGGCTGATGATGGCTGTTTAGCCAGAAACCGGTCCCAGGATGCTTGTTTCTGGTCCAGGGAAGACATGGCTTGGCAGTTCAGGCTGGACTGTTCCCATGAGGCACAGGGTCAGACTGATTTGCATATGGCCATGTCTGAACTGGGGTGGCGGAGTGAGCTAAAGAATGATGATGGATTAAACCCAGATCAGCTGACTGGGGTTGAGTGCTTGTAATGTTCAACACTCTGTCCATCATCCCCTTTGGTTTTGCTTCATTTAGTTGGGGTGGCACCCATCGTCCTTGTTGTGTTTTAAAAAAAAAGTTTTATACTACAATTTGACTGAAAGCACTCCGCGAGCAGCCTGATGGAAAAAATGGAATAAAGGACTTCCTCTGTTGCTGAGCATCAGAGGGGCCTTTAGGTGCCTCCTCAGTGTGGGCCAATGCCCGACACCCACACTGAGGAGGTAGTGCGGCCAATGGGTGCACCTTTTAGTCTTAATATTATTATTATTATTATTATTCAAACAAAGCACGCTAGGCCATTATTTACCTATAGCTAATAACCCTGAGAGGTACTGTTATCGCCGGCACCAGATGGTTGAGTGGTTGAAGAGTCCACTAGAAAATAAGGTCTCCAAATACACGTCTTTTGTTCCGATTAAATAAATGATTCCTGTAATGAGTATTTTAGCCTAAGAACTTAACCTTCCTCACAAATCACAGTGACATTTCAAAAATGGTTCAAAGTGCTGCAAACCAGTCCGTGTGAAGCGAAAGCTGTTATATGTTGCTGACTTTATGATGACGTTTTCCCCATTCCTGTGTGATTTTTGTTTTAATTGATAATATATAGCTTGGTAAAGGTTAAACTATGTAAGCCTGTCTCCAAACTAGGTTTTCGTAATCTAAATCTCAAATGTATGTAGCTGTACTAAACCAGAAGATTAGAAGGGAGAGATTAGAAATTGCTCTTTGCACTTCTAATGTACCATGTTATGTTGAAGGTGATGGTAGAAACGACTACCATACCCTCAACCCCCATTCTACAGCATCCACAGAGTCTCTCTGTAGACCTCTGTCATAATTCTGACTGAGCCTTTTGAGTTCTAGAGTTCATGAAATTGTATTGGTTTGTTGCTGTTTCACAACTGACACATACAGTGTAATGTTAACCTAATAGTAACATAAGTTACAAAAACAAACTTGTTCAAAAATATTTGAGCTTAATATTGGGTGTGTTTTTGCACCTGATTTTCAAGTTAAAAAAAAATAAATTCTTTTTCATGCATGAAGAGATTAACCGATTTACTCAGACTCACAGGGGTGTTGTGCCAAGACCTAACAGGCATTGGCCAAGCCAATAAGTCTCACTTTAAGAATATTGGCTCTGCCATTGCCTTTACTGCATGCTAGACAGCATGGGCATTGCCGACTCTGCAGTGATATGTAACCATGCTGTATAGTAGCGTGGCTGCTGTGCAGCAAGGCTAAAAATAATAATAAAAAAGGGACTATGATGCATCTAGCGCTAAGGCATTAACAAAAAAAACCTTTTGTTCTGCCTGCGTCATAGCGCTTTTAAAAAGAGTTTTAGCTACACTGCAAAGCATCCATTCTGCTGAACAGCATGGCTACTAAACACTGCCAAAACCAATAGCTCTCATTGGCAGGACATTTGCCAATGCCTGTTGTATGTGCTGCATCAATTTCTGAACTTCACTGTCTATTTATGGTCACTCCTGCTTTGTTCTGCTTGATTCTTCTTTTGCTCCAGGGACCGTACTATTGATTTCCTAAGTTTCTTTTTTGCATGAATTTTAGGATCCAGTCATTCTTTTCTAACACCCTTATATGCTTCCTAGGGTGTTAAGGTAGAATTAACTGACCTCACGCTATCTGTGAAATAGGCCCTAGTGACGTCTAAAAGGGTAATTGTCATTTCATGATCCCCAAGTCTCATCTACTAAGCCTTGAATTACAGTGGGAAATGATCAAAGATGCCTTTTGCCAAGTAATCAATCTTAGGGATGTTCCGAATCGGAGCTGTTTGAGCAAAGAAATAGTCCAACCAGGACATTGATTTATGTGCCCCTGCGAATTAAGAATAATGTTGATTTAAAAGCATGTTTGAACGTCCATAGATAAGAGAGCTGTTGTCTCGTACGTATCTATATCTGTATTAATCCTTTACTCCTACTATAGGAAGAAAGAAAAAGCCTTCAACTCACTCCATGTACACTACTGTCTTATCCTACTGTCTTATCCTATACTCTCTCAGTATATTCTCTACCTCATTTCTGACTCATCCCAAACCTCATCTAACTAATAGGATCTCCAAAATAACACTAGCTAGACTCTTCCCTCCTCTATCCCATTCAATCAAACTAACAGTCTCACATGTCCACCACTCAAATTAATAATTTGTATTTCCCTGTACTAATCTACCACTATTCCTTAGGGTTCCGGAGTAGCGTGCTACTCTCCGAAAAGCCCTTCAACGCCTTGTATGGGGTAGTAGGCGCTATATAAATACAATTACAATATTTTGCCATGTATGTAAGGGCTGTCGTATCCTACATCAAACTAGTTCACCCATCCATGTCTTTGAATATAAAGTTGTTAAAATCCTCTTGCTCTTTTTGTGTGGAAGACCTAGATTACAATGGTAAAGGGTCTGTTTTAAGGTGGCCGGCTGTTATCTCTGTAGTGAAGACACAGTTAATATGGTGTACTATTTCCTCCCTCTTGCCCGATGGACACCTGCACAACTACCTCCTGGGTCCAACCAGGTCTTGTATACTGGAAGCCAGGTGCGTCTTTACTGTATGGACCTGTCACCAGAGGCCTCACTTGAAGCTGCTTGTGCCAGGGTGATGCACGTCCTCATTCACATGAATTTGCAGTATGAGCCTAATTAGTGTGTTTACTGCAACAGGATTAGGTATTAAATCCCCATCTTTGGAGGCATTGAGGCACCCCTTTTCGTTTGATTCTTAATACCATTAACATTCCATGTCAGAATTTTGATATTTTCTCCGTCTTCTAAACCTTGCTCAGTGACCTTCTATTATACATTCCCACATGTGAGGCTTAATCGTCTCACCCAGCCAGCAGAGGGGAAATAGTGGTTGCAGCAAGTCGTAACCTGCATCTCTGGTACCCCCAAATCTAACTTTTACCTTTCCCCCTTTAAACTGACAAAGACTACAGAGAAAACAAGTACCTAACCCTCTTTCATACGATTGATTTGCAACTAATTGCTACTCCAGAGTAAAAAAGGTCTGCCGCCCACCTTTAATCCCCATTAACCAAAGTCTCATGGTTAAAACAAGCATTTGCAATGCAATAGGTCTCGTATTAGGAACGTTTGAGCAATTGGTATTGTAAATGACAATTTTTTTTATTTAGGTTTTGTTTTTGAAAATAGCGAAATTAATAGCTTCGTCATTTACCATGCCAATAGTTATAACTTTCGCAAATGTGACACCTATAGCATTTGTAATGCAATATGTGTTGTATTTACGTGACTTACATGTATTGATATTACAAATAACAATGGTTTTTATTTTTTTTAAATTATTAATACTTAAATAAAAGTTATTGTAATTTATAATGGCAATAGCTTAAACTTTTGTAAATAACATTTGTGAAGATTATGTTCAGTGTATTTTATTGTGACGAAAATCCAAGAACATATGTCAAATATTAACATCTTTTTGTTACATTTGTAATAAAGCTTGAAACATTGAGATAACATATTTGAAATAGTTGTTGTTGAATGGTTGCACAGATTGATGCTGTGGTGGAGCTCAGTGATGTTGTGGTGCCACTGAGTGATGCAGTGGTGGTGCTGAGTGATGCGGTATGCTATGCTATGTTTTGTTTTGCTATCCTATGTTTTGTTTTGTTATGCTATGCTATGTTTTGTTTTGTTATGCTATGCTATGTTTTGCTATGCTATGCTATGTTTTGCTATGCTATGTTTTGTTATGCTATGCTATGTTTTGTTATGCTATGCTTTTTTATGCTATGCTATGCTTTTTTATGCTATGCTTTTTTATGCTATGCTTTTTTATGCTATGCTATGTTTTGTTATGCTATGTTTTGCTATCCTATGCTTTGAATTGTTATGCTATGCTATGCTGTGTATTGTTATGCTATGTTTTGTTATGCTATGCTATGTTTTGTTATGCTATGCTATGTTTTGCTATGCTATGCTATGTTTTGTTGTATTTTTCTATGCTATGCTTTGCTATGCTATGTTTTGTTGTGTTTGGTATGCAATGTTTTGCTATGCTATTATATGTTTTGTTGTGTTTTGTTAAGCTATGTTTTGTTGTGTTTTGCTATGTTTTGTTATGCTATGTTCTGTTATGTAATGCTATGTTTTGTTATGTAATGCTATGTTTTGTTTTGTTATCCTATGCTATGTTTTGTTATGCTTTGCTAAGCTTTGTTTTGCTATGCTATGCTATGTTGTGTTATGCTATGCTATGTTGTGTTTTGTTATGCTATGCTATGTTTTGTTGTGTTTTGTTATGCAATGCTATGTTTTGCTATGCTTTGCAATGCTATGTTTTATGTATGCTACATTTTGTTGTGTTTTGTTATGCTATGCTATGTTTTGTTGTGTTTTGCTGTTTTGTTATGCTATGTTTTGTTGTGTTTTGCTGGTTTGTTATGCTATGTTTTGTTATGCTATGCTATGTTTTGTTATACTATGCTATATTTTGTTTTGCTATGCTTTGTTATGCTATGCTTCGTTTTGTTATGCTATGTGTTGTTGTGTTTTGCTATGTTTTGTTATGCTATGTTCTGTTATGTAATGCTATGTTTTGTTATGTAATGCTATGTTTTGTTTTGTTATCCTATGCTATGTTTTGTTATGCTTTGCTAAGCTTTGTTTTGCTATGCTATGCTATGTTGTGTTATGCTATGCTATGTTGTGTTTTGCTATGCTATGCTATGTTTTGTTGTGTTTTGTTATGCAATGCTATGTTTTGCTATGCTTTGCAATGCTATGTTTTATGTATGCTACATTTTGTTGTGTTTTGTTATGCTATGCTATGTTTTGTTGTGTTTTGCTGTTTTGTTATGCTATGTTTTGTTATGCTATGCTTCGTTTTGTTATGCTATGTTTTGTTGTGTTTTGTTATGCTATGCTATGCTTTGTAGTGTTTTGCTATGCTATGTTTTGTTTTGTTATGCTATGTTTTGCTAGCCTATGCTTTGTTTTGTTATGTTATGCTATGCTATGTTGTGTTTTGTTATGCTGTGCTATGTTTTGTTATGATATGCTTGTGAGGATGTGTGAGTGTGTTTGAGGTGAGTAGGGTGAGGGGGTGTGAGGGTGAGGGGGTGTAAGGGTGAGGGGGTGTAAGGGTGAGGGGGTGTAAGGGTGAGGGGGTGTGAGTAAGGGTGTGTCAGGGTGTGTGAGGATGAGGGTGTGAGGGTGTGTGAGGAGGAGGGGGTGAGGGGGTGTGAGGGGGAGGGGGTGAGGGTGTGTGAGGGGGAGGGAGTGAGGGGTGTGAGGGGGAAGGGTGAGGGGGAAGGGTGAGGGGTGTGAGGGTGAGGGGTGTGAGTGTGAGGGGGTGTGAGGATGAGGGGGTGTGAGGGTGAGGGGGTGTGAGGGTGAGGGGGTGTGAGGGTGAGGGGGTGCGGGGTGTGAGGGTGAGGGTGTGTGAGAGTGAGGGTGTGTGAGAGTGAGGGTGTGTGAGAGTGAGGGGGTGTGAGGGTGAGGGGGTGTGAGGGTGAGGGGGTGTGAGGGTGAGGGGGTGTGAGGGTGAGGGAGAGTGAGGGGTGAGTGGGTGGGTGAGGGGGGTGAGGGTGAGGGGCTCTGAGGGTGAGGGGGTGAGGGTAAGTGAGGGTGAGAGGGTGAGTGATGGTGAGAGGGTGAGGGATGGTGAGGGTATGAGGATGAGGGTGTGAGGGTGAGTGAGGGGGTGTGAGGGTGAGGAGGTGTGTGAGGATGAGGGGGTGAGAGGGTGTGAGGGTGAGTGTTACTATGCTAGATGGGGGCATTTGTGCATGTTACCTGCAAACATAGAAAGTCCTCCTGGGTATAAACGGGAGCCAGCCACGTACAGTGAATGAATGAGTGAATTAATAAATACATGTTTTTGTTTCAATTAATACAAATTGTTATGAAAGCCATACACAATGTATCCCGTGGGGAATGTTATTAGTTCATAGTTAAAACACCAAAATGTCATTTCATGTGGATGATATCGAAATACTATGATTTAACTAGAAATAATAAAACCATTAAGAATTGATATATGGCCACAATCTTTAACTTTCCGACTGCCTTTAGACCAGTAGTGGGTCTTTGCTTATGATTCCATGAATTTGTCGTGCAAATGTTGCTAACCGTGCCAGTTCCGTCGGGGTCTCCAAATAGAGTGTTGTATCATTTTTTTAAATCACAATGCACCCTTTGGCCAGGCCTGCTCCACAATACAGAAAATTCTTGATAAAGGCCTAGATTAGGACACGTCCGGTGAGCCTTTACGTGTACCATGTTTCAGATGCGGGCTTCCAAAAACTAAAAAATATATAATTCGTAATCGTGCACGTTGCTTAATTTTTGCTAATTATGTTTTCTTGTAATTTCTCGATAAGTCATGTAATTACTCATCTTTGGTTGGACACTTTCGAAGTACGCAATTGTAACAAAACCATATGTCAACCTGGCACTCAACTTTGCTAAATATAAGGTGGACATCCTGAGAGGGAGCTTTAGTTTAGTTGGCGCTTAAACACTTTATATATTTATGGCCTTTTTCAAAGCGCCAGAACTGTGATCCCTCCCCTCCACATCCCACTCCACCCACCCGCAAAGTCAACACGCTACTCACTAAATAGCAGACTCTAATGCACTGCATTTCTTGCTACAAAAAAACATCGCTCTGAAGCTACTTTTCGGTTTTCTGTTCCATGCACTACAAAATCCTAATTAAGAAATAAACACAGATAAGAACTTTTCAAAGCTTAGAAAGTGGTAATTTAAAAACTGGGATGCAATCTTTAATGTTTCATTAAACAAAATTGATATAATCTGCAGTTTATAAATGGCAAAAAAGTGCACCTTTTACTGAAAACTGAATGCCCGTTGACATCTAAGTTCAAAATAGACGCATGCAACCCATTCAGAAAATGTATCGTAGGAGATAAATCATGCCGAAAAAAATCAAGCCCAGCGAAGGAAGAGCTTCTAGTGATAAATGAAGCAGGGTATTTAATAAAGAAACATTTAAGTAGCATGCAAAGCGTTTGAAATAGACTCGCTCTTTACTGTTACAAACAATAAAGCGAGTCAGCTTTGTTGTCAATCCCTATTTCTGGCGTGGCTCATCGAGACTGAGGCAGCTGTCCAGTGGCATTGTTGACATTCCAGCCTAGTGAGGTAATCATGGGCCCGGCCGGCTGGGCAGACTCGCAGTCGTCGGATCCTTCCGCACGGTTGGCTGTGAGAGGAGACACCTCAGCGCGCCAAACAAGAGCCTGGGCGGGGAAAGCAGATATGCAAATGAAATGCTCCCGAGGCAGCGATGCAGACGAAAACTTCACATTAGAAGAGGAGACGAGGCTTAAGGACATAAACGTACTTACACTGGTTCCATGTGGCACTTTTCAATAACAGGGTCAAAGTAATTTACAAACACCACGACGCAAGACCGAGGAGTGATGTAACGCCAACAGACTAATGTGACACAACGCTCAGTTTTGGCTAAAACGTCGAGCCTACTAAGTTACTTTAAACAGGGAGTAAAGGACAACGGAATTTAAAAGGTTAGAAGTTAAAGCTCCTTCCATTCATTTAAATAAATGACAGAATCATGGGTACTGTAAAATCAAAGGCGCCGTATTATAGGTGCAACCGCTTCAGAAAAGTCACAAGGGATCTGCTTTGTGCGTGCAATTAAGTGATGCTCTCGTCATTGCAGGGGGCGGGGCAGCCGAACCCTAACCCTTTGAAGTAGCCAGGCTGGAAAAAAAAAGCAATTAGGACGGCCTGCAGCCGTGAATAAGTGACGGCGGGGCAGCTGAAGCCTTTTATGTGGCAAATGCTGCTGGCAGGGGGAAGCCTGTGGGGAAATGCAAGCTCGTGCACGAAGGAGCTTGTGGTCACGTGATTTTTTTACGTGAACTGTTGAGAATCCTCATCATAAAAAAGTGGATGGATAGGAAAAGGTCTCTCTCTGAGACCTAAAAAGTGGATGGATAGGAAAAGGTCTCTCTATGAGACCTAAACAGCTGTTGACTAAGAATATACAAATGTGCTAGAGACTGTGGGAAGAGTACCCATACATCAGCAGCAGACTCTTCCAGAACAATCTGCAATCTAGCAACATGTGTTGGTCAGACTAACCACTGAGGGAATCCACAGTTTCTCCAAGGCAGGGGTAAAGGGGTCGTCATCTCTGCAGCAGCCTAGGTTTCATCCATGTTCCTCTGCTGTCTCCACCCTTTTCCTCACCTATCAACTCTTGTATTGTGCCTCGCAACGAGCGCATCACAAGCTATTTATTTTGTCGAACTGTTGCTTGGTGGTCTTTTTTGGTTGTTTCTCTTTGCTACCCTGTCCCATGTTGATTCTTGGGTATAAAAGTAGTTGTTCTTTAATTGTTTGACTTTCATTTGTCCTGGTAAGAGAACTAACTATATTCGCCTCAACGTGGTCATTGGATTTCTGTTGGTTCTACTAAGTGTAGTCTTTAAAAAACATGACAGAGGTTGTACCACACAGCTCAGTTCCTCTTTATATGCTATTGTTAACAGAGGGTAATTGTCCCAGTGGTTGAGGCTTTATGTGTACTCTTTTAAGTCTAGTATGAACTTAGCTGTGGTCCATCCCTGTCTGGCGCAAAGTGTCCGACACCATGTATGTACTTTCCTTATTTGCAAGTTCTAAATAATTTGTGTGCCTTAACCTTAGTAACAGAATCCTTCCAGCTTTATGTCTCTAGTTTTATCATCAAACTGGTGTTAAGTACAAATACATGGTAATAACTGTGGGTTTGTTCATATGTTGAAGAAAGTTAGTATATATGTGAAAGTATATTTGTAGACTTGAAAAGGTCCAATGAATCTCTGGATGAGTCTGGTGTTGGTAATCTGACTGTACATTGATCCGCAATGAAATGGAAAATATTTTGAAGAGTAATAATAAAGAGTAGCCCACTACATAAAAGGGTTGGATTATGTTGTATTTGACCGATGGGGTGTGCAACCACTGCCTTAGTTAGTTCTATCTTTTTTGTTTTTTTGTTGTGACTGCATTTCTGATGTGTCTGGTTTTGTCTAATTATAAGAAAGTGAAATAGTTTTTCATGGGTACAGCTAGTGCTGCCTTCACCCTGAGTATGTACAAGGGTGTATATGGTTTTTTAACTTTGCCACCTAAGGTATTTAGTCACACAGAATCTTTCTGGTAGAGTGATTTGCTTAAATGTTCCAAAAAAGCCTTAATGACTTTGCTTCCTCATGTCAGATGAACAGAGAGAAAGGTAGAATCCGTTAGTCTTTCCTTCATGGATCCTTCACTGGAGTCCAACAGTGTCTATTTATGCTTCCTCCAGGCCTCCCTTATACCACTAATAGCAGCGTAAATGGCGAAATCCCCTTTCAAGATTATTAGTCTGTTTAGCTTGGTCAGGTGATTTCACTTTAACTGAACTGTGTGGAAGGGCATTGTAAAGTGATCAGCTTTGTATTTGTGACCGTCTCAAAGTGTACCACCTACTGGAGGCAGGAAACTCTGGTATCTGGAATGAAGACTCTAGCAAATTATCTTGCCGTTGGCATTTGTTAGGTCAATAAAGTCTTGAATCGGAACGTATTTGAGGGTGTAAACTTTGTTCCTTGCTGTCAACTTTATCTTAAGACGGAAGTTGTGGACTCTGTAAACCAACAGAAGTTGAAGTCTTAACAAAAAGGTTCTGAAACCTTTCAAAATACCACTGCCTGGTGATCTTTTAAATGTGGGGGCATTTCGTCCACCTGGAGACACTCTGCTGATCTCTTCCCAGCTACCTTCTGTACCAGACCTGCCAAATGTGCATTTCCTGACATCATCTACTTCAAAGCTGACCATGGCGTCAATGGTAGTTTTACAAACTGTATTGGAATTGAAGGTCATAAGATCTCTGTGGCGGGCCTTGGAGAAGTGGAAGTCACTGTACTCAAGCCTCAGATGTCCTACCAAAGCTGTATGATACAGCTGTTACCAAAGAAGTTCCAGAGAGCAGGCGTGTGGGTGTCTGTGAGGCAAAATGGCATACCTAGACTTTTGATAACTTGTAACTTGTAACTGGGTTTTGTATCGCGCCAACTCACCGACAGGTCTCAAATCGCTTCTGACCAGGTACAGCAACAAGAAACAAGATGAAAGTATAGAAATGTCTAGAGATGGCGACCTAACTACTGGGATGTAAACGCGTCTTTGAAGAGTAAAGTCTTCAGGGATTTCCTAAAGCGGAGAAGGTTGGATTCTCTACGGAGCGCCTCCGGTAGCTTGTTCCAGATGATAGGAGCCTGAACTGAGAAGGATCTGCCTCCTTTTGTTGCCAGTTTAAAGCGTGGGCAGGATAGCAAAAAGGAGCCGGAAGATCGCAAGGCGCGCTTAGGTTCATATATTTCAAGCCTATCTTTTATATAGGCTGGCGCCTGTCCATGGATTGCTTTGTGGCAGATGCACAAACTCTTGAATTTGACTCTTTGTATTATAGGAAGCCAATGTAGCCTATAAAGCAAGGGGGAGGCGTGAGTCCGCTTCGGAACTCCAAATATCAGACGAGCTGCGTCATTCAAGATGACCTGAAGACGATTAGTGGAGTTTTTTGGGAGGCCTAGGTATAACGCGGTACCGTAGTCGATTCTAGACACTATTGTGGCTGAAACAATGGTTCGAAGCATATTCCTTGAGAGTAGAGGGACGAGCTTACGTAGTTGCCTGATCAGGTTAGTACAGGAGCCAACCACAGCGGACACTTGGTTGGCCATCGAAAGTTCCTGATCGATTTTCATGCCGAGGCTCTTAACACTAGGGCACGGTTTTGGGGTAGGTCCAAGTTCTTGTGGCCAGAACAAATCATTCCAGGGGGAAGTGGAGGTTGAAACTACGAGGACTTCCGTTTTGTCTGGATTGATTTTCAATAGATTAGACGACATCCAATTTACTGTGAACCGTAGTATATCTTGGGCCATGGACTGAGCCGATATTGTGTTGTCGATACTCAGCAGCAGCTGAGTATCATCGGCATTGTTAAAAACTTTACAGCCCATGTTTGCCAGGGATTCTATCAGTGGCTGTAAGTATAGATTAAATAAAAGTGGAGAGAGCGCGGACCCCTGCGGAACTCCACAAACTAAGGTGCCCACACCTCCACAAACTAAGGTGCCCACATCGGAGACCTGATCTCTCTGGGATTTTTATGGGACAGGAGTCAGAAACATGTCTCTGATTTAGTGAGAATTTCCCTAAGACTCATATTGGCTCCATAGAAGAGTCTGCTCACCTCAGTTCCTACTCTTTTTCAGTTTTTTTTAATGTTATTTGTGTCTTTTACAGAGCGATCCTGTGTTTGTTTGGATCGTCACTGTTCTGTTCAGGGAGGCTAAAACCAGCTTTGCTTCTAGCTTAAAAAATCTTTTGGTTTAATTTGTGAGCCTGTCCGACAACGTTGTATCATACAACTTTTCTAAGCACCACAGGGACTGCACATTGGGGATCAGCCCCAGACTTTTTTAAACTTGAAAAAGGGCCTTGATCCTACCCTTCGAACCACCCCAGTGAGGGCAAAGGCAAATCTCTCACCGTTATGAGGCTAGTGCCGCAATTCTGTTTTTCCCTAAATCAAGAATTATCATCATTGTAAAACATGGATTTTAAAGATTTATCTGCCTGAAAATGTTTAAATGACTGCCATTTCAATGCGGTTTTAGTGCAGCATGTGACAGCAAGCAAGTCCTGCAGGCATGGTTAAGTCATAAAGGCTGCCTGTCAGTCTTTATCCATTAAAGCATTTTACGTTTGGATAAGACCATGTCTGGGTGAGGTTCCGAAGCTTAAATAGGAATACTCCTGGGTGCAGGCACATTCCTTATGTGCTGTATGGATATTGCTCAAAAGAATACATTCAATCTGGGGCGACTTATTTACTTTTTACAACTTTTCTATTAGCACCATAAAACATTTCAAAATTCAATTTAACAAACCTATGCTGCTTCTTAATACTCATGTATTCTGATATCTAGCTCTGTAGTCTGTCCTATTTTCAAAAAGTTCCTTTCTCACACATTCTGTATGGCGTATGTTTTGTTGGCCCAATGATGCTTATTTTTAGACCCTACAGTCGTGCACCTTGCCTAATACGTAACATTATTTGTAAATAGTGAACAGCTACAAATGTTGAGATACACAAAGATCTGCTCTGCACAGTTACATTTTTAAATGGCAATTGCTCATTGTTCCTCAAACTGCAGCTACTTGCGTATAATGAAATGATCATGGTACTGCTCATAGATTTCATTGGGCTAGATTTTCCTTTAAGTTTAGAAGAAATTGGTGTTTTACTTGCAGCTCCGCTGACTACTGAATTTGTTTTTTCTTATTACCTTCATTTTTTTATTCTATTTTACTGCAAACAAAACTGCCTTTCTTGAAATCAGTTGCTAGCATCCTGACTGGTTAGTTTTAAAAAAGTAGTGAAGGACACCAGTTTATACTATGCCTAATATTGCTTCTGCTTTAGGTCCTGCTTCTTCCGCTGACACATGGAAAACGCAGAGTGGAAGAAGGAAGTGATTTTAACCAGGTGGTGGGAATTCTACAACATGAGTGTGGAAGTAGTGGTGCATTATCGCCCAGGACACAGTGATAAAAGGAGCTTGCAGAGAATCGCAGAAGCAGCATTGGAGAAATTTCCCACTCGAATTTTACCAACATTTGTACCCTGGTTTTCAAATGAAAATAGTAAACATTTGCTAAAACCTAAAAGGAATCCACCAATTCTTTCTATTGAGGATGTAGAAAATATGCAACATAAATGTCCTGTTTCTCAACTTCTAAATCCATCGCAAAGCATTGACTGTACAGGCTTATTGCTGGAGTTTCGCCCCAATTTGAGTCCAAGGAAACCCTTACTTCGGGCACAGAGTGTGCCATTGGATACTAGTTGTGGTAATTGTAAAAAATTCTCTTCGAATAAAAATGGAGCATTGAGAAGGCGTTGGAGTGTGTCTGTTCCCAGTGATCGATGTAAGAATAAAATTATTCCTTTATCAAAAGAACTACAGAGCATTTTAGACCGACTCAATCTTCATTCATTTTATAGAGCACGATGGACAATTGAAGAATCTGTCTGCGGTAGACACACTCTAGAGGACACCTGGGCCTTACTAAACAGCATCATCCGACACAAAGAGCTCCCATTGTGTAATGCTACAATACAAAGAGACATTGGACAGATATTGGTGTTTTGTGACATATTCTGCTGTGAATATGTTGGGGGTATTCTTAAGAAAAGGTTACACTTGGTGGGAAAAATCCACTTGTATGTACACAAATATGGAATAATCTTTAGTTTATAATTATTTCTCCATTAAAGCCACAAGTAACTTTCTCAGATTTAAAAGATACTTGAACAGATTGTTTTACTGTTTATTGGAAAGAGACTCTTTATTCTATTGAGTGTAGTGTAAAAGTTGTGTTCAAACCCCAGTCCATAGCTGCTTCTTAGTGACATCGATGTATAGATACCTAGTTTGTGCATATTGAGTACTCGCGTCTGTGATATGCACATGATTTTAGGACTGTACTGCTTGAGATAGTTCAACTGACTGCTGGTATGTATCACACATTTTTAAGAGTAAAAGCCGAAAATTATGATTCCCTCCTAGATTGTGTGCCTGAAAGACAGAGCAACCTATGGTGTAAATCATTTGTATAGAGTATTCTGTTTAAGCTGTTTGATCCCTTGGATCATTATTCCAGTACAACAACTTAAGGCTTTACATACAGTATGAAACACGCCTTATCTTTTTTTGAGATAAAAGTTTTAGGAAGTCCTAGACTAAACACTCAGCACAAGACTTGGCTTGAGGAGTCTGCATAGATGCATTGCCTTTAAGCCAAGTAGATGTTCATAAGAAATTCCAACAGAATTGTTGCGGATTTACATCACCAAGATAGGATTCTGGTGAATGAAAATGAACACTCTACCTTTAAGCTCTCCCAAGATCATACATCATAAATCTGTAAATGCACTAACAGGAGAAACAAATCAACAGTAATTGACCGTCACGGACCATCCACAAACGTCATGTTGTCCCGGTCAGCTAAAAACATAAAGTCCTTTATCTTTACATAGCACCACTAAACTCACAATATGGAGCCAGATGTACAAACATTAGGAATGCCGATTTCCTAATTGCGTTATCTCCGAATCACAATTAGGGATTCGTTATTACAAATGTATGAATTCTTGTATTCTCAAATAGTGATTCCTAGTAGCTCGCAAATTGGCCTACCTAATGAATATTAATGAGGCAGTCGCAATTTGCGACCCATTATGAATTGCAACAATCACAGGGATGTAAGCCTGCTGGAGTCAGCAGATCACCATGTCTGTCATTGCTTTTTACTGAAGCAGACTTTTTGTTGTTGTTGTGTTAGTTTAAAAAACAGTTGTTTTTCTTAACCGCATGCGCGCTAGCGGGTTTTCCCGCTTCACGCTGAAAATTCAAAAAACCTGCGTTACGTGACAAAGCCAGCTCGTCATGCGCGTAGCGCAGGTAACGCCCATGACGAGCTGGCTTTGTCATCAGCATCGAAGGGGTTAAAGGAAAACTACATGCATTAAAAAAATTACAAATGAATAGAGAAGGCTGTGGGTCGTGGAACCACTGCCTGCCTTTACAAAATATTTTATGAACATTTTTAAAAAGAAAGGAGTCCTAAGGGGATCCCTTTCAATTTGCGAATGGATTACTACCACTTTTTAAATGTTGGCAAAGTATTACTGTTTTGTGACCGGAATTCGATTGCAAAATAGTGATACATGCCATTTTGATTCGGTAGGGATGCCCAAAACACGCTCCTTCCAAAAACCGAATTGCAAATTGTGATTTTCATTTTGTACATTTGAAAAGGTGTTTTTCCAGTCTCAAACAGCCCAATTGTGACCGGAAAAAGGCTCTGTGCATCTGGCCCACTGTGTCCTTTTTTGCCATGTGAACTTGCCCTGTGTCACTGATACACAGATTCTTATAACTGTTTGTCAAAGCTAATTTCTTAAATCCTACAATACATACTAGATTTTTTCCTGCAAAATATTTTTAACAACCGCATCCTTTATAAACCACAGGAAACATTGTGTACATGGTCTGGTGAGTTAAATATATTGTCATTACACTTGCAGTAGGCTTTGAACTATTAGACTGGGCGAAGGTCTTTTGGAAAGCTGGCAGTGTTTATGAAGTACTCAGTATAAATTGTAGCATATTCTATGGAAGTAAAAACAGAATTTGTTGGGGCTTTATTTGACACTGGGAACATCACTTCTTACAAGACAAAAGCTTGTTATAGTGAATATACTCGCACACAAGGAGCCTAACGATTAAAGAATTAGTCATTAGGGCATTTCTTGGAAGAATAAACTGCAGTATACTCTTAGAACGCCCCAGAAATGTTCTTTACATGTGACCTCACCCTTTTTAGTAACACGAAAATTTATTATTTTAGCCAGCTCTGCATTACTAGAAAGACTGGCTCTCTGTATGAAAATCATGACTTTTTAACATAAAAAATCGTAAGACCAAACATAATCAAGCAGCGGCAATGTTTGATGGATATATTGCATCACTAATGAAAGATGTTGCGTTTAATAACTACACATCAATTTTGATTTGATTTTATGGTATTCGAGAAATGATATCCTCCATTCTACATTTCAGACTTTCAGTCGTAGAACCATTGAGGAATCATTTTCTTTGACTTAAAATTGAGTTTACACTCAAATCCAGAATTAAAGATGGTCTGGCAAATTTCTTCCTGAATACTTATTTTCAGCAGTTAATTTACCTATATTGCTTGAATGTTAGGCTATTATGTAAATTTTGTGATAGCTTGATCCCTAAACTTGCTGACTTAAGCTTCACTTATTCATCATGATTTTTCTTTAAGAAAGATAGTGTATTTATAGTTTGATTATAGTTAATTCCATTTCCACGATAACGCTCATTTCAGCGAATACCTTGCTCCAGAATCTCTGAACCCCCGGACACAACCATGCTAAATGCAGGAAGTCCGCAACTGGGGCGTGGCACCTCTCACAGCCTGGCGTGTCACGAAGACCGTACCTGTGCAGCCTTTCCGGCGTATGATACACTCGCTGTAAAAATTTAAAGTGGACTAGACGGTGTCGCCCGTTCAGCGAAATCCGCCTTGAGGCCGCACAGCAGTACGCCCACATACTGTCGTCTATTTGGGTGTCCAGATCGGTTTGCCAGGCCAAGCGCGCCCTCGTGTACTGTGAGTGAGACAGCCAGGGTAGTCCCTTACTAACCATGCCTGGCACTCCATACTACAGAGGCTGTAGTGCCGTATGTCCATGCCCTATTTTATAAAGCTTAGAGATCAGCTTCTGCGGCGCCTCAGTATCTATGACATATACCAGTTCCGGTATTTCAGGGGGTTCCTCCATGTCGGGGCCTAGTAGATCTAGAAGGGCACTTCGAACCCTATGATACTGAAAGCGCTGAAGTAACGTAGGGCGCTCCCTCCCTCGTGTCAGCTGGTCCCATGTCTTTACCTTTCCATGCTCGAATAGGTCTCCCAGAGTGCGTGCGCCCAGATCACTGAGGGCCCTGTGTACACCTGGTTCCGCCAAGGTGGGGAGCCATAGCGCCCAATGCATCGGCATATTGGGTGCATACATCAGCTCTTTGTCTTGCCTCTGTAGTATGGAGTGCCAGGCATGGTTAGTAGACAGGAGGGAGTCCAGTGTCCCCACTCTACGGTCCCTAGGGCCGCAGATAGTCGCTGGGAGCGGGGTTGGGTTTGCGAACAGCCTCTCCAGTATCACATGCGGAATGTCCTGATTACCATGAATCCAAGTGTGGAGGTGTGAGGCCTGCGCAATCCTATAGTAGCGCTCCATATCTGGCGCAGCCAGCCCCCCTTGCTCATATGGCAGCTTAAGGACCTTCCACTGCACTCTAGGTTGCTTTCCCGCCCAGGCAAGTCGTTCTAGAAGTTTGTCTATGGTTTTGAAGAAGGCTCTAGAGAGGACAATTGGGATATTGTTAAAGAGGAACAAAAACCTCGGCAGGACCACCATTTTCATCAAAGCAATTCGTCCCATCAATGACAGCGGAAGCTTAATCCAGAGTTCGACGTCATCTGCGAGTTTGCTATAGGCAACTCCGTAATTTTCCCTCATCATGATTTCAGGATCCGTGTGTAGCATTATGCCCAGATACCTTATCGGTTCTGTGGACCATTGGAGCGGGTATTCCATCTCGAAAGGTTCGGTGACAGGTGTCAGGGGGAACGCCACTGATTTGGGCCAGTTGACTTTCAGCCCCGAGAGTCATCCAAAACGTACAACCTCCCTCAGAACCAATGAGAGATTGTTCACCGGATCCCTGACGTATAGCAGAGTGTCGTCCGCGTACGTGGATATACCAATCTTATAGGTGGGGTAGTTTATAGCTTCATAAGAGTGGTACTCCCGAATCGCGCAGGCCAGAGGCTCTG
This sequence comes from Lissotriton vulgaris, assembly GCF_964263255.1. Lineage (NCBI taxonomy): Eukaryota > Metazoa > Chordata > Amphibia > Caudata > Salamandridae > Lissotriton > Lissotriton vulgaris. The sequence continues at coordinate 473,750,674 of NC_141689.1, forward strand.
CCACCAGAGCGTAAAGCAGCGGCGAGAGGGGGCATCCCTGTCTCGTGCCTCTGCTGATGGCAAACGGCTCCGAGACTGCGTCGCCCAGTCTAACTCGCCCAGTGGGTTTATGGTAAAGCGCGCCAAGGAGTTGGAGGAACAGGTCTCCAAGTCCCAACTTCTTAAGTACTCTGCGCATGAACGCCCATTCTACAGAGTCGAACGCCTTCTCCATGTCTAGAAAGACTGCGATGGCCTTGGTGTCATGCTTGGTATGCTGCATGGCTCCCATCACTGTGCAGATGTTGTATGTGAGATTCCGAGCTGGAATAAATCCCGCTTGCTCTGGGGCCACCAACTCGGGGGCCACGAGTGCCAACCTGGTCGCCAGCACCTTAGCATAGAGCTTGGCATCTACGTTGATAAGTGATAGGGGGCGGTATGAGCCCGGAAGGTCATGCGGTTTGCCCGGCTTCAATATTGTTACAATAAGAGCCTCTCTCATAGAGGGCGGCATGGCGCCTTCCTCACAGATTTCGTCAAAAACGGTGGAGAGGTGGGGCAATAGCTTATCTTTGTACGCCTTGTAGAAGGTCACAGTTAATCCGTCAGTGCCGGGGGCACTTTCAGACCTCATGCCATCCAGAGCGTCTGATATCTCCTCCCGGAGTATGGGAGACATCAAGAATTCCCTCTGCCAGTTCTCGAGAAACGGCATCTTGATATAGCTTAGGTAGTTGTCAGTTTGATCCTCTACCCCGGAGATCTTGTTTGTGTATAGCTCCGCATAAAAACTCTTGAATTCCGCGAGAATGTCCTCCTCCGCCGTTAACACTGCTCCCCCTGCCGATTGCAATTCAGTGACTACCTGCCTTCGCCTGGCGCCCTTCATTATCCTGGCTAGGAGCGAGCCTGGCCGGTCTCCCTCACCATAAGTGCGCGCCGTTGCGTACTTTCCTAGGTGCCGAACTTCTCTGTCTGCCTCCTCGTGGAACTCTTTCAGGAGCTCCTGCAGAGTCCCATCTCCTGTGGGGGTTTGGTCCGCCAGATGTTGTCTTTCACACTCTGCTATTTGCCCCTCAAGGTATGTCAGTCTGTGTCTAATAGCTTTCAGGACACTAGAATGTTTAGCCATGGCTATCCCTCTAACGTAGACCTTAAAAGTCTCCCATATTGTCCCGAAGCTGTCCACTGTGCCTATGTTAGTATCGAAAAACATGTCAATTTCTTCTCCTAGTTCGGCCCTGAACGTCTCATCCAACAGTGAATATGGTGGGAAGCGCCACGTAAACGGGGGTATCCTCTGCCTGGGGGTGTTAAATACCAACAATATAGGGGAGTGGTCCGATAGTGTACGGGGGAGCACCCTACAGCCCCTCACAGTCGCCAGTAATGGGAGTGTGGACAACCAATAGTCTATCCTGTTGTGAATATTGTGGTACGCAGAGTAGTGTGTGTATCCCCCTCTATCTCGGTGTCTTTCCCTCCAGACATCCACCAGCCCCAGTCTCACCATTTCAGCTTGCATTTGCTGCGCGGCAGCTGCCGGTCGTTGGGGTGGACCCGCCGACCTATCAAGTTCCGGGTTGAAAATGAAGTTAAAGTCTCCCCCCCCACAGCATTCTATCTGAGGACCACTCAGTACCGTGTCCTGCTACCGCCGCGTAGAAGTCCGGGGAGTCGTAATTCGGGCCATGACCAGCAGACTATGCCCCTTGCCCGAACATTTGCTTAACACAAACCTTCCCTCCGGATCAGCTTTCAACAGTGTGAGGGACAATTTGGATTTTGGGTTGACCCATGTGAGAACACCCCTAGCATGTGAGGTGAAGCCTGCATAAGTGGAATTACCCTGGAGGCCCCTATGTGTAAGCATCTTACTGGTGTTGGGTAAGTGTGTTTCTTGCAGCAGGGCTAGGTCTATGTGATGCCTTTGGAGGTAGTGCAGTACCTTGCGGAGTTTACGATGGTCATTCAATCCCCTCACGTTCCATGTCAGAGCTTTAAAGGTCTCTGTGTCACTCATTAAATCTTCGTGTGGTGCGTCAGCCATTTACTGCGTAGAAATCCTGCATGTGCAGTACAAGTATAGGCACTGCATTTCGTCGTATGCAGCCACTGCCAAGCACCTCTGTGAGATGTAACCTTTCAGAGCACGCTAAGAACCCCCCCCCCGAACATACCTGTTCCCAAAACATCCGCATCCCCCCGCCTCCCACAGGCAACCAACCCCAACCTGGTGTGACCGAAGCCCCAGTGCCCCTCCCCCCCCACCCACTGTCAAACCCATGCAACAAGTCCCCAAACAGGCTCAATCCGAGCCGTAACCGCTGAAAGCGCTGGGGCAGAGGTAGCCTAATTAGTCCTTGTGTCGTCCACTTTCCTTCCGGGACTCCCGCACAATGTCTGTAGACCGCCCCTCCGCCAGCGCCCCGGTAATAGAGTTTAGCAGTGACCGGTAAGCACAGTTTTCTACCAACAAATCTGGGTCCTTACCACCCCTCCCCCTGACCCCCAATGTCTCTATTCCCCCTTGGGTTGGGTATTTGGGAGCCATTTCCCTGCTTAGGGTAATTACAGTAGGTTAAGCGCAACCCCACAGTGGTACCAACTCAAAATGTGCAGCTCTCACCCACAGTACAGCGTACAATAGTCTAGTGACTGCGGCAGAATGTTCTGCGAGTGCGTCGTCCACCAATCCAAGGAGGGGATCCGGGGGTGCGCAAGCAGTCAAATCTCCATGAGGTGCCATGGGTTCCCCCCTGCTCATCAGTCCTGTTCCTCAAGGTCCTCATTACTGGTCCGCTCCGCCGTTCGTGTCTCCGGGCTCCCCCGGTTCTCTTTCATCCACACCTTCAGGGATTTTTGTAGTTCTTTGGGATCAGTGAAAAAATGTGAGTGTCCCTGCCTGTTGATGCGTAGCCTCGCTGGGTATAACATGGCGTAGTCCAAACCAAGGTCTCTAAGTTGCTGTTTGTACGGGACAAATCTTCGTCTCTCCTCCTGTACTTTCATGGTGAAATCGGGGTATAGCGATATGTCCATTCCCTCGTACTGTAGTTTCCCCTTCTCACGGGCCGCTCGGAGGGCTGAGTCCCTGTCCCTGTAATTTAATAATTTCGCTATGATCGGTCTAGGGTTGGCGCCCGGGGGAGGCCTTGGTCCGAGGGTGCGATGGGCACGCTCAACTATAAACATTGGCGAAAATGTGTCGTCCCCCAGTAGTGTCTTCAGGAGCTTCTCGACAAACAGTTCCATTTTGCCCATTTGGGTCGACTCGGCCACTCCCGTTACGCGGATGTTGGAGCGCCTGGAACGTGCCTCCAAGTCCTCCGACTTCTCCTGTATTACCTGAAGCAGTCTTCCAAATTGTTTACGGTCGGCGTCCCACTCTGATTGCGCCCCCTCCGCCTCTGTCAATCGGCGCTCCGCCATGTCCAGCCGCTCCGCGTGCTTGTCTACCCTTTCCGTCATACGATCCATCCGATATGCCAACGCATCAATCTTGTTGCCAATGGCCGACATTCCCTCCTGCAGGCCCTTCTCCATAGTAGTGAGCATCCCTCTTATTTCCGCACACAGTGAGGCACCCGGGTCGCTAGCCGCACCCGGAGACTGGGCAACCGGCTGTTCTGGCTCCTTATGTCGTCTTTGGTCGAACGACAGTTTCGTCTGCGTTCTGTCTCCCTTGCCCATAGTTCTGTATTCAGAGAAGGCTGTGGCCCACGTGAATGAAGGCCCTACTGAATACCAGTGCTCTGTGCGTGTCCCCTCGCTGGCCGCGAGTAGTTTCAGGGGTTCGGTAGTCCAGGCTATGTAGGGCGTGTGTCCTGCCGGGGCCCGTTGGTGCCACGTGTGTCCGCAGGGCTTGATAGCTGCGGTCGGTAGTACACCCTCCAGTCACACCGGCGCGGCCCAGGGTAGTGTCGGAGCTCAGTTCTTGCGGTGGGTGCCTCCGCGCTCAGAGAGCCTCTCTCTCCCCAGTCGTAGCACTGCTCCCCTACACTGTGAGAGTGTCTGTTTATCCGGGCCCCGGGACAAGCGTACCTTCAGTGGGCTCCGCAGTTGCCACGTGGTTCGCCACCGGCCTCGTAGCTGGACCGGCGCCTCCCCCTCTGTTCCTGTCGCTTCCAAAGCCTCGTGTTGCACCTCCGGTGCGTGGTCCAGGAGTTTGGGGTAGCTGGAAGGTCAGCCCCCACCGGGCTCCGGCTGACCCCGAGTCGTCCACTCGGCGCGGCCGCACGTCGGGTGACGTATCTCGGCCCCGTCTTCCAGGAAAGGCCGGGGATCCGGGCCTGGTCCGGCGCCTGCAGGGTAGACGGGCAAAATGAGGGTTCCCAAGCCTGTTTCTCGCACAAACTTCAGCCGGAGGTTCGTTAGGGGCAGAGGCGGCGATGTCTGCCGGTTTTGCTTAGTTATCACCGCTGTAACAGGATCTATGCCGGATAGTTGTTAGCGCTGGCTCGGAGCTTCGCTCTTACGCGTCCACCATTGACGCCGGCTAGCTCCGCCCCCCCTTCCTGTATCTTTTTAATATCTGTTCAAGCCTAGGCTCCCCAAACCTGTGCCTTGGAAGACAGCTGGAAGGGGCATCTTGTGTGTTCTTAGCAGGGCAAGAGATGATCTATGATAAACTTTCCCTTTATAGAGCCGGTCCATCTTTTTTCAAGATCTGTTCTCACGGTACACGCCCAGCAGGAACGTTAGATCAAGCTCTGTGCACATGGTCCCAAGAATTAACAGAGCAAAATGGGGTGGAAGAACGCTCGCATACTGCGATGGGAAGCTGTGGAATTCCCTGCCTCTTTTACTTTGCTCACAACCTATCCTGCAGCAATTCAGGAAGGAGCTGAAGACTTGGCTATTCCCACTCCACTGTGCGACGACACCTTCGACCCTCCCCAGTCTAATGCCCCCCCACCCCCGGATCTTGAGTCGCATAGCGCTAAGACGCTCTCTGGTATTGGGAGCTTTACAAAATTATTTCATTTCCTATCCTGAACATACTTTGGTGCATTCAGCTTAACCTCTTCTTTGACATAAATTATTATAATGCTTAGAAGGACTGACCCATTAGTTTGTTGCTCTTTTTATGGCTTTGGCCATCAGATCTTCACTCCGTTCCCCAATTACCATATTCAAATTCTTTGGAACTCCCAAAACTGAATGATAAAGCAGGAATTTTGCTGCTTCCTATCGTTTGGAGTGAGAGGCATTAAAACATTGTTAGTGTGTGCTTCCTTCATGCTGTAGCCAACATTGCTATGTGGGGGCTTGATCAAATACTCATTAATAGCTAGCGTTCTTAGATTTCTTCTGAAGGAATTTAGGCTGCACAAGGAGCACTATTTGTAGGTGCAACAATACATGAAGGTTGAATAAATCAAGGGGAGATCGCAGGCATGATACCTTTAGCTTTGGAGTTCGTAGGTGGAGAGTCTTTAACTTCAAAATATTTTCCAAATGTCGTTGATTGCCACATTTATTTGCTGCCTCTGCAACACCATGATGCTAATTGTATCCTGTCACTTTTTATATAACTTGTTTTACTCACTGTCATCTGTCTTATTTATTTATTTATAACGTTTTATATAGCGCGAACTTGATCCCGAAGGATATCGGAGCGCTTTACAATTTGAGGCAAAGGTAAGAAATCAGAACATTAGTCTACACTCCAGATACCACTCAGTGCCACATAGTTACACGCCACATAATTACGCTGCACTCAATGCAACAAACACTCCACACAATACAATATGTGTCTTAGTGGCACTATGTGCTTATGTGTGTTGCTGATGTGCCGTGTTGGGACAGCTGAACTTTTACTTGAAAAAGCAGCTTCTCTAAATATGGTGTCCCAATTTAAGTAAACACATCGAAGACTCAAAGCTACACCCAGCAAGATCTAGGACCGATCCCCTGCTTCTGAAGTGTAAATGTCTGGCATTCTGTCTATGTAATAGTGTGAAATGAAAGCCAGTGATTTGTGGTCTCCGTCATAAAGGTTGCCTTAATGCAAGGCTTGCCACAAGATCCTGTGATGTTCATTCATGTCATCCCCTAACAAAAAGATTCAATCGGGCCCAATAACCTAATTAGTAATTCTTAATCCATCGTAGATCTCAACCCACTTTTCAAACATTTGGCTTGGAAGAGCGGTCACACAGCTAAAAAGTCCATCGTAAAATAAAAAAAATTCCCTCGCTAGCCCGCAAGTACTTCAGTTTTTCTCAGGTGATAGATACAGCCCACAAGATCTTGGACAAAAGTAAGTTCTGCCAGCAGCTGCCCATAAATACTCAAATTCAACACATGCTGCCGCCTCCATTTTATATAAATTCGATATCTGGCGGCCCTCTTAGGAAATGTGTATAATGAAATAAACTTGTCAGTGTCATGAATTAAATGCATCTTGTCTGTACTCTTGAAATGTAGTTTTTTGATAATTTAAATATGTTTTTGATTTCTGCATGCTAGCTATGTTAATTATTGTAAAACTCTTCAGTAATTTGTGCAATGACATCACTTCAATAAATAAATCCATAAATTTGGAATGGCACATATTTCTTTACTGGGGATCAACTCGCTGGTAAATCCTTTCTCGATCGTGCACAACACTTCAGAATTTGATGTTTATTTCAGTCAGATGCTTGCACTTTATGCCTGCGAGATAGTGAAAGTGATGAGTAAGATTATGTATGTATGGTATTTCTATAGTGCAAATCTAGCCATAAGCAGGCAGAGCCGTGTACACAGTCAAAGACCAGCATTAAGTAAACCAGTTTTGAAGAAGCTGCAGTCAACCCAATGCTGTGCACGTTTGCGGGTGGCATGGTTACTTGCGGTAATAAAATGTAGGTTTATGTTTATAGAAAAAAACAAATAGAAATTCACTAAAAAAACAAAGGTTAAAGTGACGTTCTATTTCAGTATTGTGATCTGTTTCTTTGCATTACAAAAACAATAAAACCCTCAGAAATTCAATGAAAAAGAAAAACAAGGTTAAAGTGATGTCCTAAGTGAAAATGTCAATTTAAACATATTTAAAATAAAAAAGGTCTCAATGAAATTCACTAGTCATAGGTATTTGTTAGTTCCAAGTTGGCCCCTTGCTCACTTTGACACTGGATTTAAGCTAGCCTGGTTGATGAGTGTTTTACCCCGACCCCAGGATGCATGTTTCTGGTCCAGGAAAGACCTGGCTTGGCAGTTCGGTCTGGACTGTTCCCATGAGGCACAGGGTCAATGCTTATTTACATGTTGTATACAGAGAACGGTAGTGGTGTTTCCAAAGAATTGGAAAAAACCGCACATGCACTAATACTAGTAAAGTCAGAAATAGTACTGGACAGTCAATAAGATCTTTTTCAATATCAGAGACGGAGTGCTACATGGACCAATATCCCCCACTACCAGGAAGGAACACAATTTATCAAGCCAAAGGATTGACAAATAAATATATAGGCAAAAATGGTCAAGAGAGCACAATCCTACAACGCAAGTATGTACAAGACTAATGCAATGTAAAGTCTGAACAACAGTAAATCCAGGTAAGGTCAGCAAATTCTCATAATGTACAGTACAAATAGATGGATAGAGTTCATGTTTTATATCATCTTTTCCTTTTATTGATTCTTAAAAGTGGTTTTCCAAATGATAAAACGACAGCCGACACGTGTTTCGTCCGTACTATGAATAAGTACAGGGACTTTTTCAAGGCTAATGAAGTAAACTATTGCAGCATATATTTTGCCGAATCACGTGGAAGATGCTGTAAAATTTAAGCTCCGGACAAAACCACAGTCCAAGTTGCCCGAAAGGGTAGATCGAAAGTACACAGCTGGAGGAATATCAGAAGGGGTTTCTCACCATTGGTTCTAGAATGTAAGTGTTATGGACTTGTCCTGATGAAACCCACATAACTGACACCACATAAAATAGTTGGTGGTCGATTTAAAGAAACTCAGTGATTAGCTAAGTTATTTCCACAATCGGGCAAGAGGAGTATAAATGGAACAAGGTGAACTGCTGCAGACGTCCTGGTCAGATAATTTCAAAATGTAGTGGTAGCACCAATCATAAATCACACTATTGTCTGTCAGGTGTATCGTAACACCAACATGCTAGAGAGACACCTCGGAAATGCGTGAGGCTTACTATAGGGTATGGAACTGGGGTGGCGAAGAGAGCTAAAGAACGATGATGGATCAACCCAGATCTGTGACTGAGGGTGAGTGTCTGCAAAGTTTCAGCACTCCGTCCATCATTTCCTTGTGTTTGATTTGAAGCAACTATAATTGACCCTTCCCTCCCTTTGTTTCTGGACTTTGATTTTAGATAGTCTGAGATTTAGCATTTATACTGTTGAACAGGTACCTTCTGACTTTATGTTCATTGTTTTGGGTGCTCGCACTGCTCCAATGCTACTTCACTCCACTGCAAACAATGGAGAAAATAGGGTCAATTGAAACTGGTAAAATATAAGAACAGGGCCTAAAGTGTGTTTTCACACCTAAGACGTGAAGGCTTTTATGCTTTTCTATACCTTTTGGCAGTCTTGTTCTAGACTGAAGTGGAGCATAAGACCGTTACAGCGGGATGAGCCTTGTTAGTGTACAGCTCTGTCCACTGAGAACTTGTACTTTAGCTTACCTGAGTTAATGATAATTTTATCTGAATGCTTTAAAGATAATTTATATTTTTAGCAATCGTTTCAAATGAGGGAATGTAAATCCTCCCTCGAAATATGCTTGGAGCAACTGCCAATTGTAATTCTTATGAAATGACTATCAATTGGAAACAAAAAATGGCATTATATCCTGAAACTATTACTGATACGTAAGCCATCTTTGCTTGAGAAACACGTCCGCTTTGGGCCCATGGTTGCTGCTCGTCTTGATAACTTTAATTCACTCTTTGAAGGCTTACCTAGAACGTTTTAAAAAGAAATTCTGGAAATTTGCACTCTAAGTGGCAGCTTGTCCCTGGTAATCACCACAATATAATGTTCTCTGTGCATGTTGCATTTGTTGTTGATCTTTATATAAAAAAAATTGCATTTAAAGTGGCTGCTCTGAGCCATAGTTATGTTGTTTAATGGTCAGTTATTTTCAAAGATATTTGTAATATCATACATCAGAATCAATAAGATAGTGTGCAAATACATGTTAGTTATTACACCATGCTTTCCAAAGGTGACCTTTGGTGGCAGATGTTTTGACGTCAATGTACTATTGTCAAAAATAATCTTCCTGTTGAATTAAATAAACCTCTGTGAACATACTTTTTTTTCAAGTGTGTGTTTGGAGTCAAGTCCTTGTATTTTAGCAGTAGGCAGTCATTGTTTGTTAAATTGCTTGTTAAATTGTGTGTTTAGCTAGTAGTGGAGGAATGTGATTGTGACATTAGTTTGATGGTCTAAATGATTTGTGGATTAAGAAACGTGATTTTGCACTTAATTGTTAGCTGTTACAATGACTTAAAGCCTGGGAATATGGGGATCAAGTGCTATAGATCAAAAGTGAGATGATTAAAATGTTTTTCTACCAACTGACCTTCTTTCAAGGTGGTGGCATTCAGGTCAGAGGGGATTCAATTGCATCCATTGATGAGCAACGTCCTGTGAGACCGTAGGAAGCGAAAAGATGATTTTCTCCATCAGAGTCCAGTGTGGCCACCAATTTGCCAAGCTCCTATTTGGGATATTACCCTTGGTTAAGGGGCTATTCAAATGGGTCAGTAGATATGTGCTTCTGGGGCCATTGGACCCAGGAGTAGGCCTTTTTTTCAGCTATTTGCATTTACCCAATCTTGAGTATGCATGAGGCATATAGTGACTAGTTGACTACATCCAGCTCACTCGGGTCATACAAAAATAGTTAAGCTGAATCACAGAGGCTTGATGACGAGATTGACACTTGGGATACTTTGCATGTGATGTTTATTGTTGAGAATGTGAAAGGTTTTAATGAATGAGGAGGTAAACCATTTTAAAGCAGTACTATCATTGACGTAGCATAGCCATATGATGTGGCCAACAAACTCAAAGGGCACTGCAAGGTTGAGAGTGATCTAGGCACATAAGCGACCCCAATTTCTGGTGATTAACTATTTCTTCCGCAACAACCGGTGAAAGTGTTTTTGTGCCACAGGCTGGGCTGAAATCTCATTGATAATCAGTTGGAAGCATTTGGTGGGAAGTGGAGAGCAGGGCCGGACTGGGAACCAGAACGGCCCTGGCAAAGTGCTCAGCCGGCCCCCCTCCGGGAGGAGACGGGAGGGGGGAGAGGTGCGACCGCACTCTGTGACAGGGCCGGTTTTCGGCCGTTTTTGTTACAGGGCCGTTTTTGCAGCATAACGGCCCTGTAACAAAAACGGCCCCAGGGGCCCAAAACCGGCCCCCAACCATGCGGCCCACCGGGGAATTGCCCGGTGCCCTCAACGGCCAATCCGGGCCTGGTGGAGAGCTCTGTCCACTCTCTGTCCATATTTTCAATCAATTGGCTCCTGTTGCTGTCCTTTCTAAATGGTTGCTTCTGATTCGTTAATAAGCTTGTTAGTCCCTCCTTAGTAACGCCTTGTCTGCATTTGTAACCTTCCTTGAGTACTGGACTTTTTACTTGTGTGGTTACACTTTATGCTTATTTAGTTAGTGGGCAATATTTTCTTTAACCCTTTCACTGCTGATGACGAGCTCAGCTCGTCATCACCCACGGGTGTCGTGTGCTGATGACGAGCTGAGCTCGTCATAACTGCAGCAAAAGAGCAATTTCCAGCATACAGGAAAAATAATGGCAGCAGCCATGTGGTTAATTATTTTGTCCTAATTCAGACAGGCAACCTTCCTCCAAGGCTTTTAAGATGTGCGCAAGGCACCTTCAGGTTCGAGAACGGCAGCCGCCTAATTCTTTTGTTATACGCCGCTGCTGAAATTAACACAAACTCACTAATGGCGCCTGTGGCTCTTAACCCCTCATCTCCGTCCTGCCCCTTGGCACCATGCTTTAGGTTTCAGCATGGCGCCCGCTTTATGATTAACAACATGGGTGCCCGCTTTCTTTGCCACCAATAGACATGAAAATGCAAAAATGTAGCTCAAGCCTGATCGTATTTCTACTTCCCAGCATTACAGCACAGCAGGGAGACGAGTTAAATGCTTTGCAACACCCAGTTGTGCATTGCGAATGCTTGTTATTCTTAAAAATTTTAAGACAGAAAGTCTTTCATTTTGAAAGTGTCCCATGCCGTGCTTTCACTTAAACAATTGTATCCTAAAACAACGGTTCCTGTGGTATAATACTATATAATATACATTCACTATATAGCTTAATAGCAATTTCCAAGAACACAGAGGGTAGGAAGGGATGTCAAAAAGAAATGCACAAACAATTGGATAGATCTCAACAATGCTTTTATACTTCAAAACACTGGTTGCATGATTATGCAGTCATATTCAGTTTATCACATAGTCATGTGAAGACAAAAAAAGGGGTGCACAGTGTCCCAAGTGTACGTGTGATACCAAAAATAACAATACAGACAGCAAAAAATAAATACAAGCACAGTGGTTTCTCTTGGGATGGCTAAAAGGAAGGAAAATGACCTAAACATTGATACATAAATAATTGTTTTAGTGTCTATCCACAGTTTTAGGCACAAATTTTATGGTTCAATTCCTTGTGGCGTCGACGGCGTTTCGACCCTTAGGGATATGGGTCTCATCAGGACAGGGCATTGAGGGACATCTGAATGATAACTTGTTCTCACCCATGCGTGGTGAAGATTTAAAACTGACTTACAGGTAGCCCGGCCGGGGACACTGTAGTAATAGCGTTGTGTTTTCGATATTGTATACAGGACGATGCCTGCAAAACGTGACGCCCGATAGCGTACCATGCCTTTGTTTATGGGCAGCTCTCCATATGAATATTGTAAAAGATACGTCTCTTCAAGGGCGCCAAGCGCCCAACTTTTTTTAAATGCACAGTGCCCGCTTTCGTATTTCCAACACGGGCACCGTGCTTTGTTCGAGCACAGTGCCTGCTTTTCTAGTTTAAAAAATATATACTTTTAAGTTGTTGCAGTTTCTGCTGCTGCTCTCGCTTTTCTTGGGCAGGAGGTTTACCCGCCTCACTCTTTGCCTGCACCTACTTCGTCGGTGCCGCCTTGTGTTCCTCCCTCCCCTGGACCTTCACTTGTTTGACACAGTAGCCTGTCTCGGACATGATCAGAGGGGCTCTATTGGGTAAGGAAATGTAGATTGGCTATCCCAAGCCCTTTGGTGATGTTACTCGACCACATAAGTGATTGCGGAATTGATATGTCTGCACTCCTGACAGAAAGCATGATGGCCTGCAAAACAGGTAGTGTTACTCCGTCAGGGCTAGTTGCTGGACCAAATCATTGTTATCGATGCGCCTTTCGCAAGCAGCAAAGCTAGGATAACAAGAATTTGCAATGCAATAGGTCTCGTATTTGCAGAAGTTTGAGCTATAAATAAAAGGCATTGTCATTTACATTGCGAATAGCTTAAAGACTTATTGCATTGCAAATGTTTGTTAAATAAGCATGTGGTCATATTTTCTTTTTAAAGTTAAGAGAAGGCTCTGTTTATTTGACCTTATTATCTTCAGGCTGCGGATAGCGGGGCCTGATAATGAGCAGTGCTGGAGTCAGATTTACGACCCAGGGCACAGAGGTGAAGCACTGAGGAATTTAGATGTTAAATAAAAGTTTTTGTCAACTCAATATTGGAGCAGGAGTACAAAATGATGTTTCTGAATGCTTTTAAATTTGATATAATTAAAATGACTAGTTAATTTCATGATTACGTTATCTCTTAAAAGAAATTTGATCCCAATTCAAGGTGTTGCATTTACAAACTGTTGGCCTCTTGCTCCCAGGGGCCCGAAGACACTGTCCTATTTAAAACTGAAAGGTACTGTTATTTTTTTCAAATGGGAGATAAAAATATTTCTATCAAACATTGAGTCAATGTTTTTCTCCGCTTTTAATTATGCCAATTACGTTTTAATATGGTATGAAGTAAATTTCTTCACTTTAAATGAGTCCAATTTAAATAAATGGCTGTATTTTTCTGTTTTTTTATATATATTTATACCAGCTCCAAACTGCCCCTACAGTTTAGGAACGCACTCAGACACGTTCTGACAGGAAAACCTTTTATTGGCAAACTTGGTTCCGTGTACAAATGCCGTGCAGTGTTCCATCAATTCCGCCTGACGCGTTTCAAAGCCTGTAGCTCCTTTCTCAAAGGCTCGATGTTCTGTGTGTGGCCAGGGACACACCTTCAATCACTTCATGTCACGCCCTTGGTTTGCAAGGCATTCTGGTTCGTGTAGTGAATCCCGGCAGTATTACCCTGGATGGGTGCACTTATTCCTGCTGCTGGCTATGTTTTAAGCTCCCAGATGAGCCTCCGTACACGGGTACAAGATAAATACAAAGTTCATGTCCCAAATGCGGCAGGGTAGGATACTCGAGCCGCATGGCCCCCGCTTTTGGGATGGTGCGTTCCTCGCGGCAAGGGCTGCCGCGTTTGTATATACCAGCTCCAAACTGCCCCTACAGTTTAGGAACGCACTCAGACACGTTCTGACAGGAAAACCTTTTATTGGCAAACTTGGTTCCGTGTACAAATGCCGTGCAGTGTTCCATCGATTCCGCCTGACGCGTTTCAAAGCCTGTAGCTCCTTTCTCAAAGGCTCGATGTTCTGTGTGTGGCCAGGGACACACCTTAAAGCAAGGCATTCTGGTTCGTGTAGTGAATCCCGGCAGTATTACCCTGGATGGGTGCACTTATTCCTGCTGCTGGCTAGCTACAGGCGTGTGATCAAGCACTCTCTGGAGTGCGAAACGCGTCACGAGATTTATGAAGGAATAAATCTATCGTCTTGGATACCTTGTGGATTGCTGTGTTGTCCTTTACCCGAGTGCTCGTGAGGAACGCCGTTACTTTGGTATATATATATATATATATATATATATAACCATGACTACAGGGCACCCGGTGCAAAGTGCCTGCTGTTTGTAAAAGCAACTCTTTGCAGTGGGAGAAAATGTAAATGATGAGTTTTATGGAATCCATATAAACATAAAATGAACTCTTCAGTTTTATTTTCCTATTTTAAAATGTTGCATTTACACACAGCAGGCATCTTGCTCCCAGTGACTGATAGACAGAGTTTCCTCTTTATGATTGAAAAAGAATGCATTCTTTTAAGTGGGAGACATTTAAGGTGCAGCAAAATGTTTCATGTTATGACACTTTTTTCACAGAACATTTTTCTGCACTTCAAATTTCACCCATAAAAAAATGGTCATGGTTGTTGTACATTTATTAGTGCCACATATGGTAAAATGCATGTCCTGTGCCACCAGTACACACCACACAGACTCTTGTTCGCCCATACACATCTCATTCATATGCACACATGTTCAAACATCCCCAAAGACCACACTCTCGCTGACACATATGACAGGCCTGTCATAATGCCCCCAGTCAAAGTATTTTGTTCAAACCAAAGTCTTTGGCTCTATGGATATTCGACTTAAATTCAGTGAAACTGTCGTACAGGTGTCTGGTAACATTGCACAATTTGCTTAGCCTTCAGTAGTTCTCAATGATTTTCACTGATCAGAAGTAGCTCTCACTACAGAAAAGGCTGGTGACCGCTTCCCTAAAGTATTTAATGGCATAGGACGGTGGTGAATTTTCAAACCATTTTAGTACCTTTTTGGATATTCTTTTTAAGATACATATTTTTTGATGCTCAGTCTTCTCCAGCAATGTTAGTCTGAAGGCTGTATCGTGTGAGAACCTAATAAGGTGCGACTAATGCTGAATTCTTACCGTCAGCACTTGGCTTCTATATGGCAGTTTCAGAGCCTGAACTAATGTAATCAATTTCTTACAGTTTCCTGACTATCTTTTTCACATGTTTAGTATAGTACATAATGCTACTGTTTATCTGGCATGCAGACTCAAATAGTAAGACACCTATGTTTCACTGCTAGAAGATCACTGCACATGCTTGTGATCAAGGTTTTTATTTTCAGGATCTTTCCAGCATGTAAATGCACACATAGTTGCAGTCCTACCTATCTGGAAAATGCCTTGCATTGCTAGGTTCCTCCTACTGTCTTTAGGAGAAATAGTGAAGTTGTCTGTCTCTGCTATCATTCAGACTGAGCAATAAAAAGGCTGTTGTTTCTTGGTATTTGCTCTTAAGGCATATAACCTAATCTAAACAAATAAACGTACGTAATAAAACCAAACTACATTAAAATCCGTCATTTGACACAAGCAAAATAATAAAAATTACTTATCGCTTATTACTTTACCACATAGAACATTTTAGATAATGACTTGCTGGAATGTGCTAAGGCAACTATCTGTATTTGTCAGTTTTTCATTGTCAAATGTTTTTTTTTTTTATTCCATCTCTTGACCAGTATATTCTTGACTTTATCTTTGGCATATGGCACTATCTAAATCTAGTTAGTAGTAGACAAAAAACACAGCCAGGCACAGGCTTTGATTAAGCAAGTTCTTATCTTTAGCAGTTTTTCCATTTCCCCCTTTTCTCCACGACACCGGCAGTAGCATAGGCAGGCTAGGCATCAGCAGCAGAGAGACAACCTGATTTGCCTGGTGTCAACTTGGGAAACTCGCATGCCCACTCCTGGTCTGTCTGCCCAGGAAGAAAAAGAGCACCTTCTCTAAAACATCTATAAGGTTTGTCTGCATAATTTGGTTTCTTTGTAGGGCCCTAATCCTGTTGGTCTTATTTTCTTACATTTACATCACTAATCCTGCATTTTCCCTAAGATGCCCATGGATTTTCCAAATGGAGCTGCCCTTAGCTTTCTACAAAGATTCTCTTGGTCTTCTACTTTGAAGGCAGGTTGCCTGCCAGTCTAACTAAGGTGGATGGATCATTCACTGTGCTTTGAGCTGGAAGTTTGCAAGTCTTGTCCCTGAGAACAATTTTACCATAGCTTAATTGTTCAAGCCTTCCTGCATATAGCCTCTGCCCAATTTAATTTGGAATTCTAAATGACTTTGTAAAAGTAACCATGTCTTCAACCTGCTGGTGGTACACCAAAAGGCATGCATGACTGATACAAGTGGTAGCCACAGCTTGCTGTGCTGCTACTTTGCATTAGACAACACCTACTTATCCAGTAATGGGGTATCTTTCATAGATTCACATGCTTATAATCATCCCCGCCGACGAGGTGTGAGTTTCGCGGTACAATAAAACATACACACAGTAATCCTAAAAACATTACACAATAGGCTACCATGGACAGTAAAGTCACTACATTAGCCTATCTTAGTCCTTTTGCAAAAAGAACCAAATTTGGAACACAGCCAATCAGGCTGAAGCACCCTCTTAGAACACTCCACAGATAGGCAAACTATCAGATTTTCTACCGGACGTCGTGTGAAAGGGAGTTTCCCTGAGCTCTGCTCAGTTTTATTCACCTTTGGCTGAACTTTGTGAGTAGCTATGTCTGAGTCTTCAAAGAAAAGCTTGTTTTTGCCTTGTTCTTCATGTGGGAAGAAGAGGCTAAATTTTGAAGATCCCCACAAGGAATGTATTTATTGTTTTTATAAAGCACACAAGGTCAAAGACTGCAGGATTTGTAGAACCTTCCCTACCAAGTCTTTGAAGGACAGAGAAGGAAGATTGCTGGTTTGGCTGGAGAAGTTGGAGTCTACATCTGATGTCATTTCAAGAGATGATGGCCGTGTTAGTCCTCAGGTGTCCACCCCTTTGACCAAGAAAAGGGATTGATCTGATGATCCCCCGAGATACAGAGTAAGACCTTGAAGAAGCCTCACTCTGAGACTGGTCACTCTTCCTCTAGGAAAGAGCAGCTTTCATTCTTTTCAGAGGAGAAATCTGGTGAAAAAGGGAACATTTCATTGAAAACAGCAAAAAACACATCCAGAGACTATCCGGATTCTTTCGACGTAGAAAAAACCACAGTCAACGACAAAATCTCCTCAGACAGTGAGTGCTTCTTCGTCGAATAAGAACATCCCACTGTCGACCATCGCTACGTCGACGGCTGCCCTGCCGACTATGGTAAAATTGCCTACTTCGTCGCCGTTGACGATTCCAGTGACGACAACTAGTCATTTCTCGTTGACGCCTACCTCGTCAATGACAGGACACCTGCAGTCGACGCTTCCGCCGTCGACGACGATTCAACTTCGTCGGCGATGATTCAACTTCCTTTGGCGAGTCCACCGTCGACGACAGCAGCGGCTTTGATGACCGCATCGTCGACGATGATTATTCTGTCGACGACATAGATGATCACAACGTCAACGGGGTCCTCTGTCATGGCTATTTCGGCTGGAAATGACTCACCTTCCATGTGCATCTCATAGACACTGAAGCGTAAGAGACCTACTTCTTTACAGATTACAACAGTTTTGACATCCAAACTGTCTACATTCTTCCAGAAGTCATTATCAGGACGTTTCACATATTTCACCTTTGCCTCCTAATCACTATCTTGAAGAGTTGGCGGATGATGGGCTTTTTAGCCCAACATGCAATCCTTCTCAACACTGGATCAAATATCAGGATGAAGAAGAGTACTATGAGCCTTGTGAGTCACTACGAGGTCCTCAAGAGACTTCATTTCAGCAGGAACCTATGGTGCAAATGCCTGCTGCCTTTGTACAAGACCTGACAGCTTTGTTAAAGGACTATCATGCACGTTTTCCACCAGCAGCGCCTCTTCCAACACAACCTACTAAGCCTCCTGTTTTGCAGATCGCAGGTCTATCTGTCCCTGTAGATGAGCCTCAGGATGTTTTACCTGTGCACCATCTAGTCCTGGATGATGATGATGATGATACTGTTGCAGAGGATGGGGAACTACCAAATTCGCCCACGACGGGTGAATGGGATGAATACTTAATTCCTACGTCATCTTCGCCATTTCCTCAGGCCATAAATTCCCTTCCTATAGGTATTGGAGGTTTTCATGCAATTATGGAGAGGGCAGCAAACCGGTTTCATCTTCCTGTAATTGTGAAGCAAACAGATTGTTTCCTTCACGATTTTAAAGACCAGACTAGGAAGTTAGTCCCGTTCTATCCCTACAATAGATCATATCTGGAAAGAAGGAACCAAAATAATGAAGAATCTATGTTCAGTGTCTGCGATTCGTCCGGGAATCGATAAAAAGTACAAAGCACCAGATAATACTCCTTCTTGTCTGTCCGCTCATCCTAGACTGGACTCCGTTATTTCACAGGCTGCTCAACGTAAGTCTCGGAATCCATCCATTCCTTTTGAAGTACCGCCGGATAAGGATGTAAAGGGTCTTGATAACATCGGGAAGTGATTTACCACCATGGCGGGTGCTTCAGTTCGTGCCACAAACTCACAAGCTATTCTAGGGAGATATGACCGCCAACTATGGTCGGACATTGCTCCTTATCTTGTTTACTTACCTGATGACAAAAAGCAGGAGGCAAGGGAAATTCTCCTTGAAGGAGAAAGGGCTGCATCCAAAATAATTGATATTTCTGTGGATCTAGCCTCCTTAGGTTTTCGTCAACTAGCTGGAGTGGCAGTCCTCGGACGTCAAGGATGGTTGAAATCTACCACCTTTCGCCCTCCGGTCCAAACCAAGATTTTGGAATGCCATTCAATAGCGATATGTTATTTGGAAAACATATAGATGAGGCTCTGCAAGACATCAAGAAAGATACTGAGACTGACAGAGCCCTTGGCACCTTACAATATAGGAAAACTTTTCAGGGATCCAGGGGCAGAGGATCATGTTCCTTTCGTGGTGGCTGTTAAAGATACCAGTACCAAGGCAATCTGGGAAGATATAACTATCAACAACAGCAACAGCAGCAGTCCTACAGAAATCCTCCGGTTGCCGCTTATAGACATCAGAATAGAAAACGACAGCCCCAACAGGGCAGGGATTAGGCTAGAAAGCAGTGACTACTTCCTACCACCCAGGAAAGGGGGTGGTGATGAACAGAGTGTCTGAATTAAGCAGACCACTCTTACCCAGTCCAAAGATCAGGGCTTGATCCATCACCGTTATTTATCTCACTGCACCATCCCAGCTCAGAACCTGGCTATATGCAAATCAGTCTGTCCCTGGCCCAGTGCATCATGGGAACAGGGCAGACTAAACTACCAAGCCAATTCTTCACCAGAAAGGAGACAAGCTACCGGGGACCGGTTTCTGGCATTTCAGCCGTCTTCGGCCCGGCTTGCTTGAATCCTGATGGTGCAGTGAGAAAGGGACTCATGTCTGAGTATACCCTGCCACACCTATAGTGGCCAAAAACGATTCAGAAAAGGGGGTGGTGATGAACAGAGTGTCTGAATTAAGCATCACCACCCCCTTTTCTGAATCATTACTTTCTACCACCTGCAGCAGCTCTCCCGCACCTTATTTCCAGGATACCGAATGTATCTCAACATCTCAGCAATTGGAAAAGATTGAGCACAGACAAGTAGGTTTTGGATATTCTCAAATTTGGGCATACCCAGGAATTTGTCAGTATCCCTTCTCACCCACCTTTAAAGAAGCATCCTCAACATCTTGCTCTTCTCAGGAAGGAAGAAAAATCCATGCTCTCGAAAGGAGCGACAGAAAGAGTGCCTCGCTCTCAGATGGGGAAAGATTTTTATTCCCGCTTTTTTCTAATAAAGAAAAAGTCAGGGGAATGGAGACCTTTCCTGGATTTAAGAAAGCTGAACAAGTACCTTCAAAAGAAATCCTATTCAATGGTCACGCTTCAAGAATTTCTACAGCTTCTGGACCATGCAGATTTCATGACCATATTGGATCTCCAGGGTGCGTACTTCCACATCCCCATTCACCCAAAATATCGGAAATTCCTTCGATTCCCTGTGGCAGGTGCTCATTTACAATTCAAAGTCCTTTTCTTCGGTCTGCGTTCAGCCCGAGAGTCTTTACGAAGTTCCTGGCCCCGGTGGCAGCTCACCTCAGACTTCAAGGCATACAACATTTTCCTTATCTGGGCGACTGGCTAATGAACACTCCTTCTTTTCAGCAGGCTTCTCGAGCAACGTTCAGATGTCTTCAACTATTTCAATCCTGGGGCTGTCCCTCAATACCTAAACGTCAGTTCTTTACCCTTCTCAAAGGATTCAATTTCTGGGAGCAATCTTGGATACTATCCAGGACAAGGCATTCTTGTCCAAAGAAAGGCAATCACGTCTGATTTCTCTGGCATCAGACCTCCAAAGAAAACTGTTAGCTTCTGTGAGAATCATCAAATCTTTCCTGGGAATACTATCCTCAGCAATATCGTTGGTGCCTCACACCCGTCTAAGGATGAGGCCTATCCAGGAGGAACTAGACAGTCAATGGCTGCAGATCTCGGGGTCGTTCGACGACCTAGTGAAAATAACTCCAATTATGCAGGAAGTGCTGCTTTGGTGGCTACGCTCCAAGAATGTCTCAATAGGGCCCACTTTTCTTTCTTCGGTGCCGGAGTTCATCCTCACTACAGATGTAATGCATTCCTGTAAGGGTGGGGCGCACACCTTTAAGATCATTGCCTAAGAGGAAAGTGGTCTGCTGCGATGGCAAAAATGCATATCTATTTCTTGGAGCTTCGAGCCATTTTCCTGGCGTTGCAGTCGTTTCTTCCAAGGTTTCTAGGGTCAACAGTTCTTATCAGAACCAACAATACCACTTGGATGCATTATTTAAACAACCAAGGAGGTACCCGTTCACACATCCTGTCTCCGGAAGCTTAGAGCATTTGGAAATGCCTGCTTTCTCACAACATCACGATAAAGGTAGAACATCTGCCAGAAATTCACAACACTCCAGCGGACCGTCTGAGCAGGACTTTGAAGTCCTGTCACGAATGGGAGTTGGATCAATCAGTGGTGGAACACATATTTCAGATGTGGGACAAACCAAATCTTGATCTCTTTGCATCCAAAAACAATCGGAAGTGCCCATTCTTTGCCAGTTGGAAACCGGAGAAGGGCTCGTGGGGGAATGCCTTCATTATGAGATGGACAGGGATCTTTGCTTGCGCATTTCCACCCTTTCTGTTGCTCCCAAGACCTCTGCTCAAGCTCAAAAGGGAACAATGTTGCATGATTCTCATTGCTCTGCGGTGGCGGCGTCGGCATTGGTTCACGGAGCTTCTCCTACTGTCCAAACGCAGACCATACCGCCTTCCTGCAGTTCCGACCCAGATATCAATGAGCAAGGGCCAGATTCTTCATCCTCATCCAGTCCAACTGCATCTTCATGCATGGTTTCTGGATTCACAGAATTCAAGGAGATAGATTATCTCAGGACTGTAGAGATATTCTTGCTAGGGCAAGAGCTCATTCTACTTTAAAGACTTATGCTTTAAAATGGAAACTGTTCTGTTCCTGGTGCCGTGACAGGAAAATACATCCTTTACGATGTTCTCTAGATAAAGTTCTGCCTTATATTCTTTCGTTTTCTAAGTCTGGCCTTATGTTTACATCTGTCAAGCTAGATTTAGTAGCCATCTCGACTAATAGACGTTCTGCAGGAGAGGCATCCCTTTGCTCTAATCGCTTGATCAAACAATTTCTAAACAGGCTTTTCCACCCGTCGGAGCTCCTCCTCCAGAATGGAGGCTTAATCCGGTGTTACAGCAGCTCATGAAGCATCCATTTGAGCATGAGCACAAAGCTGACCTCGAGGACCTCTCTTGGAAAACAGCACTCTTAGTAGCACTTACCTCTGCTCGGCGAGTCCGTGAAATCAAGGTTTTCACTATCAAACAACCTTATTTGAAATTCACCAATGATTTTGTCATCCTTAGAACTAATCCAACGTTTATTCCGAAGGTTCCCTCTACATTCCATTTTAATGAGACTTGTACTGCGTTCTTTCTTTCCCAATCAGTCTTCCTCTGCTGAAAAGACTTTGCATACCTTGGATGTTAAAAGGTGTCTGAAATTCTATACTTCACGTACTGTGTCCATCAGAAAGTCTGACCAATTGTTTATTTCTTCTGGTGGTCAAAAGTCAGGAACAGCTGTTACGAAATCCACTATTGCAAGGTGGATTGCATCTACTAACCAATTTTGCCATACTAAAGCTGGACATCCACCACAAGGGCAATGTCCTCATCTACTGCTCTTTTTGTCGGAGTACCTTTGTAGAAGATTTGCCGTGCTGCGACCTTGAAAAATGGGCACACTTTTACACTGCATTACTGTCTCGATCTGGCGACCGAAGCTGAATCAGCTATGGGTCAAGCAGTGTTGCGAAACCTTTTTAAATAAGGTAAGCCTGTGTAAGGAGGTGATTTATATCAATACATGTTAACATATACATGGTGTATTGTTTCTTTCTGTTTTTTATACTGTGCTTCTTATATATTAATTCGGGTCAGGAACTCATTTAGAAGGAAGCCACACGAGTGAAATCAGCTCCACTGCTTTATTAACCTCTTGCAAGCAGGCTTCAAAACCGCAATGTCTACTTCAGGAAATGTAACGCCAGATGCGTTTCGAGAATTCTGTTTCTCTTCTTCAATGGCGTATGAACAGGTAAGGCAGCGATATGCAAAACGCTAGTCTTTTCAATTAGTTCCTGCCCTGATGAGCGTGGCCCCTTCATGGGCCTTCTGGGATCTGTAGTCTTTGCGTGTGTGTTACCCATGTGGTTGCGCTGGCCTTTCTGGTAATTTTCATTAGTATTACCCCAGTGGGTCGAAGTTCCACTTTGGCAGAGACCTGCCTTCGCTTTCCAGATGTCAATGGGAGCATAACTGACACTCCCCTGGTAGAGCGCCAGTTATCTCGTTCATATTGCTGAAGAATCCTTCGTTATCAGCAACGAACCCGCTGCCGCGGTGGGCTCCCTTCCACGACCGAGCCAGCCGTTCTGTAATTAATTCGGGTCAGGAACTCATTTAGAAGGAAGCCACACGAGTGAAATCCGCTCCACTGCTTTATTAACATCTTGCAAGCAGGCTTCAAAACCGCAATGTCTACTTCAGGAAATGCAACGCCAGACGCGTTTCGCAAATTCTGTTTCTCTTCTTCAATGGCGTATGAACAGGTAAGGCAGCGATATGCAAAACGCTAGTCTTTTCAATTAGTTCCTGCCCTGATGGGCGTGGCCCCTATATGGGCCTTCTGGGATCTGTAGTCTTTGCGTGCGTGTTACCCATGTGGTTGCGCTGTCCTTTCTGGTAATTTTCATTAGTATTACCCCAGTGGGTCGAAGTTCCAGTGTGGTAATACTGCCTTCGCTTTCCAGATGTCAATGGGAGCATAACTATATATATATATAATGCTTTCCCTTATTTGGGTTAGAATATTGTATTGCATTGCTGTATTGGTATTACAAGGTATCTATTGTCTTTTCTTATGATACCCACCATCCACTATGCAACTAAGGATTTTTTATTGCTAACTATTCTGATTCAAAGCATGTGAATCTATGAAAGATACCCCAATACTGGATAAGAAAATGAGTTACTTACCTGTAACTTCAGTTATCCAGTATTGGTATCTGTCATAGATTGACATGCGACCCACCCTCCTCCCCGGAGAGGCTTACCTTATTGCTATTACATACTTACTGTCACTTGGGCAACGAAAATCTGAGGGTATGCCTCTGTGGAGTGTTCTAAGAGGGTGCTGCAGCCTGATTGGCTGCGTTCCAAATGTGGTTCTTTTTGCATAAGGTCTAAGATAGGCTAATGTAGTGACTTTACTGTCCATGGTAGCCTATTGTGTAATGTTTTTATGATTGTTGTTTATATTTTATTGTACCGCAAGACTCCCACCTCGTTGGCGGGGATTCTTCTAAGCATGTGTATCTATGAGAGATACCAATACTGGATAACTGAAGTTACAGATTAGTAACTTGTTTTCATATTACTTCTGATAGACACTGGATACTGCAAAGTGTTCTACTCTTGAACTTTCTTCCTGTCTAAGCCAGATCAGTTTGATGGTCCCAGTACTGAGAACCTCTTACACAGGTATGTCTCTCTTTCATCACTATCACTCTCTTTGTAAATGCTTACTCTTTTGCTAAGCATTTCTGTGAAACCCAGAAGCTTTTGACTGAAAATGAAATAGTTTAGTTCTCGTTGAAACCTGGTGTAAGGGGTAGTTTGCCTTTAAGTGGATAAAGTGATTTCACCTAGCTATCATATCCTAAGGATCGCCCATGTACAAACAAAGAGGTGGTATTAGCATTGTCAAGGGTACTACAAAAGTTCATGTTTATTAATGTTAAGCGATCCTCAAAAGCAGAGTTTCTGGTACTTCAGTTTCCACTCTCTATGAACCTTACAGTATCCTTGGTATGAGCTTACTGCCCCAAGCCCCGTTTGCAAAACCTACAGAATGTATATTTTATCTTTTTTTTTTACCAACTTCTGTAGTTTGTTGATTTTAACTACAGTATTGATGACTTTTCATTTGTATTAGCTTCTGAACTAATCATGTCCATGCTGCGCATAGCTTCACTCAACATGATCCATAGTATGCAGAATTTACCTCATTTGACTTTCAGCTAGTCCAAGAGACGTTAGGGTAACTTTGACGGTGGACATTGTTGGACATTCGTTTAATTAGGGAGCTTAAACAGGTTAGACCTTTGGTTTTTCTTTTATATAAATTTTTCTATAGCACTGTCATAATCCGAGCTAATGTTAGTGTAGTTTGCGTATAATATATGGACATAATACATTTGCAGATTTACAATTCTTTTGAAAAAGGTGGCTCTGTGAATTAATATATTTGCCTTGTATCACATCATTTGGGATCAGTTTATGGGTCGAGAGCATTACAGTGAATGTCAAGTAGAATATTCAGTTACACTACGTGTAGATCTGGTAACATTCATATGATGTTTCGAGGCCTGGGTTCTTTCTCATAGCACACCTTATTAACATTGATGATACACTGGCTAGACTACTCCAAATTCATGTCCAATTCCCTGTCCTATTTTTATGGCTGCTGATCGATTATCCAGCTGCCACTTCCAGCTATTTTAATTAAGAAATAAGGGCTTGCCTTAACCTTGCCTCAAATTTAGCTCTGATAAAACCAAGTGTTTGTGATAGGTTGGGGCATTACCATCTGGACATCAAAGTTTTACATAATTCCCTTTGCTTACTCCTCACATCAGACAAGGTCGTAAGGCAATATTGGCTTTAATTTCAGCTCAGAACTTCAGTTTTTCTTTTTGATGTTGGAAGTTTCTTTAGGTGCATTATCTGCCTAAAGTAATTGTGCAGAGACATTCCTTACTTATTTTGCACATAATACCTGTACGGCAGTAGTAGCTTTAACGATATGGGAATTACTGTAGTATGGTAGAAGGCTCCACTCCACATGCCAAGCCTACACGCACTACATAACACTACTTTCAGGCTTGTAATGTGTCATGCCACCTATAGCCTCTAGAAACTATTTAAGCTTCCCATTGAATCCAGCATAACCTTTAAACTCCTAAGTATTATATCGAGATGTATCTAAATACATACACTTTTTTCTTCTTCTATTGGAAAAATCTTAATCGCTGCACTCTGCACTCAACCAGATGTGACCAGCTAAAATGACAATGTTTTTCCTCTTTAATAAAAAAAAGAAGATCCAACAGCACATCAATGACACCAAGCCTCCTTCATCTCTTACACAGACTCCTGCCTCTAACATCCTGCAGTGGTCAGTCTTCGAACCCCAATCTCTTCTAGAGCTTGCTGACCTACTCCACTACCTCAAAGCCACTTCTTATGAAGATGAGGTCTTAGCATTGTCCTTCATCAAAACTCTCTCTGGGGATGTTCTCTTACCCCTACTTAGTATTGTCAATACCTCCTTCACTCAAGGTTTCTTTCCAAAAGCTCTTCTGACCGGCCAGATCCTTCCACTCATTGGATGATGTCATGAGTGATGTCATAGACGTGTCCTGATTGATGTTACAGAACATGTCATGAGTGATGTCATAGGCAGTGCATGGTGGGGGCGCAAGTTATAGTTAGCACAGCTAACTATAATTTCTATGTTTATTTTGATATCTTTAGTTCAAAATGTTAGTTATCACTGACATATTCACCTAATTATAACATTGCTCTAACCGTTGTTTTTTTTTCTATGAAAATATATACATATTTTCTATTATATAATATACATTTATATTTAGCCATATATAGCGCAAATCCATCTCAAATGCATTGGAGTGCTTTACATGGGCACCAGATTAGAGCAATTGTATTTAAAGCATGCAACATTAGGTGATTTTCCTAAAAAAAAAAAAAACGATCAACCTGATTTCCCAGATCCATGTGGGCAGCTCTTGCCATTAGGGCACATCCATATTTCAATATTTTTGTGTGAAAGTCCTAATCAAGTGAGATTTTTGTTTATGCTCGTGCATTGTGGGCACGTTCTCTGTCGAAATGTTCTTTATGAAGTAATCAAACCTCCACAATGAATACTGGAAACTTCACCCTAAGCCTAGTTTGGGATTTCTTACGAGGGTTTGTTTTACAACCGGACTTAGGGTCATAGTTCAGCATCTTTGTATTGGTGCACAAACCAGGTTATCATTTTAAATACTACTTACATATAGACCAGGACATTTGCGATCCAGCAAAAATCAGCTTGCGACCCACAGTTTGGGAATGATGAAACAGATATTTATTGACTTGACTGATGCTTTAAAACTCTGGTCTGATTAGCCCTTTTTAATTCTTTGAGTGCTTAGCTTTACAGATTTCAACTTCTTTTGTGGACCTGAACTGGCAAATATTTGCTTTAGAACATCTGCACTGATGAAAGCAATAAGCCAGCCTTTCCTCATAAGTGTACAGATAAGTGATGTTTAATGTTTTTGAGCACACTTTTAATGCTGCCTTTTTCAGCGCCTCTTGATGCTCTATATCATGAGAAGAACATGTGACAAAGAATCAAGACGGTGAATCAGTAATGCAAGTCTTCCAGTTATTTTTATGAACTTCATCTGTGATGGCGAATGCCCTCTTGCTCATGACCTCCACAATACTGATATCACCCTTATCCCAACCCAAAACTTTTGACTAGCTCGAATTGCTTTTGTAATTTCTTTAAGACCAACTCAGACACTGTCCCTTCCTCTACAGCTCACCCATAGTGTTATTTTTAGGTCTCGCCTACGGCATTGCTTTAGCAATGCTTTTTTGGCGAGATTATACTAAGGCTTTCAAAAGTCTACCCAAACTCGGCATCGGGTACAGTGCATGTGAGCCAGGCGCGAACACATCGTCCACCACATCGCATGTCGCACACCATTTGTCTGAGCCTCGGCATCAGACTTCAAAGGAATCCGCTCCCCCAGGCCCACACCCCCCAGCCCCACACACCTCCATACCTTCACCACTGGACTCGTGCTTTCACTCGCTCCGTTTCTCCTCCCAACCAGCATGTCTCTGTCTTGCTGCCCCCGCCCCACACCCCTCCATACCGTCACCACTGGACTCGTGCTTTCACTCGCTCCCTTTCTCCTCCCACCCAGCATGTCCTTTCGGCGTTTTATTTATTGACATTGTTGTGCTTGTACGTTTGAAACCCAAGTATGGAGTTTCCCAATCCACCTTGCCAGAACGCATGCCTTCATTTCACCGACCACCTCCCGCCCGTCGTTCTAACTGTTATTCATATGTTCGCACTGTGATTTACTATTTTTCTAATTTACTTGAAATGTTTTGTTTGTGGCGCTCGTGTTTTCAGTAGCTAATAAAGCCAGTTGCTCACATTTCTTTTATCTCCAACCTACCACTTTTCCCTGTTGCTGTCTTCCGTCGCCTCCCTGCTGCTCATGCACCACGCAATGCCGAGAGCTTGTTTCTCCCGTCCCCTATTCGCCCCCTCCCGCTGTTCACTGTTGATCGAACTTGCTTTACTGCCCAAGCCTTTCATCACCCCACCCCTCCTTCATCTTCAACCACTTCCTTTGCCACTGTTTCCAGAGTGCTGTTCGCTTGTTTTGGTTGGGGTCTCTTTACGTTTATGTCTGACTAAATCTATAGGTCTTCTGTTCAATATAACTTTCCGCATCACTGGCTAGCCGGCAATCTTCTTACCTGGCTTCTTGATGTGATGGTAAGCTTTGCCTGGGGAATGAGAACACTTCATTTAGGCCGCGGGTATCCTCAACTGTAATGTTCAAGGCTACAAAGTATTAGGTGGTGAGTGTCCTTTGCTATACTGTACTGTCTAAGGCTGCAACGAATCTGTGTATGTGTTGAGACGAATATTAGTTCACTTTCCTATCTTTGATCCTTAATTTTGATATTGTTTGTCAACTGTTCCTGTTTCAATGATTGTGTGGGCGCTCAACTGAAACACTTGTAAGGGGTGCCCTATTGTAAACAGTGCGGTGAATACTAAAGAAAATCGCATCCGTTCAGTATGTTGTGAAACAGATCATCATATGTTTAAGTCCTGCATGCTTGTTTTTTGTGGTTGCTGTAGTTTGTCAGTTTTGTCGAAGAAGGTGTAAATGTGTACTTTCTCTGCCACAAAAATGGATAACATAGTTGAGCAGCAGCAATCTGCTTTGGATTAAAGTCCTAGCACTAACTTTTTTCATCAATTACTCCAAATTACAGTAGAGCATTCTTATGTTCTCTGCATATCGTATGTTTTTTTTTCCTGAGATATTTGGTTGTGGTTCAAGACGTAGTTTGTGCGTGTGGGCAGCTGCAATGATGATGCTATAGGTACCATTTCGTCATGATAGCTCTGCCTCCAGAATTCTTTCTGAAGCCATTTTCATGCGTAATGGGGGAGGTACCCTCTTGCAGTGTAAACACTTCTTTCAGTGACATGCTCCCCCTTCCTCTAACATTCTGACTCTGCAGTGATAAGCCTTTTCCATTTGGGGCTCAGCAGGTGCTTACATTTTACTGATACTCTTCAATAACATAGCGAGTATTGAGCCAAAGCAAAACTCTGGGGAAAACAACAAGGTATTTCTCCCTCTGTCAGAGCCTCCCTCTTGTTTGTTTCCATCTACCTTCCCCTTTTTCCTACGCCTCTTCATCCTCAATTCACTGCCCCCTCCTCTGCCTCCTGACGCTTCCATCACTACCTGTTTCATCTGCCCTCTTCCAACTTTTTGTTTTTCCTCTTTCTTCTGCCTACTACTGACATCATCTACCGCCTTTCTCTCTTTTTCTCATATAATAGATAAATGTTGTAGTGAAATTCCAAAATAAAGTGCCACTGTGAAGTATTTGTACAATGTTTTTGTACATTCATTTCTTTGACGTTTGTTGTTTTTCGCATGCTCCTAGTGTTTGTTTACCCCATTTAAAATCGAGCCACAGTAGCGAATAACTTACACCCAAACAACACCACACACAATCCAAAACACACAACAGCACACACACAACTCAAAAGACAAACACAAACCCACACACACACAGCACCACAAACACACAACCCATAAACCCCCCCCCCCCACACACACCACATACAACTCTACACACACAACCCACACCAAGCACAACACCACACACAACCCCACACACACAACACCACACACACCACACACACCACACACACAACACCACACACACAACACCACACACACAACACCACACACACAACACCACACACAACACCACACACAACACACACACACACACACCACCACCACCACACACCACCACACACCACCACACACACACACCTCCCACACACACACAACCCCCAAACACACTCCAACACCCCCACCCACACCACCCCCACCCACACCACCCCCACACACACCACCCCACACACACCACCCCACACACACCACCCCACACACACCACCCCACACACACCACCCCACACACACCACCCCACACACACCACCCCACACACACCACCCCACACACAAACACCACACTCACACACCACACTCACACACCACACTCAAGAAAAAAAAGCCCACACAAACAAAACACCAAACACAACTCCACACACACACAACACCCCACAAACACACACCCCTCCTCTCTCTACACCCCCCTCTCTCTACACCCCCCTCTCTCTACACCCCCCTCTCTACACCCCCTCTCTCTACACCTCTCTCTACACCCCCCTCTCTACACCCCTTTCTCTACACCCCTTTCTCTACACCCCTTTCTCTACACCCCTTTCTCTACACCCCTCTCTCTACACCCCTCTCTCTACACCCCTCTCTCTACACCCCTCTCTCTACACCCCTCTCTCTACACCCCTCTCTACACCCCTCTCTCTACACCCCTCTCTCTACACCCCTCTCTCTACACCCCTCTCTCTACACCCCTCTCTCTACACCCCTCTCCCTACACCCCTCTCCCTACACCCCTCTCCCTACACCCCTCTCCCTACACCCCTCTCCCTACACCCCTCTCCCTACACCCCTCTCCCTACACCCCTCTCCCTACACCCCTCTCCCTACACCCCTCTCCCTACACCCCTCTCCCTACACCCCTCTCCCTACACCCCTCTCCCTACACCCCTCTCCCTACACCCCTCTGTCTCTCTCCACCCTTCTGTCTCTCTACACCCCTCTCTCTCTACACCCCTCTGTCTCTCTACACCCCTCTGTCTCTCTACACCACTCTCTCTCTACACCCCTCTTTCTCTACACCTCTACACACCCCTCTCTCTCTCTCTACACACCCCTCTCTCTCTCTACACACCCCTCTCTCTCTCTACACACCCCTCTCTACCTCTTTTCGTCACAATAAAATACACTGAACATAATCTTCAGTTATTTTCAAAAGTTTAAGTTATTGCCATTATAAATTACAATAACCTTTATTTAAGTATTAATTATTTTAAAAAATAAAAGCCATTGTTATTTGTAATATCAATACATCTAAGTCACGTAAATACAACACCTATTGCATTACAAATACTATAGGTGTCACACTTGCGAAAGTTAAAACTATTGCCATTGTAAATGACAGCTATTAATTTAGCTATTTTCAAAACCAATTCATGAATACAAAGTTTGTCATTTATAATACCAATAGCTCAAAATTTCCTAATGCGAGACCTATTGCGTTGCAAATGCTTGTTTTCCTAGCCCCTAACCCTGTTATTTTCCCTAACACAAATTGACCCCAACGCTAAACCTATACTTGATGCTAACACAAGCCCATAGCCTATTCTTTGGCATATTGCCTTCCTTTATCCCAACCCAGAACTTTCTCTACAACAAAGAAAGGCAATTTTCTTTGATGAGGCTAAATGTGTCGTGCTGTTTTATTTTGAGTATTTGCTCTTGAGGATTCATTGTAATGGTGTTCTCAAGCCTTAACCTTCATCCCCAAGAAGCTAGGACAGCTGTACTTCTCCACTCTTTGGCAGAAGGTGTATTCAGGCCTGATTCAGCTGTTGAAATAAAATCACAGAAGCAGCTGGCCTTTTCTGACTAGTTTCTGAATAATCTGGCTACTAAACTGAAAAACATTATTCCACACAAGTGCCGGATTCAGTTTTTCCTCCAGCTCCTAATGTAGCAGGGATACTCAAGAACCCATCGTTTTACCCAGTGTGCATAAATAAGTTTGCATTTCTCCACTTAATCAGCAAACTTGGAGCGCAGGTTCTCCTGATTTTGTTAGTTAACAGGAACCCTTGTATTCTGTGAATCATTTTCATTCAGTGAGTCGAAAGTAATGGATACCTGGACTGTGCTCCATTTACCGCACACTGCTTCTGTGAATCTTTTCTTGAGCCTGGATCCTTCTGTTCTGTTCCTTACCCATTGTAAGGAATGGAGACTTTCTTTGTTAAGCAGTCCTTTGCAGCACGGATAGCCCGCACGCCCCCCGCAGTAGTCTGTATCCAAGGTGTTTCACAGAAATGAAAAGGCTCATACAGGGATAAGGAATTTAATAAGATATCTACTTGTCGATGAGAGGTTGCTTCCCAACTCTACTTGCCCTGTAAAAAAATCTACTTGTGCCTCTGGTGCCATTTAGTGTGGCCACAAATTATGACAGCAATCTCATTATATTAGAGCTCTGATAATAACCTCTCTGATTATTCCAGGGCTTATACCATAGTAGGGCTTGAATACTAGCAATTTCCTTATTTTGCCACCTTTTTGCAAATCTACATACTGGGGCCGGGGGTAGCAGTAAGCAATAGTTCCAGGGTAGGAATGCCCTTTTGAGTCTGTGCAAATCTACTAACTTGCATGTTTAAGGGTTTTCTCCAGTCTTTTCCCATACTGAGAAGTTTGGAAACTTATTTCACGGGTGGGAACACAGTGGTTGGAGGTAAAGTGAACTTGTAAACTCAACAGATTTTTGCAAATCTACACATGGATATTTGCTCGTGCTAAAATAAAAATCCCAAAAAAATTCTAGGAGCATGATTTCCTGAGCTACTTCTGTGAATTCATGAAATACGTAAATCTGCACTAATGCAAATACATATACCATGGGTGCACTTTTGGGACTTTCTTTAAGAATTGGGCCCCTAATTAGGCCTGGTGTTAACCAAGATCTTTTGTTTTTATTAAATTCTATCTCTCTCTCTATCCATCTATCTGTTGGCTTAATTGAAAATGCGCGCAATCTGCACTTTCACAAGGAGCATATCAGCACACAGTTGTTTTGTTCACTGCCAGGAACTACTATGGCAATGTGTGCTTTTTAAGACCAAAAGGTATTTTTGCCAATGTTTTTTTACAATAGTGAGGGCTCTGCTGCTCCCATAATAATAAAGTTTTACGAAAGCCATGTCAAAACAAGATGCGCATTGACAAAACCAATCAATCAAGGGTTTGTATAGCGCGGCTACTCGCTCATGAGTGCCTCAAGGTGCTGAAGGGGGTGGGGTGGTGGACGCTGCAGATCCGCTGCTGATCCGTCTGGGTGTGAAGGTTGTCAAAGAGCCAGGTCTTGAGGTCCTTCCTTAATTGAGTCAACGACGTGGATTGCCTAAGGTCGAGGGGCCAGATCCTGGCGGCAAGATGAAGAATCTTCCTCCGTTCTGGTCTTGTGGAGCCTTGGGATGGAGTCCAGGGCGAGTTGGGCGGAGTGGAGGTGTCTGGCAGGTGTGTGGAAAGCGAGGCAGTGGTTCAGATCTTATGGTCCTGCATTGTGGAGAACTAAAAGAATGACCACAAATGTTGACCTATTGGATTTGCCAATGCTTGTTTCTTTTCATGTTTCCCATAATCTAGTTGAAACTGGTTGCACTAACTTTCCATTATGAATATTTTTGGAAATATTTGCATACATCTACACATTTTATTAAATGATGCTTCAAAGAAATGGTACCTAGAATTTGGCAGTAGTTTAGCAAAAATGTTTTTCCTAGTTGCATTTTTTGTGAACATCTTTTATTTTGAAAGTAAAGAATAATCAATCTTGCTTTCAAGCGTCTGCATATATTTGCATCTAATCAGAGAGAATACTGTGAGCATTATACATAGCCTCAATTGTTCAAGT
This sequence comes from Lissotriton vulgaris, assembly GCF_964263255.1. NCBI lineage: Eukaryota > Metazoa > Chordata > Amphibia > Caudata > Salamandridae > Lissotriton > Lissotriton vulgaris. The sequence goes on from NC_141689.1 coordinate 473,784,152, forward strand.
TTGAGAATGTGTGTACACATTTGTTAGGTCTCGACTAGCGTTGCAGCGCATGCGTTACGCACTCTGCGAGATCTATTGTTGTCGGGTTGCTTTCGGAAGTGGGGTGGAAGCTCCACCCATGCTTTTGATAGGTGCGCATCACAATTTATGCTGAACGCTCGCTTTTCATTGCAAGTGAGGCTTGTTTGTTTCCTCTCTGTCTCCTTTTCAGGTCGCCCACCCGGACTGGATATTTTGCTCGTGCACAGTGTCTCTTTTGCTCGCGCACAGCGTCTCTTCCGGCTTGTTGTGTTTGTACTTCAGGGCCGCAGCCGCTGCCTCAGAGCCCCGCCAGGGCCGCAGAAGCATGGGCATAGTATGCCATGCACACTAGGCCTGCCATACTGTTTGTTGTGTTTGTATGCGCTGCTCGCTGCTCTACTTCTGGGTAAACCGCCACAACCTCGGAGCCCTGCCAGTACCGCAGTGGCGTGGGCACAGTGTGCCATGCACACTCGACCCGATTTGTTCTGGGTTCTTCTTCACAATCAGGGACAGACCCTGCTAACGTGGCACAACACAATTTCCTGTGCACTTTATGGGCCGCGTCGCACATAGGTTCTATCTACATGCCCTGCTTTGTTTTATCACTGCGCACACTCGTTCTTTACTGCTTCCTAATTAATGAATGCAGGCAAGGCGTCCATTCCGGGTTCTTCTCCAGTGCCATGGACCAAGCACAGATTCATTGAGCTCCGTTAGTGTATCTCCTCTGCATACTCTGTGTTTCAGGTACTTTTTTTTGGTTTAACCATGTTTCTTCTTTCACCTCCCTCTCACCACTTCCTTGTGCTGCTGACAGGCCTTTCCCCATCCTCCCCGTCATCCACGCTTGTTTACTGGGTAGGCAGCTTTCCTGGGCCATCGTTTTGCAGTGTTTACAACGTCTATCTCCGTGGCAGGGAGACAAATGCAAGTCTCTTCACTGTACACCCTCTGTAAATGTACTGTACGTTTCAACCATAATTTTCGTTCTATGGCTGGCTCCTTCATGTTTCCGCTTGCTCATTTTGTTTGCTTGACATTTTTTAAGCCTTGGAACCACATCACCCCCAGTATTTCTTATCACACTCCAAGCTCATCTCTCAACTCCGTCCGAAAATAAACAATCTTGCCCCCAAATACACATGAACCATCTCTTTTCCGTCACGATGAGCAATCTCTGCAGTTTTTGTTTTTCATAATACTGCAGAACTCATGTTTTGTCAAAATAACATGGCTTGTGAGCATCTACCCTAGGTTTTATCTATCGGTGCATTCTGTTTACTTTGGTCTTTTCCTCCCTTTCACTATTCCTATCCCACATCTCTTCCTCTACCTCTCCCTATATTCCTCTTCCTCTCTCTCCTATCCTCTTGCTCCCTTTTACTCGCTATTTATCTGTCCACTCTTTAAAAAGGGAAACTAACATTCCAGTTGAAAACAAGCATGTGCAATGCAATAGGTCTCACATTACTGAAAATTAGAGCTATTGGTGTTGCATTATTACTTGCAACGCCAAAAGCTCAAACTTTTACTAATGCGAGACCTATTGGATTGCAAATGCTTGTTTTTTACTGGAAACACTCAGTAGTGCAGTCTGAGTATACAACATTTATTTAGAATGCTCACCCTTATAATAAAGGCTTTGCATTAAGGAACCATAAGTACAAGTTCGAACAGCATTAACATATGGGCTCAAATATTACTGCAACTGTGGACAATTCCCATCCCTTCTCCATAATGTGCTACTGTAAATTGGCAGCCAAAGGGTTTGTGCTGCAGGGGGTTGGATCTACTTGTCCAGAGGAAAAAAAACATGAAAACTAGTTGTCCTTGACCCCAAACAATATGTCCAGGGCATATTTTACCTGGAAAAGACGTCTGCGCAGTCATTCCCCATTCTGTGGGCATTAACTTGTAACAGTCGTACTTATGTACTGGGTTGCTGGCTACAGACATTATTTCTGCCTCACAGTATCCCAGCACAGAAATCTGCTGTACATGTAATTGGGCCCAATATGATTTTGAGCAGCTTATTGATATGTTTGTACCCCTCTAAACCCCACCTCTCACCCCTCCCCAACACCCCAACACCCCATGAGTTTTCTACTAGTTTAACCCATTTGGAAATTCAAGGGGTACTCATCTCCAGGTTAATACTACTAGCCTATCTAGGCCTTGTCCACTGTGTTTTACAGAATCCTTGCTTTTCTAATGTTCCCATAGAGTCCAAATGTAGTCCATTATAACTCCCTTTCATTGTTGAACCTGAGATACTGGGTCTTAAAGTTGTCTGAGTCTCCACTGGGAATATGGAAAGTAAACCTAGCCTCCATCTGTGCGGCTAGAAAAGAATCTGCTGGGAAGCAATCCAAAAGTAAATGGCTATTGCATTGTCTCTAGGGTTTGGAGAAGTATTTATATTCACTAACGCATCTGCATCAACTTCTCTCTTAATCACTTCAGAATGTATGGTGATTACTGCAAGCCTTATATGTTTTTTTCATACCCCTTCTGAAGTAGCGTGCTCAAGGAATAAGGTCATGAGCATATTTAAGTCATCTTCATCCACATGTTAAGAATCCTACCCTCCGTGAGATTTGAATGTTATCTTGGTTTCACTCCTGCATAAACCGTTAGTTTCTTTCTTCTGTTATAAAGACTTACTGACCTGAACGCTGCCTTTTTGAGGGGGGTCATTTCTGCTCGAAAGAATCTTCTCAAAGGGAAGGCAAAGTTCAAATCATCTCATCAGAATGCCCATAAACCTTCCTCCAAAAGACCAGGTTAACATTTGGATGAGGCATTCCTTCAATATCAAGGTCGTATTGTGTTGTAGCATTTCTACAGTGCATCAAACTGCTAAACTAATCCCAAAGTGCTCTGATTTGCATTACGATCCTCTGCACCCTTTTGCACTACAATGTTCAACGCAGATTTGGCTGCAGTTAGACCTAAATGGGAGATGCAGAATGAGGTGCCAGGGTTTGCAGACCTGCTTTAAACATGGTGAGTCGTTGAGCATGAGGTGTTGACGAAGCGTGTAAGAAAATAAATTTGCACTTGCAGGTACATTTTCGTTTATTTATAGTTCAATTAAAGGATTGCATTTATGTATATGGGCACAGCCATGTTTTTAAGGTTCTCTAGAGTTTTTGCTAATGGGACTGAGGACCTGAGCCAAGAATGGAACAAATAGCTTTGTACATTTGTTTGAAAATTATATGTCTAGGTCGGACAGTGCAGAGACTGAAGTGCAGGTAATATGCAGTACTTGACATTAAAGTTCACATGTTGCTTCGCTACTTTGTTAAGAATACTCTATGGATTCCACTTCACTTGAGGGATGCTTGAGAGTGTATACCCACATCAAATTCCAGCCAGAGTACCAAGTTGATTGTGACTTGTATGTGGCCTGTACTTTTGGGAGAGAATTTGGAGAAGGGCAACCATAGGTGTATGATCAAGTACTAGGACCCCTTTGCAACTTGATTAAATTATGGAGATTTCCATTTGCATGATCAAGCTTAGATTACGTACAACTGATCTGAGTTTAATCCATCATCATTCTTTAGCTCACTCCGCCACCCCAGTTCAGACATGGCCATATGCAAATCAGTCTGTGCCTCATGGGAACAGTCCAGCCTGAACTGCCAAGCCATGTCTTCCCTGGACCGGAACCAAGCATCCTGGGACCGGTTTCTGGCTAATCCGCTGTCATCATCCAGGCTAGCTTGAATCCAGTGCAAAGTGAGCAAGGGACCCACGTCTGGACATACCCTGCCAACTTAGGGCGAACAAACAAAACCAAAGGGGATGATGGGCGGAGTGTTGAACATTGCAAGCACTCACCCCCAGTCAACTGATTTGGGTTTAATCCATCATCATTCTTTAGCTCACTCCGCCACCCCAGTTCAGACATGGCCATATGCAAACCAGTCTGACCCTGTGCCTTATGGGAACAGTCCAGCCCGAACTACCAAGCCATGTCTTCCCTGGACCGGAAACGAGCATCCCGGAACCGGTTTCTGGCTAATCGGCTGTCATCAGCCAAGCTAGCTTGAATCCAGTCGCAAAGTGAGCAATGGACCCACGTCTGGGCATACCCTGCCAACTTATGGCGAACAAAGTAAAACCAGTTTTTACTGCTAGTTTTTTATTCACATCGTTTCAGCTAAAAAAGGGTTTGTGAGTGCATTGGAACATCAGACCCTTTACCCGGGCCCAATTGTGAATAAGGTGGTGGTTATTATTTTATTTGTTTCTTTGTGTACAAACAGATGGCTCCTTTGGCATTGCTTTGGGGTGCGTTTCCATCCAGCACTAGCAGTAAGTTTGATGGCTTTCATACAGGTTCCTTTAAAAAAAAATTGTTTATTGAACAGTTTTTATTGAACATTTTCTATAAACAGGAACATCGGCAACCGAGACCCCATGTAGTGAATAAAGATGTGGTGTAGATCATTTGCAACAGAAGTTTATAATAATGAGGGCATAAGTCCATGGGGAAGGTATCACATGGGGGAATAAGTGTAGCAGCTGAGGAGAGATTGGCTGTGCAATAACTGGGTACAGAGTGGGTCTGGGCTGTAGTAATTTCCTGGGGTCTGTGCTTAAAGTGGGAGGGTGGCGAGTTGAGGCTGGGGTGTGGCATAGCGTGCTCCGTAAAATAGCGCATGATGCTGACCCAGGGGCTCGAGGGGTCCAGCACGGGGATTGGTAGTTCTGTGCATGTGTGGACAATGAGGGAGGGGCCTGTGTATGTGGCAGCAGCAGAGGGGGACTGACACGACACGATAAGATGTGAGAATGGTGGATGACTGCTCTAAGGGGTAGCTCGCAATGTCTGGTTGGTGATGATTCATGGGGTAAGGTAATTGGTATGGGTGACCTCTATGAAGTGGTTTAAGAGCGTGTCCCAGTCTCTGGAATTGGGGCACTTGCCGATCCCCTGGGCCTCTGTGTAGTGGAGGAAATCCCTCTCTGCTTTTCCCCATCATCGGACCGCACCCCACCAGGCAGCAATCTCTGGGGCTTGAGGCGCTCTCCAGTGTAAAGTAAGGGTTTACTTGGGTAGGAGAAGTGCAAGGCCGGCAAAGTGTGTCCTTACCGCTTTGGTGTGCTTGAAGATGCCCAGAGCTGTAGCTTCCCAGGATTGCATGTCTGGCAGTTCTGTGACCTCTCAGGGGAGTATTGTGTATGGAGGACCAGTATGTGGCAAGGGCGAACATGACCATATCATGAATTGTAAGTTCGCAAATAGTATATGGCAGCAGGGTCAGCTAAGTAGAGCATTGGGAAAATCACGATTAAGCTGGTGAGGTGTTTGGTAGACCCTGTGTAGGATTGTGAACTGTATGCTTTTGAAGTGTGCGTAGCGTGATGCCTGATGGGGGGAAGTCCAGTTCCTTGTTCCATTCAGTGATGTGTAGTACTCGCCCGAGGCAAGATTACTGCATCAGCTGAGATGCAGACCATCCATCTGTGTATGCTAAGGGTTGGGGTCTGCCACTCATCCTAGTGATCTTTGATATATAATCATTTAGCTTCAGTAGAAGGGTGCGGGGGTTGGACTAATCTGTCTTATAACATGACAGGGCTTTTTATGGTATATGGTTTGTTAAGGGCAGGATGTGGCATGTAAGTTGAGAGGTTATTTTTTAGCCATTTACTGACGATCATCACCTGAAGCGACTGGGGAGTTTGAGAAGCAACGCAGGGCAGGAGAGATGCCCGGAGAGTGGACAGGGGCCTAGATCAGTTACATGTTTCCCCCAAGTAACGCCCTGCCAACCAGTGCGAAACCCATTGGAAGTAGAGTTCAAAGGAGGGGTCGTCGAGGCCTCCCCTGTCTACCATTCATACAGTTTCTTAATGGTTGAACATGGTATTCATTTGCACTTAACCCTTTTAAACTTTCAGAAGGAAATGATCGCTTGTAATGATGTAATGATCATATTGTACTAAATTAGTCATCCAAGCTCTTCCATTCTAAATTCTGAATGCGATTGGATATTCTTTTGTTTTGATACTGTTTATTTCCTGTAATACCCTCAGCTTACATTTCTTTAGACAGCCTTCTTCACACATTACTGTTACTCCAAATAGGTTTAATCTAAAATCCAAAGAACCAACCACTTTTGGACAGAGCCTTTTAGTGTGCAGTACCACTATTCTGTGTATTACTGATTTTCAAACCTAGAAACAATGTTTATTTAGAGTTTACCCGCAAACTGTCTTATTTTTTCTTTTTAGTTATGAGACTGACCAAGCCGACTTTATTTACCAACATCCCTGTGACGTGTGAAGACAAAGACCTGCCAGGTAAATGAAAGCTTTGCCTTCAAATTTGAGGTGACTCAATGCTAGAATAGTAAACAGAAAAGTTATGAGAACATCGTTTTTATCTTAAACTGAACTATGAAATGGTTAAAAAGAACTAAGAAGCATTAGGGTTGCGGTGTCAGTCTGTGTTTAGTGAAGGATGTGTAGAGTGGGTAAAGGGTTCTATGCCAGCCAACTAATGTTTCCTTATCGTAATTGAACATAATATTGTATTTGAATATTTTGTTGCAACCATGAATTTAAGGGGTAACATGTAATGACTTTTGAGATGATACAGTAGACCGCCACAACCTCCCCTGATATGGGGACATGAAATGGACACCTTGCAACACACCTACCCCTCCCCCAATGGCTTGTAACCATTGCTCTCACACTGTCATTCTAGTTAATATAGCATAATGAGATACAGCAAAGGTTCCCTTTGTTGTGTTTTTTGTCTAGGTTGACCTCCACTCTTCTTCCCCTCTTCTGGTTTGTGTCCTTCCTCTCTTATCTCGGGTGAAACCGCTCTAGCCACCCAGTAGAAGCGAAGGCAAGAAATCTCTTTATACTCATGAAGGAAGCACAATGCTTGGTTCCTGTAAGATCATTTAAGGTTACGGTTGTGTTCTCTGGAGTGGCTAGATTACAAATTATCTGTAACCATGCTTGTTTGTTACCCCTACATAATGCAAGCATCTGATTAGTAGGAAGTGTCCAGACTGCCATTCCCAGGCAGCCTAAGTTAATGACCAAAGGCTCTCCAGGCAGAGCAGCATATTTTTGATTGATCATTAATTACACCTCGTCCTCCTATCTAGTTCCAAAAAACCAACTGATCTGACTAGGTTTCGTTTGAGTTGACCTATCATTCAGGCATTAATATAACTCTGACCTCGGGTGCTTGTCCTGTATCCATCCCTAAAAATAATCAAGTAGTCTGCCAGTTATTTGTTTTTAGGGCTTGTGCCCTTTTGTATGGGGTTGTGAAAGTTGCTTACATGCTCGTGCCTGTGGTTTTGCTTTCCGCGGCTGCCATAGGCTTTCACGTGCGTTTAAAAAAAAAAAAAAAGCAAGCATGCAATTGGGCAAAGGCAGGCACATGTCCTGCCTTTGCTCTGCCCATTCCTGTCGGCGGCCAGCACGCGTAGCAGCACACGTTTGCTTCGCTGCCGCTCTCCCTAGCCCCCGCTCCTCTGTGGTGCGCACGCACCACTGGTTGGCTTCAACGTAAAATCCCGGGCAAGCCAGCCGTGCTGATGCTGTATCCCTTCCCTGTGTTGCATCTCGCTGCTGAATTTAATTTGTTGTATAGCATTTTAGGACCCTAGTGTAATTTTCCCTATTCATGCCCTTGTATATGTACAAATCACCGTGTCCTTATATAGGCATAGAAATCATAACCATATTTAGACATAGCCCATGCAGTCCAAATACAGGCATGGATACTTCCACTAGTTCCGAAAAGCCACAACGATTTCTTGGAAAACTCTGCTTCAGCAGTTAGGGACTTTCCCTGGCTTGAATATTGATTTGTCCAAGAACTCATGGAGTTTTCAAAGAACTGCGACTCTTTGATGATGTTATGTCCACCTGTATGTCAAACTCGGCACCTTCAAGGTATAAATATGCCCACACTTGCCCTAGCAATTACACAGTGGTTTGGAGCAGTTCGACTATCTACTTGCCAGACGCATCTCGCTACAGCAAGTGCCTAAGGAAGCCGACCCTCCAGCTGACGCACTGAGAGAGACGCTGTCTTTTCTCTTGCCAAGAAATCCAGCTCCAGTGTTTCCAAGCTCCCCTCGCGGGGTGTTGGGAAATCTAGTCTGGAGACAAAGAGATACCAGACCTCCTTCATTCTTAACCAAGGTACGGAGCTGATTAGACCCTAAGAGAAATCTTGGATTGATTTTTGGCAAAAGAATACTAAACTTTTGCTACACCACACTTGGTCCTTCCCTCGTACTAGACTTAGGTTAGGTACATCGGGGTAGGCGTATTTTAAAAGCAAAGTTGAGTACTTTTAGTCTTTATTTATTTATGTATGTATTTTATGGCTTAGAAACCATACCATGCTTTAACAGTATTATTTTATAATACTCTTCTTACTGTATGTATTATACTTTACAGCCAGTATTAAGATTGTAGCAGTTCCTTTCTTCTGCATGAGAAAGAAGACTGTTCAATAAATACTATTATTGAAAACGCCCCTCTCTCTATTTCTCTGCACCTCTGGTGAAACGAAGCATACACGAATGACTGAGTGAAATATCTATCTATTGTTTCCACGACTCTGAAGATACGTTTTATCTTGGGGAAACAAAGCTGGCATGTTTATGTGATTGTCAGAAACTAATCCCTTTTTGTTTATTCGAGAGAGTTTCTAGTGACCTCTGAGCTAGCTGGCACTTACAATTAAGTCTAATATATTCGATAGAGACCTAGTCGACTTAAGTCCTCTGTCAAATCTATAGGATATATTATTCCAATGTGCAAAGCCTATTGGGAACATAGAAACTGCACTACATGGCGCCCAACGTTTGGTAAGGCACTAATTTAACGCTAGATTCTAGAGTAACTCAGTCGTGCTTTTCTCAGAGACCCCTTTTTCCCTTAAAATAGTCCAATAGACGTCTGGAGTGGGTTAAAGGATAAAATATCTGCCATAACTGAGTAGGACGAAAATCCTATATATTAGTTTTTGGTTTTGTTCAACGTTGAAGGATACAGTGTTCCAAAATATTGTGCACCTTATCTTTGTTTCCTTGAAACTTGCTGTGCAAACTTTGGGCCCGATGTAGGTAATCCCAGATTACCGATTCTTAAATACCGAACTGGCAATCTGGATGTAGGTAATTTTACCGATTTAATTACTGGATCGGTATGATTCGGTAATTACCGAATCGGTAAATACCGATTCGGTAATTGCCATTCATTCCTATGGGCCTTGAGGCCCATAGGAATGAATGTCAATTACCGAATCGGTAAATACTGATTCGGTAATTGGGGGAAACATAGAAGGGTGACAAGGTGTCACCCTTGTTGCACCCCTCAATTGTGCATGGGTGCACATGGCTTTTTAAAGGGTTTTCATTATTTACCACCAACTTCTAGATGGTGGTAAATAACGAATTCTTAAACCCCTATAGCACTGATTACAGTGCTACCTGCATGCCAAAATAGAGATTCAGTAATTTTACCGAATCGGCATTTTACCGAATCAGTAAAATTACCGAATCTGTATTTTAACATGCCCCTACATCCCAAACTCCAAATACCGGTCGATAACGTACGAAATTGTCCGTTACCGACCGGTATTTGCCTTCCTACATCTGGCCCTTTGTCAACAAAATGTTGAATAGTGACGAAGAAAACGGTGGAGATGCAGTAAATGCAAACGATCCGGTTTTAAACCTTACAGGTTTCCAAGAAACCGAGGCGGATGCTATAATCATCCCGGAAAACATACGGAAAACCATCGCTATAAAGCTTATACAAAATGGCCTATCATCAAGCGGTGGTAGGGTAATTTTTGTCATAGAGCACACGAATATCGGCAGACAGAGGTATTCTATTCATGGATTATCTTTCCTGAAGCAAATCCAAGAGCACATGTGTTCCACTACTAGAAGATGAACCTCCAGCGGAATACACTCATTTCGAGGATATTGAAATTCCATTAACATACCAAGAGCATGCGCTTTGGTTTAAAGGTGCCCTACAACATCAAAATCACATTACCAGGCTCGGTCCACTAGGTAGACCAGGAGCAACATGGACGGTACTAGCCAGCTATACACCACATCCTGACAATGAAAGAATGTCAAGTGAAGAACTATTAGCTCAGCTAAAACAATTAATTAAAATCCATAGACAATTGGTACAATATGTCATGCGGACTCACCAGTCCAACCTGCTATAAGAATTCCACAGCACACCCCTCATCAGGGGAACACACACAAAATTACACCACAGACTATACAATCGGTCATTGGTAAATTACCCACAAAAAGGGAACAAATTCCATTCTGGTTAGCTCAAAAAAATTACTCAAATCGAGGCAGTTTTCCCGATAGTACACCTTATGAGAAACACAGGATTCTAACAATCTCTTTACCAATGGGGATCGCACCACACCTGGAGGATTGTAACACTTTGGGTACAGTTTTTGCTGCAATCTACACAAAAACACATGGTGTTCCTTCCATGGTGGTAATACCAGACGTCCTGAAACCGATTCAAAATGAATACGGGGCAGAGCCTACTTTAAATCTCGGTATGAAGTTACTAAAGGATTTCAAACAGGTCTCAGCTATAATATTAGCTAATATTAAAGGTGAAGCAGCATCCGTGCAATCCGCCAAAAACTAAAAGAACTTGATGTAACTGAGCAACCGTATGAACTGGCCAGAATAATACAAAAATCCTATGAAGAACTAGGTAGAGAAAGTTAGGATGGGAAACCAGTAAAGCCCGAACTAACAAAAAATCCTGAAAAAGTTTTTATTAAAAACACACTCACTACTCCTGAAAAGAAGTGGGAAAATACTAGACAGACACTTCCTAAAGAGAAGCGTTCTCAATCCAGAGGTAGGTCTCCTCAAAAGGAGCCCTCTGATAATAGGTATAAGCTCAGAAACCGGGATAATTTGAGAAAACCTGATAGATATCAAGATACTGATCAGGGGTGTGGAATTTTTTTATAATCTACTTATCCATGGGACAAAATGCAACATAATTCTACATGTCCAGTAAGACCATCAACTTGTCCCACCCATTCCCAAATCTATATTGTGGGATGGCATAAAGCCATTGATAATTTTTTGTTTCAATAAATCTGAACAGTGAAAACTTGACTTTATTGCTGAGAAAAGTGATATTCTCCTGAAGTATTGAAACAAAAAATTATTTGTTTTCAATAAATCAATCAAATGACACTTGTTAAAGCGCACAGCTGCTTCGAAATTAGCGTCCCATCGCTCTGGCAGACTGGTAAGGCAGGACAAAGTAACAAGAAACTAAACCTAGCCAAATAGCCAGGTTTTAAGTTGCCTTTTGAAGGCTGACCGAGTCAATTACCGTAACAAAAAGGAAGTCTGTCCATAATTTTGCAGTGCGTACAGTAAAGGTGTTGCCGACACAGCGAAACTTCAGAAATTTTGGAATCGCTGAAGGTGCCCACTTTTGAGTATACCGAGACAGTCTATTCAGCAGATAACATGGGGCCTTACCATGATGAGCGCTGAAAGGCCACGTTAGAGCTTTGAAGTGGATATGCTATTCCATAGGAAGCAAGTGCCGATGTCTGAAATGTGAAGAGATATGATGACACCTCTGAACTCTCCTGATTAGTTGTGCCACTGCATTTTGAGTTAGCTGAAGGCTGCATATCAAATATGCAGGAAGACCAAGGTAGACTGTTAAAGTAGTCAAGATGGGTCTTAATTAAAGAATGAGCTGTTTTCCTAGTCTCTTCAGAGGCCAGATCAAGAAACTTCTTTATCATTTTCATCTTGAGACAGACAGACGAAATTTGTTTAATTTGCGATGTAAAAGAGAGGGTAGAGTCAAAGATAATGCACACATTTCTAGCAGACCTGGTCTGATTAGGACAGGCTCGGCATGCTACCAGATAGAAGGTGGTAGGGGTCACTTTGGTAAAAACCAAAATTCTGTTGTGTCAGAATTTAGTTTTATACAATTTGCATCCATCCAAGTTGCGACTGCTCTAAGACATTCTTTAAAATTGTGAAAAGCTAAACTGACTTAAGGTATGATAATTTGGATATACTGGTCCAAAACGCAATTTGCACAATCATCCATGTTGGTTATATGTGGAAATATCTACTACAGAAACATCATGCTGCCAAAATATTGAGGACCAAAATATAGTGTCTGAATTTAAGAATAGTGAATCTTTACTTACCAATTATCTTCTCAAATTTTTGACCCTCAATATTTTGTATTAATAATCTGGTAGCACGATGTTCTGAAGTCAAAATTAAAGTGGAGTACCTCGGTTTTGCAGTAAAAAAGAAATGGATGAGAAATTCTGTGCAGTTGGGGAAGTGTTGTCTGTCACGAGACGTCTGGCCTGCTTCCAGCCCAATTGGTTAATCCTCTTTCATCTTGCCTCACTGACATTCTCACTGCACATACACACAACCCAACTGCAGTGTGACACACTTCTGGACAGACAAACACACCCACAGCGCACTCAAACAACCCCATTGCACAGAAACATAGCTACACTACAGATGTATAGGCTCATACGTCACTTAATAGACAGACTCACAACCCCATGCAGGACACAACCGGAAGTGGAAAATCTACCCCCGCGAAGACATAAAGACACCCACTATAGATAGACCAAAGCACTTCCTATCGACAAGCAGTGCCTAACATGAAAGGTTTGAATAACATGTGTCTAACATGGTTCTGGCTGTGGCAGAGATACTGTCTGCAAAGATATCCACGGATTTCCAAACGGTTTTGAAGAAGCCTCTCCTTTTCTATTCTAAGGAAGGACATTCTACAAATGTATAAGAAATACATATGTATGTTGCAGATGGGGAAGGATTCTAAGGAAGTTTTGGATTAGGTGGCAGTGATGTCCAGCATAGGCCCATGAGGGGAGGCCAGATTCCATGGCCAGACTTTCTGAATTTCCTTTGACTATTCAAATTAGTTCCAATGAGATTAAATTAATATTTTTTTATTTTATGATAATTCTGAAAATCTAGCATGGGTTTGATCCTCCTTGGTACACGTTGGACACCCCTAGTCTCTTTGGCTGTTTAGGATCTCTAGTTTGTCCATGCTTATTTCAACTTCAGTTCGCAAGCAGCACAGCTTTTCAGTTTGTTTGGGTCAAAGTGTAGATGTGCACTTGTAAAAAGATTCACTTACACCTACCTTTTCTTGTGAATAAATGTTTTCTGAGAAGTGGGTGTTTCAGGGTCAGAATGCCCTAGGAAGTTTGTGCACACCCACAAAATAATGAATTTGAGAGAAATTTTTCCACAGCCCGTTCTCATCATGGACATGGCCAAATATTTGCTAATATCAAACATTCGGGCAAAAACTGTGACTAGGGTGGAAGTGGGAAGAAAACACCACCTAATTTTTTGGGGGATTCTAGGGAAAGGTCTTATTGCTTCCTTTCCCATAGAGCATGGAGAAAAATATAGACAGTATTACTGTTGGGCAAACTGCATGCGTAGACTCGTAAGTATGTTAATTTTACTCTAATGCGTAATGTAGTGCAGCTATGTGTTTTGTCAGTGCTTACAAATGGCACAAGTGCAAGTTGAAGCACTATATGAAACATTATTGCTTCTTTTAAAAAAAAGTATTCTTTCAGACCCTTGAAGATCTATACTGGTCAGATCTAAAAAGAACAACCTGCTCTGACCCTTATCATGTCAAAGTTATGGTAGATTCTATTCAATCCTAATATTTTGCATTGGTTTCTCAGTCAGACCGCCTCACGTTCTTTACTTGTTTTCTTTTCAAAACATGCCCAGTAGGCTAGATTGTCAATTTCAGGGGATTTTTGAAGCAGTTCTAATTCTTCAAAAGGAGTAATTTCTGATATGCATTTCTTTACATGGTCTTCGACATTCGGTTTACTCACAATAAAATGTTACTCGAGGTGTCCAACATTTGTCAGTAGACTATCACTCATAAGTACACTGAAATCTCGAAAATGTCATATAAACAATTAAAAATCTGCAGCTATGAGCACCACATCACACAAAAGGCCTTCACAATGCTGGGCGAAGTGTGTCGCTAAAAGAGCCAAAACAACAACTCTTAAATTTTACACACAAACTAAGACAACTTCAAATATAAATACCCTGAAAATATGAAACTGTAATGCCTAAGCACACTGAAAACTTGGCAGTGCCTCTTCCGAACGCAACCTCACCTTTCAGCACCTGAATGAGGTCTATGCCCTCTTGGCAGCAAATCGGGGGTCTCTTGGAACTCTGAGTCACCGTCTAACTCCACTTCTCTCTGTAGCACTGCCCAAGTCGCCTGCTTCAACCCTGCCAGAGCCGCCATGGCTGGAATAGGGAAGAATCTGAGCCAAACGGGACCCCACACACCAGATTTGACAGCCCTCTCTAGGGCTACCCACGCAGGACTGCTTCCGTGGGCACCAGTAGGTATGGCTTGGAAATACAAACTCACTATACTTCATGAGCAATAGTCACCATACTTTCGATTTCTTTGGATAGCTGCACCACAGGAAGAAAGAAAATGGACAACAAAACGGACAGAAGAAAAGAGTTACAGTGCCTCAGCCCATTTTATATTATGTCTTGTATTATATGACAATTAGTACAGAGGCGCAACTAGAGCCAAATTTCGGGGGGAGGGCTACTAAATATTTCAGGGGGGGGGGGGGAGTTCTTCCAGCTTCCAGCTGAGTGGAGATGAAGGTGTGAAGTAAAACAACAAAGCCTTGTTACACGTAAATGGTCTTCTAAAGACCTGTGAAGTACTCTGGTGCGGCTGCGATAACCTCACAAACTGTCGGTGTGTGCCCGAAAGCGGTCTCAGCCCGGGCTGCAACACACGACAGGGAGGAGGTCCGGGGGGGACTGAAGCCTTTTGAGCGCTATGGCTTTGCGCGCCTGAATTATTAATTCGTAAACTTGCAAAGCAAAATGTCAATTCTTCAGCGCTAGCTACAAAGACATTAGCTGCTAGGAGAACACAAAAGCGTGTTTTTAAATCATGGCCTGCAAGGAAAATAAATTGTGCATTTATTCTTTATTCGGCATCCCATGCTATCGCGCATATTATGGCATTAGTAAATCAAGTGAGCGAGACTTGTGAGCAGTCATAGGCAGAGAATTGCTGTGTGCACAAAAGCTATGCCTGCATACAGAAGCCAAAAACAATAGCAGAAGAGAGGTTACATCTGACAGAACACTACCGGCCACACTCCGAGCCGATAGCTGTGGGGGCAGGTCCGAGTAGAGAAAGCCCTGTTTACTTTGATTTAAGGTCTAGTTGTCCGTGGGACAAAATGGACATTAAATCTTCTTGCCCCTGACAGAAATCAACATGTCTCGGGCGTCGGGCGATATGAATTCCCCACCCCTGCTGATACACGTTCCTCTCGTACCTTTCAGACTTCCTCACAGAAATCAGGAAAGAAGAGGATGATCAGAACACAAGGAAGAAAGCGTGAAGTCCAAAGACGATCAACACGTTCCTAACAATAAGAAAACCCAATTCACAAAGAAGGTAGCAGGTCTTAAAATTAGACATGCCGAGGATCTTGAGGACACAACAGCAAGATCGGGGAGTGGGCCCAGACAATGCTGGACAGCGCAGCAGAAGTTACCATGCTCGCAAGATCCTGAAGGGTCATCTGGAGACAGTGGACTTGAATGAATACATTCAAGTTGAAACTGCTGATACCAGGGTTAGTGTATCCCATAAGTTATATGAAGTAACACTCTGGATAGAGGGGGACATAACTAGCAAAATTAGAGCACTCTTTTGGGAAAAACTCTCTAAGGGTTATGAGATCCTTCTGGCTGAAAAGGACTGGCCACCTGAATTTGTCAGGGAGTGCCCACATGGCGAAGAGATCATTATGCCAGGCTTCTCAAATCATATTCCTATTAATAAAAAATACACCTATGCCAGAAAAAGGGCTGTAGCCCAGGCTCCAGCATTATATAAAAATCATGTTGGATGGGATGAGGACTCTCCTCACCATAAAATCCAGTTAAAAAAATCAACCTACTGCTGAGAGGCAGTATCCAGTTAAGCAAGAAGCTAAAAAACAGGTCAGGGAGATCTTGGATCAACTTGAATACCAAGGGGTGATTGAAACATGCACCTCATCCATGAACAATCCTTTGTTTCCTGTCTCCAAACCAGACAATACATATTGTCTGGTTTTGGACTACAGACATTTAAATTCTTGTTGCAAAACCTTTGCAGTACAAAATGCACACAGTGCAGTACTGATGAATAACATTGTGCGCAAAAAGTATAAAACCACATTAGATATTTCTAACGGTTTCTTCTGTCAAAACATTGCACCCGAAAGCAGGTACTTGACTGATTTGTCAATTATGGGGACACAGCGTCACTTCTGCCGTCTACCTAGGGATTCAAGAATAGTCCAGTGTTATTTTCAGCCAGAGTAACAGAGTTACCACAAACACATGATGATGAGGCATTATCTTATATTGATGACATCTATCTAACAGACAATGACTTGGATAGGCACTTGAACAGAGTGAACACCATAATACTTGGGTTCGCCTCCGAAGTGTACAAATTCAACTTTGAAAAGTCAAGAATTGCCCATCTCAACGTCCTATTCTTAGGATACAAACTTTCAAGTGAAAGCAAAAGCCTGGCAGCAAGCTTTTTATAAAAGTGTGCGCTTCTTCAACCTCCAAAAACACTGAAAAATTTCGGAGGAGCTTACATTCTAAATTATGCAGAAAGGGTTAAACCTCTCTACGAACTAATCAAACCTGATTTCAAATCAACTAATTGGACTCAAAAACACACTGAAATTTTGTGTTCAGTGCAAACGGACATGTTAGCAACAACCCATTTACAGACAAGCATAAACGTACGCAACCTTGTAATCCGAATCATCCCAGGAAGATGCGGATTCACGTACTTAACCTTTAATGAAGGTGAAAAGGTACTAATAGCTTATAAATCACACTTGTACACACAAGCTGAAATGAAATTCACTTCGACAGAAAACATTCTGACAGGGGTTCAAACTGCAGTAGCAAAAGAGAGCCCGGGCACAGGGAAAACGCATAATGGTTGTTACGCCTGTACCTGCCTTAGAGGCAGTGGCAAAAGCGAGCATCCCTAATGCAAAAGTTTTACATCCAAGATGGATACAATAGGTTAATTCTCTTGCTGCAACAGACGTTGAATACGTTTTTGGCCACTACTTCAAAACTCAAGAATTTCTACAATACGAACAAGAATGTCCTCTGCCCACTGAGATTCTGCCTCTTGAACATTACGGATGTATAATTTATACAGACGGATCAGCACAGCCTGCAATTGGGGGAAAACAAGCTCGTAGTGCAGCGTGCGCTATTGTTAAAGGTCGCTGGCGCAATGGTAATTTCTGACCTATGGTCACAAAAACTCAATCTCTAGGAGATAGTACAGCTCAGAGAGCTGAACTGCAAGCATTCAAGATGGCGCTGGAAAATGCAGATCACGAATTCCCCACACTCCTAATGTGCGATTCGTATTACTGCATCCAGTCTTGCAATGAATACTTGCAGAACTGGGTTCTAAACTGTTTCAAAGATGCAAAAGGTGGCACAATCAAGCATAAAATGCTTTGGGAACAAGTAGTTCAATTACAGGAAGAACTACAAAAGACTCACGTGATCCATACACTGAGTCATCAGGGTGATGGCGTTCACGTGTAAGGGAATTCATTGGCTGATGAATGTAATGTAATGTTGGCTTCTTATATAGCGCACTAATCACCCCAAAGGGTCTCAAGGCGCTTGCTTTGGGAACCAGTCCTGGTTTTTCCCTGTGAGATAGCCCATACTGGGCACCCCCAAGGTGAAAGCCAGGCATCCCGCTGCATGGGCCGTAGTGGAGATTGAGCAAGCTATTGCCCAGAGTTGCAGAGTGTGAGCCCCTGATTTGAGTAGGCACCGAAGCGAGAATTATCGAGTCCGTGGACATTTATGAGCTCAAGACCCTGCCGTGTCGGGAATTGAACCCTGGTCCTGGTCTGACCTCTGCTTCAGGGTCTGCCTCCTCTAACGAGTGAGCCACACTTCTCCACCTTCAGGTTCTGCCTCCTCTGCCTCCTCTAACCAGTGAGCCACACATGAAGCCGCGAAGGCAGCTGTGCAAACTGCTTCCGTAGCTGCAATCACTCGTTTAAAAACAAAAATAGACGGCGAAACAATGCTAGCTGTCCATGCCACAAGCAAAGGCAGCGGTGCAGCGTTACCTCTAAACTATCCACTCGAATATTCATACTTAATTGATGCAAACTCCGTTCCTTTTGCTCGAATCCCTGGAGTGGGGGGATAGGGCGATTCCAAACAGGAAACGTAGAGGTGCCTTGATACAAGAAGCACATATGG
Source organism: Lissotriton vulgaris (assembly GCF_964263255.1). Lineage (NCBI taxonomy): Eukaryota > Metazoa > Chordata > Amphibia > Caudata > Salamandridae > Lissotriton > Lissotriton vulgaris. Next base: position 473,802,628 of record NC_141689.1, read on the forward strand.
GAGAAGGTCTGATACATCAAGGGTTCTCAAAATCTCTCCTAGAATTAAGAGACGTACTGGTGGCCAGGGATGAATGCCCACATTTACGAAATTGTAATTAATTGTGATGTCTGCTGCAGAGATCACAGCATATAACGCCGCCAGATACCAGACTACAGTATAGCCAGCCCAGTACAGACACCATTGTTAGACAGCACTAGACTTTCTACACGCAGACGTCACTATGGACGAATGCGGTCCCAACAACTATTAGGACAAGATTCATTTGGATGTGGCCTCAGCCCTCGGCTGACGCCCGAACTGTTACAAAAGATTTCCGAGTCTTTATCAGCACATACACAATCAGCACACTACATTCTGACCAGGGTCCTGCGCTTAGCTCTCGAGCTTACAAGGCGGCCATGGCCAGCTTGAGGGTTGTATTGCGGTACTCGAGTCCATTCCATCCTGAGGGAAATTTGGTTGTGGAAAGAAAAAAACGTGACATGAAGCAATCTATAACAGCAAGGGTATTCGGCTCGGGTGGCGGGTGGGTCACACATCTAATAAATGTCCAACGTAGTCTTAACAATCTGCCAAGAAATTCTCTGGGTGGAATCACTCCATATGAAATCCTTTTTGGTACTAGAATGATTGTCGAAGACCTCGATCGTCATACTTCAGCGGTAGAACAAAAACTGTTTGATATCAAAGACCGTTTGGCTGTTTTACAGGACTTAAATGAAACAAGAAGAAGTCTAAGCAACACATTACAGAAGCCAACGACCACAGAAGAAAAACCACCTGTCCCAGCAAGACCTGTCTGGATTCCAAAGACTGGAGATCTGGTCAGAGAAAAAATAGCAGATGATAAGGAATTTGGGCCTTCTTACAGAAAACCTGTACCTGTGCTAGCAATCCTCATATCAAGAACATTGTTACTGCCGCCCCTTGCTGGAAGAAAGGAGAACCGGTTTGTGTCCATCGACCTGGTAAAAACTACATCATGTGGCCAATAATGATAGTAGGCCCAGTGGACTTGAAGGTGTAGCAGACGAACAAATCTTGCTACTATCCAAGAGGTTCAAACTGAGAGACTCATCACCTTTGAAGAATCTGCAGTAAGAAAAGAAGGACTATGCAACAAAGCCATGAAACTTGTGCCTCTTGAAACCCAAATAACAGATCGGCAAGAAACTCCCGTCCACAATGATGTAGCATCTGACTATACTAATATGTCAAGGGACCAAGCTGCTCCAGCGATGTTAAATAATCCGAATGCAATACCAACAGTTGACAGAACTGCCTCTGGCTATTTCATCCATTTTGAAACATTTTCTGAGGATCCCAGTGAGCCCGAAACAAAGCCAGCAAATAAAACTTTCAAGGAACAAGTAACAGAACTTTTTCACCAGCTTGCAAACACATATATGGTTTCACCATGGGTTGAATTTTGGATTGTTAGGTGTACTTTTTCTCCTACTATGGATCATTCTCGTTTTAAGTTTGGGAAAGCTGATAGATGGAAAATATAGTAAAATGGGTACCACAAGTAAGAACATTAACTTGCTCCTGGAGCCACACAAATCATCTCATCGTGGACAAAGAGACCAGTTATCAGTGAACATCACAGCCGTTCCTCTACCTGGTGATATCGCATGGGACAGAACTGATTATGACATTTATGGTCCTGTAGAGCTGTTGAAGATTCCACACCAATTTAAGGTTTCCTTGAGTGACTTTGTTTCACCCAGCACATTTTCTGATGATTGGGACTTTGAGACTGTTAATAACATGATGGCAGACTTAGAAATATCCGCAAAATTTACAAAACGTGCTTACTTAGAAGGTTCATCAGATTATGAACAAACTTATTGTTTTAATCATTATGGTCATCATTATTTGCACAAATCTGCAAACCCTAGAAATGTTTTTACTTCTAATCAATGGGAACATTGTCCGACGCCACCAAAGGGTAGCTCAAAAACATTTCATAAAAAATGTCCATACTTCTCAGGTTTTAATGTCACAAATCCAGAAACATTTTACTTTAAAAATGTTAACAAGACAAAGAAAAGTATGTTGACTAATACTAAGCAAATTTATTCTGCAGCCTTTTATGCTCAATTGTCTACATTAGGTTTTGACTTTTGGCGAGACTCCATTGAGACAAAAACTATCTGGGGCACAAAAGACTGGCAGGTGCAAGGTTTAGAAGCCTTATTCAGAGCCTGCATCATCCCAGAACAAATAATGTTCTTAAATGAAACTGTTCAACAGACATCTTGTCTTGGCCTGGCTAGGATAAAAGACTTAAAGAAACCGTCCATACCTAAGCCCCCACCTGATAGTAATGGAACTACAGATGAGGAGGTAGACGTAAAATATATTTTACAACAGAACAGAACTAATCCTGATTGGAAGAAATGGTTAATCTGGCCCACAGACACGAATAACTGCCAAGATAGATTCCTGAATAAGACACAAGGTTTCCCAGTAACTAGGCCAGATCCAAGATATGTCCAGAGACAACAGCCAGGGATAATAACAACATACAGTGTAGGTAAACTGTACCTTGAGTGGCTACAAAGATCTGCACTCCCAGATATAAAACAACACTTAACTTTACTTAAAGATGGCGTTGATTTGAGAGACTTCTTACTAGGACCTGGTAAACCACGTCATAAACGTTTCATATACGCCGGTATTTATATTGCTTATAATGAAGCATGGAAAGTCACACAAATGGAAACTGCAGAACTAATACGAGAAATTGATTGTATTAATTTAGAGAAAGCTCTCTCTGTAGTGGACAATGGGTTAACGACTCTGTCCTCCAGAATTTATTCTTTGGACAGCATTGTATCCTCTGCCGTTGAATAGAGCAGGACTTGCTAATGTTACAACATGGACAGTCTCAATAGCGTTCTATAATGCTGCTAGGCTGGACGTTACAAAATCTTCGTTCAGGCTATGTGCTTTGGCTTCTAATCAACACCACATCATTGTTTGCTGGGTTTAACCTTACAGATAAACAAATCTCTTTGGCACGAAGGGGAGCAGCTATACGGTGCTGAGCATAGAAAAACTGGAGAGATTACCATTAACAGTTTCTGAGAAACCAGCCGTATATTGGCTAATATATGGCACCATCACAATGCCAGTGACGAATTTCCAGTTTCAGTTTCAACACATACCAGCAGGCCTGTATGAAAGGTTGGGTAAAGAATACATAAAGTCGACCTGGGATTTACCATACACACACACACAAATGTTGGAGTGGGGACATTTCTTAGTGGTAAAAATTGCAAAAGCACACTGAGCGTTACACTTTTATGTCAGGGTATTCATTTACATGGAGTCTGCGATGGTTCTTCGACCAACTTATCCTGCCACCTACAAGGTTCTCCGGCAGCAGTGATAGATCCAATTTTTAAGCAGCTGTCCAATGGGAGCTACATAATGTTGAATGATCACAGCTGTTGTGAAATGATGCCAGAAATAGCCTATCTCGTTAGTTTTAGGAAACAATACTTGCATACAGCAAGTGGCCCTGGCTGACACACTAAGACTGACGGGGAGTCGCCGCTATGGCCTTCACTGAACATCTCTTCTATACAGATTGATACTTTAAGCAGAATGAAAGCCATTCTTTTACAAAAAACTGTGCCACTGACCTCGTCCAAAGAGACGTATGATCTGCAAGTTGCAAGGTCCTCTGCAGAGGTACATGCCCTATTATCAACAAACTGCCCCATACATTTTGAAGAACTGTCAGGTCGTATCTTAAACATGTCTGATACAAGTGGGATTGTACATTTATTTAAGACGATTTTTTTGGGACTGTTCGCACCCTTTGAAGCAGTCCTAGGCATTTTTCCAAACTTCGTGCACTCTGTGTTCGGCGGTCTGCATCTCATTTTGGGACTCGTAGCAGAGATACTATTTTTGTTCCTTCTGCTCCGATATGGCAAGTCCAGTCACCAGCGATACCCAGATTACCATGGAGAACACTCTTCTGGCAATGCAGAATCGTGAGCGCATAACACAGATTCTTGGCTTGGCTCGTTTGAGAGATCTGAATACCACGTGGTTCCTATTGTTCAGACCAATCTGGCAAGATTGCATCTTACCTGTTCTACCATGCCTGCTTAGTGGAGAGGAATTCGTGTTGGATATTTGTCTGACACTTCTATCAGCACTGCCAACGAATGTTGACCCTTTGCTTGGTACGGTAACGGCTCATGCATTGTGTTGTCCCCAGCGGCTACCAATCCTGATGACTGCATTCATTGAGATCTCACCAGCAATTCCAGCTGAAGGTGAGATACGTGGACCAACGGGCACACAGGTACCATCTACTGCAAACATTGCTAATGCGACTGACGCTGATGGAGATGCTTTTCATCTGTGTACGATTGATCTACTTAATGACGTGAGTCAACTTTCAGCTACTGTGGTAGACGATTTCTTTGCCAGCTTAGAAGATGTTTTCTCCTGACACCGAGAATAACTTTTGAAATTAGCACACAGCGTTCTATCAACTTTGAATTCGACCTTCGTTTTTCAAAACAAAAACTTCTACATTTGGAACTCTATTTTTCTATGATTTTGATTTGACTTTTTCCAAAACTGAACTTTGACACAAAGTGATCTGCTTAAAGTAGAACTATTCTTAGAGAACAAGAATTCTTTGAATACTTCCTAGAAACAATATTGACCTTATCCACAAACCAAACCAGTTATATATTCTGCTATGGGATGGTCTTGACCTGTTTCTTCTGTATTTAAGAGCCATTTCATAAATGTAATTTTCATGATTGATTCAGTTAGCATTGCCAATACCATAGTTTATGCTTAAAATGAAATCAATGCTTACAAATGCGTACAGTACGAATGCTAATTTTTCGTGTACATCCATTTCAAATGCATTTTTATGCATTTTGGGGTGGGATTGTAAACACATGCTTTAGATATGTTTTAGTGCTTGAATTTAGTAATGTCTAACATAATAAAGTGGAGTTGGTGTTGTATAGTATTTTAGGACCCTAATGTAATTTTTCCGATTCATTCCCTTATATGGGTATAAATCACCTTGTCCTTATAGGCATAGGAATCATAACCATATTTAGACATAGCCCATGCAGTCCAAATACAGGCATGGATACTTCCACTAGTTCCGAAAAGCCACAACGATTTTTTGGAAAACTCGGCTTCAGCAGTTAGGGACTTCCCCTTGCTTGAATATTGATGTGTCCAAGAACTCATGGAGTTTTCAAAGAACTGCAACTCATTGATGACGTTATTATGTCCACCTGTACATCAAACTCTGCACCTTCAAGGTATAAATATGCCCACACTTGCCCTAGCAAACACACAATGGTTTAGAGCAGTTAGACTATCTACTTGCCCGACGCATCTCGCTACAGCAAGTGCCGAAGGAAGCCGACCCTTCAGCTGACGCACTGGGAGAGACGCTGTCTTTTCTCTTGCCGATAAATCCAGCTCCAGTGTTTCCAAGCTCCCCTCGCGGGGTGTTGGGAAATAGAGTCCGGAGACAAAGAGATACCAGACCTCCTTCATTCTAAACCAAGGTGCGGAGCTGATTAGACCCTAAGAGAAATCTTGGATAGATTCTTGGCAAAAGAATACTAAACTTATGCTACACCACACTTACTTTTTCCCTCGTACTAGACTTGGGTTAGGTACATCGGGGTAGGCGTATTTTAGAAGCACCAGTTGAGTACTTTTAGTCTTTATTTATTTATGTATGTATTTTATGGCTTAGAAACCATACCATGCTTTTAAAGAAGACTGTTCAATAAATACTTTTATTGAAAACGCCTGTCTCTCTATTTCTCTGCACCCCTGGTGAAACGAAGCATGCACGAATGACTGAGTGAAATATCTATCTATCTATTGTTTCCACGACTCTGAAGATATGTTTTATCTTGGGGAAATAAAGCGGTCATGTTTATGCGGTTGTCAGAAACTCATCCCTTCTTGTTTATTTGAGAAACTGTCTAGTGACCTCTGAGCTAGCTGGCACTCACAATTAAGTCTAATATATTCGATAGAGACCTAGTCGACTTAAGTCCTACGTCAAATCTAAAGGATATATTATTCAAATGCGCAGAGCCTATTGGGAATATAGGAACTACACTACATATTAAGAGCAACAAAGACTTTATTAAAGAATTGTAAAAAATCAAGTTAAAATCGTTAAAGCATTTAAAATTTCACAAACCAGCAAAGGCTTGTAGCACACCATATATACAAGTAGAAAGGGTGCCTTACCACGTAAAGAGGCGCGCACACAAATAAACATACCCAGGCATTCACAGAACAAAACCCACAGCTTCCATATAAACTGCATTTAGACTCGCTACACGCAAAAACACTAGAGGCATGTCACGTGCGCCTTCAGTGCTGGAGCCGTGCACGCGCCTGAGACGCACCCATGATGTAACAAAACTTGAGCCACGCCCCACACTCTGTAAAGTACTGGGAGGGGCCCCCTCCGGACTCAGTCAAGAGGTTTTATGCCTGGGTCTGGCCGGGGGAGGCGAGGGCTATGTTATGCCACTGAGGTGCACAGACGTGTCCAGAACACAACAAATGCTCATGTCTGGGGCATATAAAACAGTAAGCCTAGGACAACAAGGGCAGAGCTGGAGACCAGACTTCTCACAGAATGGCCTTTTAATTCCTATTTGTTCGGGTAACAGGAGGTTCGAGGTATGTGGGCTGCTGAATTCATATCTTAGCATAGATCGCCGCCTAGTGTTGGGTCCGGATGTTTGCATCTTGTTGTCTTGGAAGAGTCTTCGAACTATCACAAGATAGGTGACTCCTCCCCTGGACTACAGTGCGCATGGGCATCTTCTCCATCTTCAGATTTGTTTTTCTCCGCCATTGGGTTTGGATGCCCTTTGACAACTCCAACTTCGGGACCGATGTATTCCTAATTTCTAAGGTCAAAAACATCATAATTTCAACGGTATTGTTTCCGCTCGATATCCCTCGACTCGACAACTCTTTCCATCCATCATCTTTTCGACGCCACGTGGGCCTCCCGCGGATGGAAAGGACCCCGTTCAAAAGATGCCCACAATGTCGATCCAAGTTTCCACATAGCGATAAGCATACAGTATGCAACAAGTGCCTGTCTCCGGAGCACAACGAGGAAGACTGTTGAGCTTGTGCTCCGTTCCAGTCGAAGAAAACTATCCAGAACCGAAGAGCTGCTCGTCAAGAGATGCAGCGACAGGCACCTGAACCGGAAAACATTTTTTTTTTTTTAAAAACCTTTATTGATACTTCAACCAGTTACAAGTATGGGCCTACAACTACCAGGGCTGGCCGCTAATCAATATCATTTCAAACAAGCAATTAGAACCAGACACGGCTTCCCGGGAGGCGAATACAGCACAACTTCAATTAAAACTGGCAGCATAGCATACTATACGAGTAGCAGGATAATAAAGGTTCCATTTTATAATATAAGGATAGAAGGATCAGGTGCCATACAATATCACAAAGGTGCATAAAGGGCGGGCAAAGCAGTAGGAGGTCCACAGTTCGATATCATTCAAAACAGTGGCGCTGAGGCATACGATTCAGGATAAACAAGCATACAATTAATGTTCGCACCAGTAAAGCGCCCGCCCGAAGGTACTGAAGTACTGTGAAAGTATAGGCGCAGATAAAAGTCAACAATTGGCAAAAGAGTAAACCCACTACGCTGACCCGAAAAAGAAGAAACAAAAGAAAAGGCGAAGAAAGATAAGAAGAAAAAAGGGCCATAGAAACAAATAGTAAAAACAAAATTCCCCTTCTCCAACCCCACACCCTGCACCCCTGCAGATGACTACGGCCTACCCCCCTAGCAGCGTGCCTGTCGCCCCATAAATGAACCCGAAATATAGAAGAACAAAGGGAAAAAAAGAAAAGGGAAAGAGAGAAGGGACTAAAACCCCGCCCAGAAAGGAGAAATGGAGGAGGGCTATGTCATACGCATTCCCGGACTCTCCCCCCCCCGTCTTAACGAAGAATCCCCCGCAATGCTAACCCGATCAAGCAGACCACAATAAAACCGTACATCAGAGGTAACTAGAAATCCCGCCCCGGACTCCGTTAACCAAATAAAGCAGTCCCGTTACCGATAAATCAATATTGAGAAACCTCAAACAGTCTCAGCCTTGGCCCAGTCGATCAAATTTGCTGATCCCCTCCAATAAAGAGAGCCCCATCGTAAAATTGTCAAAGGTGAAACAGAAGTTGTCGAAACATAGTCCATAAGTTGAAGAAAGGATGGCAAGTCCCAAAGCTGACGCTAGAGTCCAATAATGCCCCTTCCCGGCACTAGCGCGGAGATACTCCTCCGGGAGTCGATCCTAGCGCTATATAAACCTGCAATTAATTAATTAATTAAGACCAGGCACTATCCCATCCGCCATCTTGATGTACCAGCTGGGAAGGGGGTGCGACACAGTCCCACACAGATCACAATTACGAGCAAACGTCTCCAAATCGGGAAAAGCAGTGAAATGTTCCGCCAATGGCAGTTCCAAAGATTCCGACTTTGTAGGTGCATTGCCAATCTCCACATGTCCGATCCGTTCCACTTCTGTAGGGGCATGGAAAGCTCCGAGCACCGGGTCAAAGTGCATCGCTGGGGTAGCAATAGGAAAAAGAACTGGCCACCGGGTCTCGAGCAGCAAATCAGAGTCCAGTCCCGATCCTCTAATTCCGTCCACCGCCAACATCAGATTCCAGGCCTGGGTCTTCATAGTCGCCTGAAGTGCCTCAAGGGCCGCCATCACTGACCGCAATGACGGGCCGCACTGAACCCGCTCTGCCGGGTTTGGCATAGCATCAAGCATATTGACCCCCACGGAGAGGTGCCTTCCTCGGGGTAAGATTAGGCGGAGCAAGAGTGAACTGTGAGGGACCGATCGTCAATAGGTGTTAGTGCGCACCAAGTGTCCGATCCAACGGCACTGGCGCTACGAACGCCAGGCCCCCGGGTCTCGGACCCCCACACACACCACCTCGGGCGTCACTCGTCTCCTCACCTCCAGTACAGTTCCAGGCAGCAGATCGGCAGCCAAGCAATCATAAAGATGTCGGAAGTTCCATGGACCGGACCCTGCCGCTCTCTCTGGTCCGCTGTTGTTCAATTAGGACCCGGCTAGACCAACACTTGAGACCCCGGATTCTAGACTGGGCTAGCTCTCAAATTAAACCTCGACATAACTCCACTCCACCATGTCTGAAAAATCTCGGGATTGCACCATCAGTCTGCAGAGTAGTTCATGCATCCGGATATGGGGCGAGAAATCAGGATATACGACGAAAGACGGGGGTCAGCGGAGCCGGGAAGCTATGCGGCCATCTTGCCTGCTGTCGTAGCTCCTCCTCCCCGGAAAACATTTTCGACGATGAACATGAACTTCCAGAGGCAGCGGACTCCGACCTGGAGCTCGTCACAGTAGAAGACCAGTCGGACTCCGATGACGACATCCCACCGGGGCAAACTGTGAGTACTAAAGCCCCTACCCTGCCTCCACCTCCAGACAAGGCTCCGCTCAAAGCATTGCCAAGAGGCCTTAGGCGCGACCGAAACACCGCTTCAGAAGCCCCGCCTTCTAGCTCGGCTCCGAAGACCATTACCAAGCCTTCCAGTACCCCGGGACCGAGCAAGACTCTTTCCAAAAAGAGCGTAGACTCGAAGACGGCCGCACAGCCGAAAAAGGGCCCAACACTAAAAAAGGTTGTTAATCCGAAAAAGACTGTCGACCAGAAAAAGGGCGTCGATCCAAATAAAACTATCGACCCAAAGAAGAGCGTTGATCCAAAAAAGACCGTCAACCCAAAAAAGGTCATCAACCCTAAAAAAGGAATCGACCCGAACAAAGTCGTCGATCCGAACGCTGCCTCCGAGCTGAAAAAGGCTGTTGAGCAGAAAAAGGCTGTCGACACGAAAAAGACCGTCGAACATAAGAAGGTCGTCGAGTCGAACAAGGCTGTCGAGCCGAAAACAGCTGTCGAGCCGAGAAAAGCTCAAGACAAAAAGAAAAACAAGCAAGCAAGTGACCGATCGGAAAACATTGGCGCCGAAGCACGGACAGTGGAAGAAGAAGAACTCTTTCATCCTGATCCAGGGAGCCCAGACCAAAATAGACTGTATATAGAACCTGATATAGGACATTTAACAGTTTACAATAAGAACAAGAAAAGACTGGACACTGAGGCTCCTTCTCCTGTTCCTCCTAAGAAAAAGGACTTTGGGACACCCCCTTCTAGACCTATTACACCTCCTCCTTTCACTCCTGACATGCCTTACTTTCCATATTCACCTCCACCTCCACATTATGATGAGGGAGAAGACATGGGTGAGACCCTCATCAGGACTTCATAGACCCTGATGATCCGGGAAACCAAGATCACACATGGGACGATCAGAATGACCCTAATAACCCATATGGTACACAATCCATACCAGATACCTCTACATATCCATCCCCTACTGACGACACAGTTGCTTTTAACCAGCTAGTTGACAGAGCAGCTCAGTATCATGGTGTAAGCATGCACACTGACCCTGTAGAGGAGGATTTCCTATTTAATACCTTCCCAACATCAGAGAAGAGGATATGTACACTCCCTATGCTAAAGGGAGTACTTAAGCACGCACCAGACATCTTTAAAGACCCAGCCAGAGCGCGTGTCCTCAATCCAAGAATTGAAAAGAAATATAAACCAGCCCCTACAGACCCCTCTTATATCAAGTCTCAGTTACCACTAGACTCTCTAGTTGTTTCTAATGCCAGAAAGAGAGCAAACTCTCAAACAGGTGATGCCCTACTCCTGATAAGGAGTCAAAGATCTAGGAAGCCTCAGGAAAGAGAGTGGCCTCTCAGGCAGCTAATACCTGGAGAATTGCCAATACACAAGCTCTCCTAGCACGCTATGACAGAGCACACTATGATGAACTGGAGGGATTACTGCAAACACCTACCAGAACCCTGTAAGGCAAAGGATAATGACCTAATTCAAGAAGGGAAATTCATCACTAACACATCTATAAAATGCACCCTTGATGCAGCCAATACAGCAGCTAGGTCTGTCAACACTAGTGTGTTGCTACGCCGGCATGCCTACCTACGCAGCTCAGGTTTTAAAAATGAAGTGCAGTCTACCATACTTAATCAACCCATCAAACAGGATTTCTTGTTTGGCCCAGCAGTTGATACCATCTTAGAGAAGATGAAAAAAGATACTGACACCGCAAAGTCCATGGGTGCACTTCAATTTCAACAGTCTAGGGGCTCCTTTCGCCGCTTCTCCTTTCGATTCTCAGGCAGAGGCAACACATCACAAACCTCTTCATCATTTAAAACTAATTAAACTAATACCCAAGGCACCTTTAATAAAGGCTCGAACAGAGGAGGTTATAGAGGAAATAATAACAAAGTCAGAGGACACAGTGGTAATAGCACCAGAGCCTCCACCACCACCAAACAGTGACTTGTTCACACTCCCTCCAGACCACTTAACACCAGTCGGAGGCAGAATTACCCAATTCCTACTAGTCTGGAATGCCATTACCACAGACAGGTGGGTGAGAAAAATTGTCCAGTATGGTTACTTCCTGGAACTCACGTCTACTCCACCCAACACACCACCCAAACACCGTTCAATGTCCAAAGAACACATCACGCTGTTACAACAAGAGGTGCTCTCCATGCTAGAAAAGGGAGCCATAGAGCCAGTCCCTTTTCAACACCAGGGCACAGGAGTATACTCTCTATACTTCCTTATTCCCAAAAAGGACGGGTCCCTCAGACCAATATTGGACCTCAGAACCAATATATACTTTCAGAGCATTTCCATATGATCACTCTACAACAAGTACTCCCGCTAATCCAGCAAGGCGACTTTCTCGTTACATTAGACGTCAAGGATGCATATTTTCACATACTTATACACCCAGCTCACAGGAAATACCTCAGGTTTACAATAGAGGGCCGCCACTATCAATTCAAAGTTCTTCCCTTCGGGGTAACTACAGCACCAAGGGTTTTTACAAAATGCCTAGCAGTAGTAGCAGCACACCTCAGAAAGCAACACAACCATGTGTTCCCCCTACCTGGACAATTGGCTCATAAAAGCCAACTCGTATGTGCAGTGTGTAAACCATATGTCTCAAACTATCCAGCTACTGCACAGTCTGGGATTTTCCATAAATTACCCAAAATCACATCTGCTGCCCTCCCACATACAACAATATCTGGGAGCAAAAATAGATACCTCACTTTTGAAAGCATATCCAAATGCAGCCAGGATATCCAACATACAGTCTCTCATTCAAAGATTTCAGCCACAACTCTCCCTGCCAGCTCGAGTGTTCATGCAGCTTATAGTCATGATAGCCTCCTGCATATTCATTGTCCCTCATACCCAACTTCAAATGCGTCCATTGCAGGAATGCCTAGCATGGCAGTGGAACCAAGCTCAAGGACAACTAAAAGACCTAGTGTTGGTAGACAGTCGCACTTACAACTCTCTGCAGTGGTGGAACCCACAAAACCTTTCCAAGGGGTGACTGTTCCAAGAGCTGGTTCCACAAGTAGTATTAACAGCCCCAGGACAGGGACCAATTGGTCCCTGACCTCCCCCTACCTGTAACACCCCTAAATTTAGAGAAACTGCCTGCCTTGAACCTCTTTGAGACTGGGACTTCCATGAGCAGTGGTTCTGCTCAAACAGCAATACCCCTGGTGCCAGCCACGAACTGCGAATCTAGCACACTCTGCACCCGCCGAGCCCAGCCTGTGCCTTAGTGGATAAAGACCCAGAGGACGTCCCCCCGGCGATTCTGACCTGGAATCCAGTGCCAAGGACCCTCCTCGACGACCCAGACGACGCCTGCAGCCTCAGAACCAGGGACCCCTCCAACCGCGACCAGCAGAGGGTAAGATTTCCCGACGTCAAAAGACACCACTGCACCCGGCGCCCCTGTGCCCAACTTTGGGGTGCCTAGATATCCTCCAAGATCCCAACTTACCCCTTGAAGTGTTGGTCGCTGCTGAAGAATCTCCGTCCCCGAGCCTGAAGCCTTTGTTCACTTTCCAAGATCTCCATTGAATAACAATGAGCGCCCGACGGCTCAAAGCACCCTGCACCCAGCTGCCGAGTGCCCCTGGCAGTGCAACCTTTGTCCTAACCTACTTCCCCATTTGCCCTGAGCAAGTAACTAGGAGCCCAGCTCCCACAGCCGCATGGCCTGCTAGCCAGCAGCCACCAACCGAAGGCCCTCTGCCTCTCATTGGATAACATTGGGCCTAACTACCTCTGCACCCGGCTGCCCCTGTGCCGCTGAGGATGTACCCCCGAGTCTATGCCCAGAACCTTAACTCTGCCAGTCGAGTACTTACCTAAAAGCTTATAACTCACTTTTCTTCCATAGGCTAACGTTGACTGGTTTCACTTGGAAATTCTTCTAAGTTTGGAGTTTTGGAACTTTGAAATATTCCCCTAAAATCAGCTGTACAACAAATTCCGATTTACTCACCTGTTATCAAGAGAGAACCTAGTGCTGCATCTTTTAGCCCAGCATTGACCCTGAAAAGTAATTTTAACCGTACTTACCAGTAACTTGAATTACATTCCATAGGTATCCATTGTCTGGTTTTACCTGAAAAGTTTCTAAGTGTCGATTTTCAGAAACTACAAATATTCCCTTAAATCGCCTGTATGACTTAAACACATTCTTTCAACTGGTTACAGGATATGCACCATGGCTGGATCCAGAATCCAACCCGGAGGAGGAAAAAGTAATCATAACACTACGTACGAAAGTGAATTTCCTCCCATAGGATAATATTGGTGACTCTATGTGAAAAAGTTTCAAAGTGTCAACTTTTAAAATACAATAATATTCCTTAAAAATCACTACTGTAACGAAAGCACTTTTACTTAACTGCTTACAGGACATGTCCCAGGACTGAATCTAGGATCCAGTCCTGAGGTTAGAAAAGTAATCTACAAAGTAACTAATTGCTCTTAACTAGAAATTCCCATTGAGCTCAATGTTGCATTGTGTTTGACATTGTGTTGCTTATTACAACAACTGTAACTATTGTAATCAAAAAGTCTATTGTCTATTTTGAAAAGTATTTAACTACTGTAACTCATTTTGAGAAAGTATATTTTGATACCTTGTTGGTTCTAAAATAAAACAACTATATCTTTTGATACAAAACAATTGGCCTAGAGTTCAGTTCTTGAGTGTGTGAGACCATTTGCTGACTAGGTGTGTACAAAAAATGCTTTACACTGTCCTCTAATAGTGCCTTACTGCTCGACCAAGCTACCACTTTAGAGAGTAAGGTTATATCTAACTTTAGCCTCTGCCAAACCTCTGGGGACTGTGGACTCTGCTCACTGTACCTTACTTTGGTCCAGTATATACAGAGCCACTTTCTTACACTACCTACCAGACCCAGACAGTTCCACAAACTAGAGACCTTGGGTAAGTCAGGGTGGTGTACTTCGCTTGGATCCCTCAACAATTCTGAACCACAATGTCCTGCAAACCTCACCCTTAGTCTAAAAATGCGAATTTTCCTCATATTTCTGTGAGGACTATGTCTGGAATAGGCTTGGAGCCACAAATTTCCTGCCACCCTCAATTCCCACACCTCTCCCGATGAGCAGTACCCCACGGGTGTGGTGGGGCAATCAACCACGACACAAAAGGCCCTAGAGAGCTACGTGAAGAGATGAGTGATTGTGGCAGCTGCAGATTTGGGGCCATGCTCAGCCGGCATTCATGGAAACCTACCAACCGCAGACACTTTTGAAAGCTAGACAACCAGAGGATTCAAGAGTAGTGTGCCTTGCGTGGATCCCACAATATTTTCTTACCCACAGTGCCCTGCAAACCTAATTCTTTTCCTGAAGTCACACATTTTCTAAACATTTCTGTGATAGAAACTTCTGGAATCCACAACATTTTCTTCACCAAGCGTTAACTTACTTGTGCCGATAAAAATGTTGTGCCACTTGTGTGGCTGGTCCTAGTGCCCGAGACAGGAACGAATCAAACTGAGGTCGAAGGGAGTCACCGCATAGGATCCATGCAAGGCACACTACCCTAGAATCCACAGCTTGTCTAGATTTTAAAAAGTCTGTGGTTCATAGGTTTACATGGGTGGGACCACAGCACAGCCCCAAATACTACAGCTACCCAGGTTACTTATCTCTCAATGCAGCACTTTAGGAACTCTTTGAGGACTTGTGACTCATCCTCAAAAGTGGGGTACTGTTCTTATCCGGAAATAAGTGGGAACTCTGGGTGGTAATAAAGTTGTGGCTCCCTGAAAATGCCCAAACCTTTCATCACAGAAATATGATGAACAAGTTTGAGGTTTGCAAGGGATTCTGGGTATAAAAAAAACACTTGATGAGAGCCACGTAACTCAACCCACCCTGGATTCTCCCATGTGTCTAGTTTTAAAAAAATTGCAAGTTTGCCTAGGTGCCGGCTGAACTAGGGCAGAAAAATACGCAGCAACCCACTTTGCAAAAAAAAAAAGACTGTTAGGAGTAGAAAAAAGTGATGGATTCATGTTACATTTTGGGCACTTCCAGTCACGCACACTAGCCCCACCCAAGTAAGGTGCCATTTTTTAGTGGAAGACCTGTGGGAGCATAGGATAGGACCTACAAATTCAGAAATGTACATAAAAACACTGCTCCTAAACTCTACATCTTGTGCCCATTTCAGAAATACATAGGTTTCCTTGATACCCATTTTCACTCTCCTTTTAAATGTTTCTTTATTTCATCAGTTAGTTTAGTTGGGAAACTTTTGAGGGATCTGCACATATGACCCTTGCTGAATTCGGAATTCTGTCTACTTTTCAGAAATATGTAGTTTTTCTAGATCACTCCTGGGATTCACACTGGTTTCCACCACAAACTAAAAGTAGGTTGAGATCACAAAAATTTGTAAATAGGGGCTACCTCTATGAAAAATGCAAAACTATGGTAAACAAATTAGATGTTTTTTATTCATCTCTACTTGTTTCTGAAATTTGGGAGGATAGTGACTTTAGCACAGCTAACCATTCATAGATGGCATTTTTAGGAAAAGAAAACTGAAACCTTTATTCACAGCACTTTTTTCCTACTTTTCCCCAAAAACTCAAAATGTAGGTATATTTCGCCTATTTTCTTGGTTCCTCCGTGGCAACCCACAAACCTGGGGTACCTTTAGAATCTTCAGGATGTTGGAAAAAAAAGAAGTACATTTGGCTTGGATACCTTTTGTGCAACAAAGTTATGGAACCCTGAGCTCGAACGAGCGAAATAGCCAAAAAAGGACACACGGGGAGGCCAGCAATTTAGGAGTGAAGCTCGAATTCTTTCTTTAAATACTTAATTGACTTTGATGTTGATTCCACAGTTAATCTCATTGGTAGTGCCACCTCCATTTCCTTTGAGGTAAATAGTTTTAAAACTTCTGATTTTTCAACATTCATTTTCTGTCTTCATCTCTTCAAATATGTATCTTTCTATTTTCGTCATAACTGTGTTAGCGAAAGGACATCATATGCATACAACATTATTTAAATTTACCTTGGACAATGTTGATGCCATTTATTTCTAGCTTATACATTGAGTGGATTGCTAGAGCTTCCACAAAATGATCAAACATGCTGAGAGAGAGCTGGCACTCTTGTCAATATACAGGAAATCAGATAGAACAAAGTTATCACTATCCCTACCCATAGAGGACTAATAACAGTCTGGGATCCATGTTCTGATATATAAATACCCATTTACATTAGTGTTTGTTCGAGGAATTGCCAGACTGTCCAATCGCACTCAATAGAATTAATACTTTACCACATCTTTGTTTTTTTGCATATTCCTCAATGTGCACTATTTTATCCTGTTACCGATGATGAAACCCAAGTGGTGTGGGTGGATTACTTGGGGCATAGGTTATTTAGATGGGGCACTACTATACTTGTAAAGATCTTAATGTGGAATTTGGGAAATTATGTTGGGTGGGTTAAGCTATGTTGTCAGGGCTCAACAATCTTGGGTAACATGAGTATTATAGCCTGACTTATTAATATGGTTAATGACTGCTCGATTAGAAAGTATTAAGGATTAAGGACATGATTGCTATTTACAAGGCCAGATGCACCTCGGTTGTATTATATGGGGCGGGCATATGGGGCCTCCAGGCATGTGCTAATCTACAAACTGAAGAGATTTTATTCTTAAAGAAGCTTTTGTGCATCCCAGCTTCGGCCCCAACGGAATTTGTACATAGCGAAGTAGGCCTGAATTATTTGTGTGACCTAATAGCCCTGTGACCATTACAGCTTTGGAGACAAATCTGGTCAAAAGATGAAACTTCTTTTACTAAAGCAATTATAAATGATTGTTTGAAACTGGAGAATGGTTCTAAGATACCATGGCTTAGATATTTAACTAGATCTTATGATAACTTTTTTAACATATCATGTCTGGGTAATTTTAATGACTCTCAATTAAGGTCTAAACAGTATTTGAAAAGTACCTATCTCTCGCGAGTGATAGAAAATAGGAAAGCGATAGTCATGAAACAGTCTACGTATCAGTTTTATCACATGTATACAGATACGATAGGCTTCCCAGCGTATTTTTCTTTTGTTACTTGACCATCACATCTTTTTGTTTTGATTAGGTTAAGGATGGGTTTAGTGCATCACCTGATTGCATTTCCAACTTTGAAACGACATCCGTCCTTACCTTGCCCATGTGAAGGGATTTCCAAGCAGAGCACTATGCACTTTCTACTTTTATGCGAACCGTTCCTGTCTTTTAGAATTATGTTTCTCAAACCACTTTTTAAGAAACATGGGGTTAGAACTATTAAAGCTGCTATGTTGCTATTACTAACCATGGAAGACCCGGGGATTTGCTTTTTTGTTGCTACTTTCATCCTTAGCTCAATTAAGGCCAGAAAAAGCATGATGATTCCATGAATCTTTTTTCCAACATAGAATGTTAGTGACTGATATGATGACCTATGCACCACGCACTTTAAATTGTATACCCTCGAGTTTTTAAATATTTGTGCCACTGTTACATTTTGCGTATGTCATACTGGGATTGAGCATGTATTATGTGTTTTTATCTTTTTCTTAAACTAGTCTTGTTGATGATTTTTGAACCCAATAGCCGCCAATTGTTCAACTCGCTATCCTAAAGTGATGTCTTGCGCCCTATTTATTTATTTTTTAAATGGATGTATGATGTCAAGAGTTATAGTAAATTTGTTATGTATTTTTTGTGCTTTTATGGTTGTATGTTACAATCGAATAAAGCTTATTTGATTTGATTTGACTGCTCGATTAGAAAGGAACTAAACAGGTGAAGGTGCCAGCAATTGTCTGAGCATCTGAAAAAGAATGCTGTGAAATCATTTGGACGTAGTGCGTTCTCTGTATTTACTCTATCAATTGATTTCATTACCACCTCCCTGGGGTTTTTGTTTGTAATTATGCTGGGATGTCCGCACGGCACCCCGAAAGCACTGGGGACCAACACCTTCTTAATAAACGATGGGCCTTTTGGATCCCTTCCCGGCACCAAGTGTCCGCCACCTCCCTGGTGCGTTACTTAGAATGTAGGGTTGGGCACACGCCCCCTGCAGTCCCGGGGACCACCATCTTCCTGGGGCAAATAAAAAAAAAAGTGCCCACCCTGAGACATAGTTGTTTGGTATGGCTTGGCATGAGCTTCACCGCTCCCGCAAAGCAGTAGCAAATACTGCTCCACTTTCAGCAAGCAAGAGCATGAAAGTTTATCTTGCTTGCAGAAAGTGGAGCTGAATTACCTTTGGACAGAGGGAGCTGCATGTTCAGCAGCTCCTTCTGTCCAAAAGCAATGCCGGCTCCTGCAGGAGGCGGGGAGCCAGCAGGGACCTCGGGAGCCCTCAGGCACTCTCTTGGTCCCTGTTGTGAGTGGGTACCCTGGAGGCCAGAGATGAGGTCCCTGGGGCTCAATTTTGCCCTGGGATGGGGCTGTGCAGCCCCTCAACCCCCATTTGTAAATGGCTTGGCCCGAGGGGATGGGATCCCTGGCCGTAATTGGCCGGCCCCTCTCTAGAATTAATTTAAAAAAAAAATCTTTAAAAGGCTGGGCTGAAATCTGCATGGGAGGGGCCTTTCGGCCCCCATCCAACTGTTTTAGAATGAAAAAAACAAGAAAGGGCAGCGCTCCGGGGGATAGGATCCCCAGGGACGTAATTGGCCCAGGGAGGGAGGCAACCGCTCTGCAAATGCGCCTCCTGGTGCACAACTGGTTGGGGGGAGGAAGTCACCTTGGCTGCAGAGGGTCCTTGGGGGCCAATTATCCCTCCTGTCAAATTTGTCAATTTGCCCATATGGCCTCACATGCTGCTCCAGGGACCTCGACCTTCCAGGGGTCAAAATCAATTTAATAAAATGGATAAGGGCCACCCCCCCTTCCTGGGCAGTTCTTGGCCCAGGGATTGCCACCTCCGTGGGATAGGCCCCACTATAACAAAGGAGGGGAGCACCTTACGCCCCCCCCCCTCCTGGAGCCAATAATGGCCCTGGAGACCGCCTCTCCCCATGGACGGCTCCTGCTATGTCTTGGGGTGCCCACCTCTGGGACATAGCTGTTTGCTGTGGCTTGTGGGAAGCTTATCCGCTCCCATCAAGTCATAGCAAATGCTCCGCTTCCAGCAATCTAGAGTATTGAAAATGATCTTGCTTGCTGGAAGCGGAGCACAATTGCTATTACACACAGGTAGGTGCCTTTTCAGTATCTCCCTGTGTGTGAAAGCAATGTTGGCTCCCGCAGGAGGCAGGGAGGCAGCAGGTACCACAGGGGCCTTCCGGCTCCCCCGTGGTCCCCAACAGACATGACTGCTTTCCCTGGGTGGGACCAGGGCACCCGCTATGGAGGGCGGGCCCTGGGAGATGTGGTACCCAGGCTGAAAATTGTCCTGGGAGGAGGGCTGCACGGCCCCCTCCTATTTTATAAATGTAAAAAAAAAAGAAAGGTCAGGCCCAGGGGGATGGGGCCCTGCAGACTCCTCTCCCTAATAAAAATTAATAATTAAAAAACGCCGGCCCTGGGAAAACAGCCAGAGGCCCTGCCCCCTTTCTCAATCACTTTGCAAAGGGGCCTCCTGGCACACATCTTGTT